>NC_092823.1:136941926-137279426 GCF_023375885.2 Dermacentor andersoni
CAGAACGCGCTAGTTGCCTATACTGAACGTAACAGGCTGCCCAGAGGTCTTTTCTCTGGCTGCCAGTTCATTCCAGTTCATTAGTGTACATTTGAGCGCATTCCCATTAATGTGGACGCACGCGCCAACATAAGATGATGCGAGACACGCACATCACGGGTCCACTGTCTCATGTCAATGGTTCCAACGCATTGTTTGTGGCCGGACGCAAGCCCTTTACGTAAACGCAGAGGACAGTGGAATCAGGAAGGACGAGGCAGACGCCCCGTTATACGACCTTATGCAACTACAGTTTCTCAAAATACGCCGTGGTAATCTGTGTCGCAAAGGCGGAAACAGTGCCAAACAAGAAATCCACGTGAATATGTACTGCACGTTCTCGGAGGGCCATTCAACCTAATACGCACGACACTAGACAGCGGGGCTCCGTCGAAAATGGACGTACCCCGACGCCTACTATCATCTTCGTGTGCCGCGCGAGTCTTGTGAAGGTGGTGGGTCATGATGCCGCTGTGTATGACCCACTAGATGGAGCGTACACGCATCGACGTGTTCGACTCCTCTGATCTCCGTGATTGCATTGAATGGAACTGAACAAAGCAGCAAAAATGTTGTACACAACGGTCATGAATTGCAATATTTGCCGAAAGTAGGTGCGGTATAAGAACAAAGGAATGTGCGCTTGAGCGGGGCGACAAAAACGCATCAAGTACGCACGGTAATGGGCAGAGTTCGGCATTTGCGTTTGTGTCTCATTGTTCATGCTACTCAGGGTAATCTTAATGAAGGGGATCGTAGAGGGGACCTCGAAGTATTCAAATTGGGGAATATGTACCCGATGGGGCCAAGTACGACTGCATAAAAAAATAAAAAAAAAAAAATCAGCAAGCGGTGCAAGGAAATACGGCACCTGTTCAACGCTTATACTGTTCCAAGCAATCGGCAGCTTCTGCGCCATGCTGCGGAGTCAGCCCGCCGCAGTTTCCCAGGGAAGCTGCGCAACGCTGAAACAAGCGTCAGCAAGGAGAGAGCTCGCTATAAACAAGAGCAAGAAGTTATCAAGGAGAAGGGCATAAATGTGGCCGAGACACATCAGCAGCGACACATAGCGTGGTCCGTGGGAAGGAGAACGCTTCGTAGGCAGCTGGGCCCCAATCTTCTCGTCAAATCTCGTGAGAAACGGCATGAGGAAACGGGCATTCGGAGCTTTGACATTGCACTGTACGACGGCCAGCGTCTGTTTTCCCTCACCCTGTTGTTGCAGCCGACGTAGCATAGACGCGGCAGTCTTATTATTATTGTGTTGGATATTATTGTGCTGGTATTATATTTTTCTTCCCTCGCGTCTGGCCACGGCACTTCTCGCTCTCTGCGTTGCAAGGTTGGGCACGCAGTTTTGTCGGTCTCCCGTAGCTCGTTCTGTGTTTCAGAACCTGTCATTCCGGGCAGCAGCCCAGCGCGAGAGCTTTCACTTCCTCGTCTCTCGCTCTGGCCGCGTGCTGCTTGACGGCTTAATTCTCACATGCGGGCTGCAAACAGCTAGCTGCCCACGTCGCCCAGCGATCCCGAATTCTTCTATCACGCGATAGGTGTTCCCTGTCGTTTCCTACCCTCCTCCCGCGGTGTTCACTGAACACGTAAATTTGTACATTTTTGCGTCGTATATTGCTACCAGAGCGAGGACCACGTTGAAACAAAGAACCTGTATCTGTGAAAGAATGCAGAAGCTCGCGAAGCAGCTAGATGAAACCACCAGGTAGAAAAGATAAGCAGTCTTGTTCTGAACCACAAAAAACCTATTCCTCTTTAATTTTTTTATGGTTTCCGCGCACCGACGGACCTCAAAGAAGTTATTCATCCATCCATCCCGTTGCAACGGGTTATAATGGCGACTAGTTGGTAGGATGTATGTATGTATGTATGTATGTATGTATGTATGTATGTATGTATGTATGTATGTATGTATGTATGTATGTATGTATGTATGTATGTATGTATGTATGTATGTATGTATGTATGTATGTATGTATGTATGTATGTATATGTATGTATGTATGTATGTATGTATGTATGTATGTATGTATGTATGTATGTATGTATGTATGTATGTATGTATGTATTATTATTATTATTATTATTATTATTATTCATACTATTATTAAATGTATTTAAGTAGAGGTTGGTGCTTATGTGTGGCCCCGGCTACTCCTCTTCCCTTACATGATAGTTGTCGGAAAATCGTCAACAATCACCAAACTGGACTAATAAACACATTAACGAACATTCACGTACTAAGTCTCAGTACTGCAGTATAAATAAATGTTCGCGCAACAAAAGAGTTCACATAGCATAAATGTTCCCAAAAGCAAGATGTTCACACAGAAGGTGTTGGGCACTTGAATGCCGCACTCTAAATGCAGCGAATACAAATGCTACATGAACACGAAGACACAATGAACATGTAATTAAGGGTGCCTGTTAATCAAAACAATGCGGACAATTACAATTGCATGACTTATTATATTTGTGATATTCTTCATTCCTCCAAAAATTGTACTAAGGCGAGTGCAGCGATGGTTTGAAGTTTTTCTGTTGGCCACGGACCTAAAATTTTTTCTAAGGATAGTGGCCTTCTATCCAAGCCATGTAGTACCTTCGAGGGGCTATATCGGGGAGCATCATGATTTTTGCAATGTTAGAGAAGGTGTTGTATGTCTTCTTCAACCTCTTCACGTGAGCATGTAGCACTGTTAGGTTTTCTTATCCTATACAGGAAGCATTTAGTATAGGCAGTGCCTAGTTGAAGCCTATGAACTATTGTTTGAACAGACCGACTAATTTTAAATGGAATTGTGAATTCGATTCCCGGATCTATATTATATATTTGAGAGTACTGCGCATCATTATGAACCAAGTTTCCTTGGACAATCTACCGCATAGTTTGTTCAATAGACATCGCGCATCACTCGCCGCTAGAGAAGTAGTGATAATTCATTTTCTTGATGTGCTGCACGTGCCATGTGATCAGCTGTTACATTTCCTATGATTTCACAGTGACTTGAAATCCACTGGAAATTGATGTGGTGTCGCAGGTCTTTCTCTATGGCGAATTTCTTCTGTATTTCGTATGTCAATGTGCTGTTTGCTTTTCTTAAGCTGATTTGATTTAAGCTAAGCAATGAGGCTTGTGAGTCACCCAACATTACCCAACGGAGTGGTTATGACTGCTGACTTATGTAACGTAAAGCAGAAAGTAATGCGTAAAGTTCTGCTGTTGTGGAGGTTGTAAATTGGCAAAGCTTATAGGCTCTTTTTTATTGGTATGCAGGTATATAAAACGCAGATATAAAGCTTTGTTTCCAGCATGATACATCGTTATAGACGTGAATGCGATCTACGTACTTCGTGTAAAGATGTGATAAAGTTAGGATAAGATAGGAATAAACTTTATTTGTCCAACGGTTATTGCTGTTGGTGCCCAGGGCTAGGCGGCGAGGGATCCATCGCCCGGGGAAAATCTTCCGAGATCCTCGGCGATGGATCTCGACGGCCCACACCTGGTCTACGGGTGCCTCGCTGAGGAGGGCGGCTTGCCATCTCTCAGCGAGGCGCACCGCTTCAGAGGGTCCTGCTGTTGTCTTCCCCCTTCCTCTTGGTCCTTCTTCCTCATGGCGTTGGCATTCCCAAACCATGTGGGCCATATTGGCCCGTTCGTGCTCGCACCACAGGCAGCCGGGCGACGGGTGCAGCGTGGGCCACAGGCGGTGCAGGTGGTAGGGGTTACTAAAAGTGCCCATCTGCAACCGTCTCAGGTCGACCGCCTGGGACCTGTCCAGCCGCCCGCGGCGTTGTGGATATTTCCTTCGTTCCTTCCTGTAGTGCCCAATCACCTCTCGGTACGTGGCCGGAAACTACTCGACATCGCGGTCGGCGTCCCCGTGATCCCCAGCTCCGTCCGCCGCGATTTGGGCTGTGTTGGTAGCGAGAGCGGCGGCGCCGGACGGGGTGGCCGCCGCCGTCGCAGTCACTCCGCCGCTGGGCCCAACAACGCCAGCGGCTGCCTTCTGGGTGACCGCGTCGCGGCGGGTAAGGTGCCTCGCGACGAGGCGGGCGCACTTGTTGGGGTTGGGCGGGGTGTCGGTGTGTCTTCGGCCGTTAGAATTGTTGTTGTCGTTGTTGTCGCGGCTGTTGCTGTTGTTGTTAGTGCCAAGCTCCCCGACGTGCGCGGGGAACCACTTGAGGGACTTGATAAAGTTAAAAATAAAGATAAAGTTTAGTGCTTTATCGAAACTACGGGCATATCAAATTTGCGACCTACACCAGGAATTGAAGTGACCATTTCTGGAATTGCTAGTCGCCATGGGGGATGAGTTGCGCAAGTAGGCCAGTATTCGTAAGAAGGTAGCAAGTTTTTATTGCGACGCAATACTACTTTAGGTCGCACTTCAGCCCGTTCCGTCGCGAGGCGGTGGTAGGCACCATTGACCTTTCGCGTGACCTCGCTGCGTGACGCCACACCACGTGACCTAGAGTGACGTCACACCAGCTGTGTAAAAACGGGGCCCCATCTCACGCCGTCGCGAGGCGAGGCGGTAGCCACCAACGGCGGCCTAACTCCCGCTCCTCTCACCAGGGGCGCTACTATTGCTTCGCAATCACCAGGCTTAACCAAGCTAAGCCACGGCCGCTTTAATTTTTGCACCACCGTATTTCTTCATGTACGCGTGCAGCGGTTCCATCCTGAAGGTCTTGGCATAGTTGATGATTAGCGTGTTGCGCAGCCAAACGGACAAAGTGACAAGCTCTCGTAAATCTTAATGCACGACAAGTTGGTTGGCGGCACTCAGCAATTACGAAAGCACTGGCAGATGCACGCGGAACACCAAGGCATATGCGAAGGCTCCTGACCAGCAATCTCTGAATCTCTGAAAACTTGCCGCAAAGAAGAAAGTGACGAGACAAGCGCTATCTATCAACTGGACATTTATTACCACGCTTAAATGATGCTGATACATTCAGAACGAAATGTCTTGCAACTATATTGACATACCAGACGGTGCTTCATGATAACGCATAACAAATTTTAGGTGGAAGGGCAGATTAACTTAAAGAATGTAAGAATGCTAGAGCACGTTGTGAAGGAACTAGAAAAAAGGGGGTACCAGTGAAACACAAAGGACACGCACACAAGGAATATGCGTTAGACACGGACGGACGCTGGACTCTCAACTGTACCTTATTGAAATATACATTGCCGCACATAACCTCCGACGCATGCGCATCTTCAATTCCTCTCAAGACATGTGCATAGATAACACCTCGAAGATACATAACGGTGTGAAAACAGCCGACGCATGCGGAACTTCTACTCCTCCCAAGACCTGTGCATGAATGTCAATTTTTTATTAATCATATTTTACCTACTCGATAGGTAAGCATGTTCCTTGTTTGTTAAACGGAAAGACGTATCCCTGACACAAATTTCTTTCTCATTTCCAACGTGAAAAGCTTCTAAGATTTCGCGTTAGTATCTGGTCTTGCCCTTCCTTAAAATGGTCACACGACCGAACAATGGAGCACTTCTTTTGCACTTATTGCAGCCGCGGTAATGAACCGCCAAATTGCTTCCCTGGTCCCCGCTTAAGGACAGGTTATGTTCTTGCAAGCGCTTATTAACACACCTACCTGTCTGGCCTATATAGACTTTACCACAATCCGACGGAATGCGGTAAACCACGCCAGTGTTGCACTTGACGAAGGGTGTCACGTGTTTAACTTACAGGCCTCTCTCTTCGTCCCCTCGTTTCCAATCCTCCCGCTCAAGCTAGCCAATTTGCAAGGTGCAGAAAGCACAACGCTTACACCTTGCCTTCCCGCCACCTTCTTAATGCTGTGGGAACTACTTGTGAACATTGAAGAATGAGGCGTCATATGGGTGACAACCTTTAAACAAGACGCTTTGATTTAATTCAGAAGTGTTTACACCGGATAATTTATTGGAGACCCGTGCTTTGCGATATAGGGATTTTGCAATAAAGCCTAGCACTTACGAGAGCACCATTATTTCTCGAAAATATTTTTGGTGCAGCACTGACGATATTAAGAGAAACGTACTGCTTATTTAGGACATTTATTTTGCATTCTTCTTCTGTACTACGGAAAAAGCGTAACGAAAGCCTCGAGTTCACATAATGAGGCCGGTGCTTCCTTCATCTGTTTCGGCAGCTTTCCCTCGAAAAAAGGGACAGTTCTCAATAATTCTGGATACGTTTCGGAAACCTTCGGTAGCACCGCGGCATGCTTAAAATTTGTTCGCGCATTTGTATTTTGTTTATTGAGCACAGAAACTTATAAGCTCCAAGCATCGAAGCATCGCGACTTTGCCAAAGTAATTTCCCTCCTCGGAAAATGTGATAAAGACGGCTTACACTTGGAAGTTTTCGACAGCTTCATATCACGCATCGCGAGTTTCTCTCTACCCGAGATCATCATTTTTCAGCTCCGTTCCTCTGGCTCGTTTTCACATTCCGTGTTGACTCTACGCCTTACAGTGCGCTGTAGGGTGGCTGAAGTAAAGAAAAAGAAATCGGCGCTACTCTCGGTTACTCAGCATCTCATTACAGCGCCTGCACTTCCTGTTTTCAATTTCATAAGCGCAGCATATTTTGAAAACTGCAAGAGGCGCTCGCAAATGCTTTCCAACCCAACGGTTGAAGATGAGTGGAGACAAAGAAAAACGAAATGTGCAGAGTTTCTCTAAGTTTTCTTTTGCCGTGTCTTTCCCTGGCGGTGGTAGAGGAATATGCGTGCCAATGTGAAGTAACAGCAAAAAAGGCGAATAGTATAGAAAACATTTTAGCTTTCACCAGAAATGAAGAGCCACTGCGCTACCACATGGTTTTGCAGGAACTTGCATCCTGTGTTGCCAGCTATACATGATAACAAGAGAGAACAGTCAATGTCTATGACAGAAAAGTCTAGCGCATAGAGTATCTCACCATATTACCTAGAGGGAAATCTGGCACTGCTGCACTGTGGTATGTATGGAAATGCCGGTGTATTGTGACTTCGGATTGGCGTCGTTCTCTGAGAGCCAGGACACCTTGAAGACGCGCCTGGCAAGCACCGTTCCGTCTGTCACACAGATTCATTCTCCTACGATTCATTTTCTACTAAAACAGCACGTAAAAACCAGTTTTAGCTTTATTACACAAAAGCATGTATTGTTTAAGTATGAGAACTTGTTATTGCATGTACAATTATATGAAACGTAAAAATATCAGCGAGAAGCTAATGTTATAGGACAGACGGCAAGATTCACGCTCGCTCTGGAACAGTTTGTCGTCTGTTCTTGCTTTTCTTCACTTCGTTATGCATTGTAGGTGAGTAAACTTAACTCGAAGGTGTAATATGCGTGAATGTAAACATTTTAGGAAGATTTTACTTTATGAACTCGTTATTTGTGTAGCCATATCCACGTTTTAGACAAAGTCTCTTACAACACCAGCCAACACAAGCCTCGCAGACACGTATACCGTCATTCCCATGACGGCACAGCGTCCGCTAGGAAACTCCCATAGACTGTGGCGCCAGATTTCCCTCTAGGTGTTATAGTGAGAAACTCTATGGATTAGCGGAAGGGAAAGGAGAGAAAACAAAAGGGCGCTCTTTCTATCCGTCGTCTTCTCCTACCGCTAACATTTTTCTGTGCCACGAACATTGACTAAAGTCTGGGGTCTTACGTACCAGAACCACAATGAGATTTGATTATGAAGCATGCCGCAGTGGGGAAGTCCGGATTAATTTTGACCACGTGGGGTTCTTTAACTTGGAACTAAATCTAAGCACACGAGCGTTCTCGGATTTTGCCTCCGTCAAAACGCGGCCGGCGCGGCCAGGGCCGAACCCACCACCTCGATCTCAGCTGTGCAACAGCATAGCCACTGAGTTGCCGGTCGCGCCACAAGCATTGACCACTGCGCACCAACTAGCCCAGCATTGTACTCTGATAGCGAGAGTAGTGTTACCTTGGAGTACTAGAATGAATACATTCGCGATGCTTCATTGGCTTGCAGAGCTAGACGAAGGCGACTCTGGCCGCTGCCTTAAAAGGTTTGCATTCCTTCACCGTGTTCAAAAAAAGAACACTGCCGAAACGCTGTCACCGTCACGCTATAAATAGTCTTCGTCGTTATCTCGCCACTGCGGTTACACAGCGGCTTGCGTCAAACACGACTGCTTGCTTTACACAAGCGTGTTAGTCCATCTGGTAACTTTTGAAGAACCCCAAATGGTGCTAGACCAAGCACGTACCCAAAGAAGGGGGCGCCCCCCCCCCCCCCCCCCAAAAAAAAAATTATGCGGCATAACCTCCCTCGCTTCCCCCCCCCCCCCCCCTACCTTTCCCCACGCAGATTCCTAAAGCGCCGCCAAATCAATCTTGAGACTTGAGAACTATTCAGCGGTCAACATTTTGCTGCCTTTTTCTCTCCTTTTGGATGGCGGTAGTTATCGGCATCTGCTGGGGTGCGAAGGCCAGTTTTCTCATCGATTCGGTGCCCGCACGATTAACTCGAGATGCGTTCAGTTATCACCATCTATTGCAACGGTCACGCGCATCGATGTTGCTTCGTTAGTTGAACCTTCTTTGTTTAAATTGATCCAGGCACGAGGAAAGGGATTCAGTTCGTAGCGAGCTGGTCTGTATGCTCGTGGAAAGAGTTGCGACCGGAGAAAACGTCAGTTGCGGTTAACTTTTCCTTTTGCTACATTATTTCCTCGAGTGACGACTCGCCACAATGCTGGCAGATCTTCGGAACCATATACCCGTGATATAGGTTAGATAAGGTGGAAAACAATACAGAAAGCATATTTAGTGCCAGCAAACAAGGACGGAAGGGAGACGACACCACAATGCGTATATCAATGTCCTTGTTTGCTGGCACTAAATATGCTTTCAGTTTACCAACACGCCCAACAAATGGCAATGCTGAAAATAATACAATGCGAAACAGCGTTCATCATGAAGCCCTGCAATAACCGTTAAATACATAAGCAATATGAATGACCCGTTACCTCGTCTCATTTTTCCCTAATTGTACAGCACGTTTCGTGCAGAATTGGCAACTGGCAACAAGAGTTTCAAGGAGTTGAGAAATTAAGCAACAGTCAAACAGGAAGGAAAAGCGAAAATTAATAAATTTAACCATTGTTTGTGACAATATTTATGGATCAAGATCTGTATATTTAAAAAGGAAGTAGAGAAAACGCCACCGGAAGTGGAGAATGATTCCGTGTGTTTTGAATGATGCTTCTACAGTTATCAGTCGAGCCGCCTGACGTAGCCACTTCTCTGCATTTGAGTGTTTTTGTAAGCTTCCGTGGTGGGCGCCGTACGTGTAGAACCGCAGCGTCCTGTGCTCTACGCGGTTTTACGGGACTGGCGGTCCCGCATCGTTACGCAACTTCAGAAATAACATTTCGAGTAAGTTTTGGCACTTGGTTGAGCAGTAAACCAGGGATCCAAACGAACAGTGATCATTCCGCAAATATATATTTCTCTATAATTCTTGAAGACCTAATTCAAAAAACGCTACTAGAAATCTTTATTTTACGCTTTCGTTTGTTTACTTGTTCTTGGCAATTCTTCCTGCACTTCTTTCCTGCGCGAGTCCATTTGATGTGGTCGCTTGTTTGTCAAGGTGTATGTCACAGGCGTATCTGTGAGATAGAGCTTATTTCATTTCTCGTTTGCGGGTTTGCGCGTCTTTATGGCCAATGGGGGGCGTAATGCACATTTGTATTTGTAAAGGTACCCCTCCTTCATTTGCATAGGAAAGTTACCCTTGGGAGCGCACCTCCCTCCCTCCCCCCCCCCCCCCCCCCCGCACGAAAATCCTGGGTTCGTGCCTGTCGTAGACAGTATATATAACTATGTATAAAATACTTCACATAACAGAGATTCTCGCAGTCGCGGGATATGTATATATAGAGCAAATGATCTGCTCGGGACCATCATGTTGCACTTCACTCCTTCGAGAGGCAGGACGTGTGTCGAGTGAGCTCCTGAAAAACACTTTGCAATGTGGTGAACGCGGTTAAGCCATGGATGCGGAACCTAAAAGGGGTGATGCATAATGCTCACGCATTTGCTAATAAAATCGCCACTGAAATAAAAAATAAAGATTAGTCTATTGACACGAGAGCGCGTTTTTCGTATGGCTACTCAGGGGCGACGAGCTTGCACACACACACACAAATAAAGGCTGGCCTTGCTCAAGAAGCACAGCCCAGTCATAAGCAGAGAATTGAGGCTGTGAGTGAAGCGGCCAACAAGACGACTGGCTTTCACTCTTGTGGTGTTCCTTGTGCAGTCTAGACAATCATCAAGGTATTTACGGCGTATTTCAAGTCATATAAATTTCATTAGGGAGCGAAAATAAACGTCCTCCCGAGTTCCTTGTGACGCTACTCGTAGCTAGTCTGAACGCAAAGAACACAACGCTTCCGAAGCGGCATCGACTCGAACCTGGACGCGAGCACGAAGGTGGAACAACCGTTTGTCAAACGAACTGTTCTCCCGGAGACAACTCGATGCGTACGTGCCTTGTTCTCGGGATAAACTCGCGCAGTGGAGGCGAGACCCCCTGCGCGTGTTTTCCCGCTCTTTACTTTTCCGCGCGGCAGTTTCGAGATCTGCGGCGCCGCTCCTCGCCTCTCGAGGTAAGGGGGAGCTGCCGGGAATTCGCTAACGAGCAATGAGAACGTCAAACACGGTTGCCTCGTGGTCCCTGCATTCGGGGCAGACATGTTCCGTGCACTATTGCGAATGCACTCGGGAAGACAGCACACTACGGCGAAGGAAGCAAAGTGTACACTCGGGTTCTTGGCGTGTATATAAGTGCCATCCGCTTTGTCGTAAAAGGGGTTTGTAAGAGAGGCTCAGAACTATTTGCTAAAGCTAACAGCCTGGGTATAGCGGCGAATGCGTCGGCGCTTGCAGGTAAAAAGCTGCTCCGGTGAGACAGCCTGTTCGGTGGCGTCGCAGCGTCGGCCTCGATCATAGTACGATGCTGCACGCAAATGTCTGGCAGCGGCAAGCGTCGGAGAGATGTGGGGAGACAGACCGACGAGGCGTGCCGGTGCTTTCGAACTCAAATCACGGACCTGGCTCCAGTAATTCGCTTCTGCTTTGCGGAGTCGCCCGCGCACAAATCCGCATCGGGACAACGTGTACTTGCTTTCGTGATCCCGACGTTCCACGCGGCAGATTCGCTGGTTTCGAGCTTGTAGCAAATCGAATCACTCTTGTCTTATAGACCAGGAAGACTAGAAACTTTGGCTAGAGCAAAGTTCCTGTTCTGCAGCTTTAGTATCAGACTTCGATCTGTGCTCACTGAAACTCCGCAGCACAGCATTGCGTTAACTACTGTGGGTGCCAGAATTTTGTGTAAGGCAAGCGCTGTGCGTATCCTCAGCCATGTCATTAGTTGTCTCTGACTACACTTGAGCCCACGTCAAAGCAAAAATAACAGCTAAAGGTTGAGGTCCCTTGTCGAGTTTGCGAACAAGTTCTTTCGCAGACGGCACGAGGAACGCCGCATTCCTGGGTCATGCGTACGCAGTACACGCACAACCGAATTGTCTTCCGCTGAGCGCTGAACCCTCCCCCCCCCCCCCCCCCCCGCCCTCGGCACGCCCTGCGACTTTCACGTCGCTGCACGGCTGAAGTAGAGCGAAGCACAGGAACTGGCCTTTGTGCTTCGCCTCGACGACCGGTTACGTTGCTGACACTGGCTTCGTAAAAATACAAGCTCAGCAAAAATACGCAGCGAGTGAAAAATCATGAGCCATTTCACTCTGTGAAGGTGGATGACTAGCGAAGCTGTGTATCACACGACAAAGGAGTGACGCAGAATTTCCAACAAAGGCACGAACACATTTATTGTCTTGATCGGTGGTCATCGTGACAAAAGGTACGCACACACATTAATTTTTATACATCCGCGTAGCGAATCCGCGTTCCTTTGCGCTATACATTCGTTATATACGTTCGTTTTTTCATTTTGCGATATATTGAGGCAAGAGATCTTGAGACCCAAGTCACGCACCAACTGGCAGTGGGCCAGTTCCGTCACCGCCTTCGCAGAGGGAGGGGCAGTATGGGAACGCTGATGAGCGAAAACAGAGCCAGTTGTGGTAGAAGACAACGACGAACGCGCGAGCAGTGGCCCGAGCCATTGGTGATTACTATAGTTTTTGCTCACACACGTTTGTTGACGGGCACGAAAAACGCACGGAACGGTAGCCATAAACAGCTTCGCTGTACAAGGAAAGCCTCCACCTGAAGCTAACCAGGAGGTTCCCTCTGAGTCTCTTCTTGTGAATTCTTTGTCTTGTTGTGAACTTTTCGGACAGGCATGATCGACAATGTTTTTTTAATAAATCGCGTTTTTCTCCATTAAATAAGCTAAACCATGCAAAGTCTTTAACTGCCCAGGATCGGGCTTGCCTGTTGGTCATGGCAAACAACGCCAAAAATTCAAAATGAAGTAAGAAAATTTATGAAGCGCCAACCCCAGTTGCTACCGAGAATGCGTAAGAATGCTTTGAGAGGTGGTTTTCTGTAGCACTATGTAGCAATATGTGTTATGTGTGGCACTCCTCTTACAACCATTTTTTACCCGAACGCACTTTTTGAGGCACTTTATCTTTATGTAATTTTTATCCCACACAGTCGATTTCGGCAAAGTTCGTTTGCGAAACGATAATGCTGTTTACCCGCTATCACGGTAACGTTAAACTACAGCTGTATATTGTGGTGGTTATCGCCGGTAACCGCAACTACCGTGAAATAGTATAGATATGTGGAGCGAATCCCCACGTACGCATTCATGTAAATGCGGCTGATGGGTACAGCGCCAAAACAATTGTTGCGTCAGCGCATGTGTCGACAGGAAGGCGAGGAGACGTTGAGCAGGCGTCGCGACGCGGATGAGCGCGTCTTGAGAGGTTTTCACCCTTTGCTGCAGCTTTCACAGTGCTGCAAGAAACTACTGAGACAAAGCAGAGAAATATGGACCTCTCATAGATGACACGTCATATCGTGAGAAGTGCTGGAAATATTTGTTACAAGTAGATGCACTGACTATTATTACGTTGAGTGCCTGGCAGTTGATTGGGCCTGGCAGTGGATGGCCTGGTTGATAGCCTGGTAGTGCATCTCGTATAATACCATTGTTTCCCATTACTCACCATAATTAGGCGATTTAATATTGTTTTTAATATTGTTATAATATTGCATAATATGGTTATGCTTACGCTGAGCGCTCTGTTCAAGATCTTTGATTTCTTTAGTCTTTATTTGTTTCAGAGAGCGAGAGCGAGATAGAGAGTAAACTTTACAGAAAAGACACACGAGCGTAGGTAGCTCTTCCGCCCTGCAGTGGGTGGTCCCCTCAGTCCAGGAGTCCAGCGGCCTTAGCTGCCCTTCTCACTCGGTTGACAAGGTTGAGCTGGTCCGTCGAGTCTGAGCTGGACAGCGCTGCCTCCCGTTGCCGTGTGGTGGGGTGCGTTATGGGTGTGAGCTGTGGTGTGCTTGCACAAGCTCTTACCATGTGGTAAAGCGTTGCGCATTGATCGCAGCGTGGGCATCTATAGGAATACAGCGCAAGGTGTATAGTGTCGTAGAGACTCAAGTGATGATATGTGTTTGTTCGGAGGTTTCACCATATAACGGCTTCCTAGTGTTCTTCGTGAAAGGCGATAGTGTTGTAGGATGTGCGCGTAGGTCAATGGTATGGGCTCGAGGTGGAACTGCTCGGCGTGACCCTCTTGCGACTCCCGGTGTGCATGCGCTCGTGCGTTGGCGTGTGCCTGCTGATTGCCGTGTAAGGACTCATGCCTCAGAGCCCACACGACTCGTATGCATGGCGAGAGCTGGTGCGCCCCAATCAGAATGCGATGTGCGGCCATGGAAAAATTCGTGCATGCCGTCTGAGAGTCCGGCAGAACTATGATGCATTCCCAGTGCGGTCTCGTCGTGATGGCTAACGGTATGGCTAGTTCCTCTGCCTCTGCAGCGCTCGCTCTGGAAACCGACGGCGCATTTATTTCAGTCCCATTATCGTCGACTACGCTGGCGACAAATGCAGTGTTTCTTGATGTGCTGGCCGCGTCTACGTATAAGACATTGGGGTGGAGCTCACACTTACTCGTGAGCGCCTGCGCTCGGACAGGTCGCCGTCCGATTTGGAAGGTCGGGTGCATGTTTCTGTGTATTGGTGAGACGTGCATAGTTTCCTGTATTCGTGTTGGAATTTCTGTCAGTGCGCTGCTCTTCCGTACGGAATATCCAAGACGTTTCAAGACGCAGTGTCCCGCTGTTGTGCGTAGTAGCCTTTTCTTCTGGTTTACCAGGTGGGTCTCTATAATTTCGCGTGCGTTCTTGTGCACCCCTGTCTCCTCGAGGCCAAAAGCACCCGCACTGTAAAATAATTTACACCCTAAAAAGTGAAAAAGTGTGTAAATGTGTCTATAACTCACGCTTGAGGGTGTCCGTTATTTAGATAACACCCCAAGGGTGGTAGTTATAGACACATTTACACCCTTTTTGACTTTTTAGGGTGTAAATTATTTTACAGTGCGTTACGGGTGGGAGTCCAAGCGCTTGCTCATACGCCTTGCGTGTCAGCCGGTCGAGTACCTCCACTTCCACATTGTTGAAATTGAAATATGATGCCGAGTACGCAATGCGGCTCACGACCAGAGCCTGCACTAGTTGGATCAGGTCCTGTTCCTTGAGTCCCCTCTTCCTGCTGGTAATTCGTTGCACTATGCGCAATACCTGCTTGATCGTGTACTGTAACTTCTGTATGGCGTATCCTCCACCCCCGTCGTTTTGTAAGTATAAGCCAAGGATATGAAGTCTGTCTACCTTGGAGATTTTGCTAGGACCTATTCACAGGTGCTTGGGTTGCTGATCGTCCACATGAACGCTTCTCGATTATGAGGAGCTCTGACTTCTCCGGCGTGCATTGCAGTCTGCATGTCTCCGTGTATCCTGCTACGACGTCCACTATCTCCTGCAATGCCTCTTGTTGTTCTCTTGCGACCGTCCATATTGTGATGTCGTCTGCATACAAGGCATGCCTGACCCGCGGTATTTTCTCGAGTTGGGCTGAGAGTTTCATCATGGCCACGTTGAAAAGTGTCGGCGACAGCACTGCTCCTTGTGGCGTCCCTCTATTAGGTGTGTCTACTCGCTGTGACCTCACATTTCCCAGTACTATTGTGGCTGTAGGATCTGTGAGGGAAGCCCTCACGTAATTGTAAGTTCGTCGGCCGCAATTCGTGTCACTGAGATTTGCTAGTACGGCTTCGTGCCCGACGTTGTGAAAGGCCCCCTTTAGGTCTAGTGCAAGAATTGCTTTCGTGCAGCACAGCGTTGCTGCATTCAGCACTTCCTCTTTGAGCTGCAGAAGCACGTCTTGCGTTGACAAGTTTGGCCGAAAACCAAACATCGTGTTCAGCATCAGTTGATGTTCTTCGATATGCGTCTGTAGCCTGTCTAAGATCACGCGTTCGATCAGTTTGCCGAGGCAAGACATGAGCGAAATGGGTCTTAGGTTCTCCAGACAGGTCGTTCTTCCCGGCTTTGGTATCAGCGTAATCTCAGCATGCTTAAATTCCGGGGCAAGGTCCCTCTGCTCCAGTGTATATTGAATAGTTCAAGGATTCCCTGCACGGTTGCATCGTCCCGGTTAAGCAGCAACTTGTTGGTGATTCCGTCCTTGCCCGGAGTGGTGCTTTTAGTGAGTCTTGCGATCGCTCGCGTCAGCTCGGAACGCGTTATGCCTATTAAATTGAATTGAATTATAGGGTATACGTGCCAAATCCACTTTCTGATTATGAGGCACGCCGTAGTGGAGGACTCCGGACATTCCGACCACCTGGGGTTCTTTAACGTGCACCTAAATCTAAGTGCACGGGTGTTTTTCGCATTTCGCCCCCATCGAAATGCAGCCACCGTGGCCGCGTTATGTCTAGACATGGGTTCTATGTCTAAGGAAAAAAAATAATAAAGCCGCTGTATAGCGGCTTGACATCTTTCAAAACGACATCAATCAGTGGCATACCGATATGCAATCGACTGATCAAATATATCGTAAACCGTACTTAGCAAAACGGCAATAACAGACTGAAATATAAAAATAAACCTGAAATGAAAACTAAACCGTTAGTACTGCGGGAAAGCATCAAGAAAAGTACTATCTTAAGATTCTTAAACTGAAAAGGTTTAGTAGAAGAACATTTTAAACTCTATTACTATATAGAGTTGAAGGAGGAGCATGTTTTAAGGCCTACATGTTATAATTAGTGCCTGGCCGTGGGATACACCAGCATTCATGGTTTCCTGTTGTGCAGTAGATTTGAAAAGTGTGTAAATCAGCAGTCTCGGATAAAAAGGTCAATATATCGCTGAAGGTGCGGCTTATACAGGCATGAAGTGCGCATACGATAAAAAGAAGTGGTTACTTTCATAACATGTAGACTCGAGTGTAACAGTATGAAGAGAGTTAAAGAAGGTAGGTATTCAGAATAACTCCTTGCGCGCTTCCCTGCAATAACTTAAATTTGTGAATATCTTGTAATGTGATTGCTCCCCAAATCAAATGGCTGTATTTCGTGAGTGATGCGAAGAGAACCAACTGAATAAACCACTTTGTCTTCTGAGGAAGTGCGTTTAGAAATCTTAGTCATGAAATGCCTAGAGTGAGGTAGTTTGCTCGCCTAGTTTTCGATATGGTCGTCCCACAACATGAAATCGTTAAATATGACATCTCAGCGTTTTAAGTGTACTGATTGTACAGCCTTGTTGCCCAATCTATGAGTCGCGCTGACTGTGTAGGATGTTGTGATCGGCCGTTCGCCAAGCGACAACCTCCGGTCACGGCTCGCACGATTATGGGGTACGGGCCGACGGCCTCGCCAAAGGGTTCTCGACACGGATGACTTATGACCAGCGCGGGAGTACCTCGTTCAGGAGAGGTTTGAGCAATTAGCATGATACGGCCATTACTTGTCAGCCGCACAAATTGGCATGTCCAAGCCGGAGACGCGGTCAGTGCGATGATCCGCCCATCACCTGTCAGAGTACGATTGGAGTCAGCGTACGTTCCCCCCCTTTCCATGTTTGTGCCCAGTGTCGTGCGTGAGTTTTAGGGAAAGGGCAACTGACCTCCAGATTGGTGCGACCTGATGTCATCGGTTTCCTGACACCGGATTGGTGGGACCTGACGTCATCGGTCTCCTGACACCGGATTGGGGAAATGAGTGAACACTGATCACGCAAGGCATAAAAGGAGCAACGGACGGCGGGAATGATCGGCGACTACAACCTCATCATCAGCTTTGATGTATTACTTTACATTTTCTTGTACATATGCAAATATAAACGTATTTGTAAAACGTCGTGAATATTGGACCCAGCCTCACGTTCACTCACTCCTCCACGAGGCAAAGTAAATTCCACGTCTTCGAACCCCCAGTCGCTACAAGGACACGTTTTTTGCAGCGCTTAAGATTACTACTGCTTTGCCTTAGTTTGTACTCAAAAGGGCGTCCTTCAAAGGCCATGCATGTAATTTTTCCCATACTGCAGTCGCTTTGCATATCAGACTGCTCACGTAAGCTTCTAAGAAAATAAAATTGCACCATCTGCATAAATTAGGGATTCAACTTCGCTGTCTATGCTCACTAAATCATTGGCTTAAATATTGACGAGCAGTCCCCGAGAAGTTGCTCCAGCTACGCCATGTCTATTTATTTATAACACAGATTTAAATTGTCGATTAAAACACATTGAACGCGGTCGCTAACAAAGCTAGTGATCAAACCAGGCACCAATTCTCTTACTATATATTGATGGTGCGTAGCCACCATGTGTGTCCTCTCCTTCTCTTGTGCTCCCTCTTCCTGCGCTGCAGGTCGAAATGGTGAAGCTATATCAACACGGCCACTTTTCCGTTTTGTTGAAAGGCTTTGAATTAGCGTCATGTGATTTATCCTCTCGAAGGCCTCAGGGATATGTACATAAATTCGTAGTGTTATCCTGTTATTTTCGATTTTGTTATTGATTACGTCTTTCTACTGTAATAGAACCAGCTCCGTTTTTATCTTGTTGACACCATAGAGTTTCCTACAATAATTACTAAAGGAAACTTAGGCGTAGCGATTGTTCAGCCACCATGTGAATGGTGGTTAGTACATGGATTTGTCCGATCTTCGGGCTTGTGGCTTCATTTACTACACGTTATCTTCCTTCATTGGCCTAAATTTCAAAAGTAATGTTAACATTTTATAGCGATATCAATTTATGGACACTCCAGGCGCATTTTTGCCGTCGCCGTGATGTTCCGTAGAAAGGCCAAGGGCGATAACGCTGTCGCCGCGCACCGTAAGCTTTATATGCGAATGAAAGCAAGCGAGGGGAGCCGCGATCGCGCTCGAGGGAGGAAAGCGGAGAGCAAACGCGCTGTCTTCTGTCGCGCGAAAGGCGGTAGAAGGATGGGAGGGAGGGAGGTGTGGGGGGCGGCGTTGTGCTGCGGCAGCAACTGCGCATTTCGCGACCGGGCGCAAAGGGACCTGACGATCGCGGCTCTGTCTCGCTTGCGAAAGAAAGCAAAGTGAAGAGGCAGCGCGGGAAGGAAGGGGGAGCGGCTTCTACTACGCCAGCAACTGCGTACATTGCGCGGCGGCGTACGGTCGCCCGCCCCGTATCTTGAAAGCGACGTGCAGACGCCTCACATCTTTGTGCGCCCTACGGTCTCGCCGCTGTTCGCGCTAAAGCGATACACAGCACGAAGGTCACTTCGCTCGCTGCTGCTGCCGCGCTTGCCCACGCCGCCGTTTTGACAGCGAGTGTCCGCGGTCCTACAGTGTGATGTGTTCATGCTTGCCAGCGCGCGCTGACACCATGCTTGTTAATACAGGTAGTAAGCGATTGCCTCCAAGCTTATACAACCGATAAAAGTACTACCCTTAGTTCGTATAGCTGTCCACTAATTTACTTTCGCAATCGATGCTTCGCCTTTCGGGCGAAAGTGCGACATTTATTTTTAAATGCAGAAGGCAGTAAGACTTTCGGAACACGTTTAGTCGCTGCTAATTGTAGTGGCTCCGCTTCTCCAGCCGGCCGCGGAATAATGGTTTCAATATTGGGCTTCTGTGCTAGAGGTGTTTTGAATTCTGCCATCGGACAATTCTAATAATTTATTTATTTATTTATTTATTTATTTATTTATTTATTTATTTATTTATTTATTCATTATACCTCAAGGGTCCCAATAGAAACGTTACATGAGGGGTGCATACAAGGGCTATAACATAATTTCAGTATAAGTTGGTCTATACAGGCCAAAATAATACAAGTCAGTTTGAAAATAAAAGGCGGGATAAATAAAATAATAATGATGCGGAACTGTACATACTATAATCCTATGGGTTAACGTGAGTGTGTGTGATTTCATCGACAGCAGATTTGAATTCTGCAGGCTCGGTGATGGTAACGATATGACCGGGAAGGCGATTCTGGCCACGCGGAATACCAATAAAAATGATTGATGAAATGTTGACGTGTGGGCACGTGGAGGGACGACGGTGTTTGGATGTGTGTTGCGTGACATGCGATGGACGGGGACGAGGAGTTCATTTTTAGGCGGCAAACAGTGAAAGAACTTGTGGTAAAGATTTAGTCGAGAATTTCTGCGGCGATGAGCCAGGGCGGGTACATCAAGTTGTGGTTTTAATGCTGTGATGCTAGATTTGTAAGAGTAATCACCCAAGATGAATCTAGCTGCTCGGTTCTGGACTGCTTTGATTGTTTTAATTAAGATTAACTGGAAAGGGTCATATATTGCACCAGCATAACCAAGTTTTGAACGGACTAGTGTGTTGTATGCCAAGAGCTTAACAGAGGAAGGTGCAAGGGTCAGATTGCGACGGATGTAGCCGAAGACACGGTTTGCGGAATTAGTAACTTGATTAGCATGATTGGTCCAAGTTACGTCGTGGGAGATGTGAACACCGAGGTATTTGAATGTGGCACCGGGAATTTTAGGACGATTGTTAACGGTGTATTGAGGAATTTGAAAGTTGCGATGACGTTGAAATCAAATTAGTACAGTTTTATTAACGTTGAGAGACATCAACCAAGTTTTACGCCACTCTTCTATGTGATGATCGTTTTGGAGGATATAAATATCGGACGAGTATGTTATAGGGCGGTATAGATTACAATCATCGGCGAAGAGGCGCATTTTCGATGACACATGAAGGGGTAAGTCATTAATATATTTTAAAAACAGAAGTGACCCGAGGACTGTGCCCTGGGGGACACCCGATAAGACTTGTGAGAATCATGACGAATATGTATTAACATAGACGAATTGATGACGATCTGTTAAGAATATTTGAATCCAATTAAGAACTGATTTGTGTAGATTTAATCGTGAGAGTATGAATAGCAAATGAGCATGAGGTACTTTATCGAACGCCTTTTCGAAATCAAGGCCAAATGCATGGACAGGTATGTTACTATCAAGGGATGAGTGAATGTCGTGCAAGAATAAAGCGAGCTGCGTCTCGCAGAAATGGCCTTTACGGAAACCGTGTTGGTTAGGATGAAAAAAAATTGATGGAGGATAGAAATTTCGCTACACTAGAGAAAATTACATGTTCTATTAATTGTAACTGACGCGTGGTAGTTTTTGCGACAAGACTTGGCACCTTCTTTAAGCTGGGATTATTGTGCCAGCACGCCAGTTATCATCATCATCATTTATTATTCCCTTAAAGGCCCCTGTTGGGGTATTACATAAGGGGGGGAGGTAGTACATTTAAAGGATACACAAAAATTGGTCAGTAATACAAAGTGGGGAAAACTGAGAAGTCATTGAATGAATAAAAAACAGGATCTACATGGTCAAACAGAGATCACCAAGACATACAAAAAACATTACACAGCATACACACGGCGGAGGGAAATACAATTCAAGAACGCTTGGTACAGACACGCAAAATTTAATAACAAAGCATGATTGAAACGAACAAAAATAAAGGTGAACTGTAGTTAATACAAGGATTACATAGATTGCGTGGATAACAAATCACGAAATTTTAGATGATCACGTTAGAGGACGATCAATTCGGGAAGCTTATTCCATTCCGCTATAGCAGTAGGCAAGAACAAGTTGTTAAAGGCATTAGTAGAACCGTGAAGACGCTGGACGCTCAATGAATGGAAAAGACGACGAGAAGTGTGGATCGGCGGGAGAAGGAGCGTTCCATGTAAATACGGACATGTGTACTATATTGTGTGAAATAAACCGAGTAGGGCAATGCTGTGCTTATATACCTA
Source organism: Dermacentor andersoni (assembly GCF_023375885.2). NCBI lineage: Eukaryota > Metazoa > Arthropoda > Arachnida > Ixodida > Ixodidae > Dermacentor > Dermacentor andersoni. Next base: position 136,963,345 of record NC_092823.1, read on the forward strand.
ATTAGAACATATAAATCGTGGTGCGCGGTTTTGGACTGCTTCAATGGTGTTAATGAGGTAAATTTGATTGGGGATCCAAATGCACGCAGCATATTCAAGCTTTGTGCGTGAATATGTTTCGTAGGCCAGTTGTCTAACAGAGGATGGTGACAAAGGTAGATTTCTTCTGATGAATCCCAGTGACTTCGACACGTCTGCTGCAACCTTTATTAAGTCTTCTACCCAGGTTAGTTTTGTAGTAATTAAGACGCCAAGGTACCGATACTCCTCTACTTGCGAAACCAACCAGTGTCGAGTGCAACGAGTATTTATAAATGGAGTTAAAGCGTTTTCAAGACACGTGCATAAGTTTGCATGTCGAAACATTAAGCTCCATCATCCACTTTGAGCACCAGTTTTCAATTAGGTTTAAATTATTCTGCAGATGTACGTGATCTTGGTGGTTATTGATGCGGCGGTAAAGTACGCAGTCATCTGCGAATAGACGGATTGTATATGAAATTCGATTAGGTATGTCGTTGATGAATATTAAGAAAAGAAGTGGGCCAAGGACCGAGCCTTCGGGGACACCAAATGTTACTTTTGTTGTTGAAAAATGCTGATCTCCTAAAACAGTAAACTGCACTCGGTCAGTTAAGAAGCAGTTTATCCACGATAAGATTATGGGGTCGAGACTGCGTGCACCGAGTTCATTGATAAGTCTTTTGCGAGCGACGCGATCAAACGCTTTCGAGAAATCCATGTAAATGACGTTAGTCTGAAACAACCAATCTAAGTTAAGATGAAAGTCAGTAGTAAATTCAAAAAGCGGCGTTTCACAGGATAACCCAGGGCGAAAACCATGTTGTTTCGGATAAAAAAATGAGCTATCATTGAGGTGTTGTGCCATGTGTGCATATATATGATGTGCTCCAGAAGATTGCAGGCTATACTAGTTAGTGAAATGGGGCGATAGTGAGAAGGATCGCATAGATTTCCAGCCTTGAATACTTGTACAACCTTCGCAGTGAGCCAGTCCTTTGGAATAGAACCCTCAGAGATATACTGCGTCAATATTACCTGTAGGATGCGACTAAAGACGGTATTAGTAGCCTTTAGAATTTTGGCAGGAATACTGTCTGGCCCGGGAGCACATGATATTTCAAGTTTATTAATTAGATTATATATACCAGTGGAAGTAAGAGTGACAGGAGGCATTTAGGTAAATCGCGATCTTGGTACTACAGGTGCACCACCATTTGGCTCGCGAGTAAAAACTGACGTGAAGTGCTGATTATTTACATCTGAGCGTTCCTCATGAGGCACATGTGCCCCATAAGGATTGGTTAAAGACATATTAGAAGAGTGAATTTTTGGGTTTAGAACATTCCAAATTTTTTGGGGGTTAACGCGCACAAAAAGCAACATGTCTTTATAAAAAACATTCTTTTATAGCGTTTTACGAGTTTAGTATATTCGTGTGAACATGCGAAATATTGTTTCCATTTATTTATCGAGGGTGACGTTCTGGCTGCGTGATAAAGACGAGTTTTTTCTTTTGGATAATCTTCTGATCATGTTTGAATACCACGGCTTATTTGAATCACTTGGAATGCGCACCAGGGGTACGTGCTTGTCTATTAATAAAGTTAGTATTAGTTAGTTAGTACCAGTACTAAGAGATTGCTGGAAAATTTTGGCAAGATTGATCCTGGAATGATGCTTAGTGTTTTTTAGTACCTTGGAATTGATTCCAGCAATTCCGGTTGACGATGAATTTTTTAGCGAATCAATTAGTTTAACATTACCAGGTGGGTCAAACGTAATGTTATTCATGTGGGTATTAGTATAAGGTAAAAGGTCAGGCATGTTGTCAGTAGATTCATTTGTAAAAACCGAAGAGAAAGTAATGTTTAGGACTTTAGCGGCTTCATTTTCCGGTATAATACTGCCCATGTCATCACAAAGTGAGATTATGCTATCCTGATGGGGGTTGATGGTTCGCCAGAAACATTTTGAATTACTGTGTAATATCGAGGGGAGTGTAGAAAGGAAAAAAAATGCGCTTGGCTGCAGTTTTAAGTGAGTTATAATGCTTTGTTGCAGCGTGATACTTTTCGCATGCTAATCAAGATCCCAAGGAAGAAGCCAAGGCTTTAGCTGAACGAAATAGACGGTTTTTCTTATTTCTTAATCTTTTCAAAGTTGTGTTGAACCATGGAGAGCGTGCGCATTGAGTTATATTTATGATGCGAATATGTAGTTTTATTAAACGCAGCCTTTCATACTTGAAGAGCTGCCTATTGGACTCGACGGTCCGTGAGTAAAAGACAGATGTAAAACGATCACAGAACTTAGCTATTTCATTATTTATGCTCACGTAGTCGCCTCTATTGTAAAGGGTGAGTGTCTTTTTAGCACTTTTACTGATGAGTAGAGAGAGAGATGCAAATGAGAGGAAGGCAGGGAGGTTAACCAGACTTAAAACGTCCGGTTTGCTACCCTGCACTAGGGGAAGGGAAAGGGGAAGTAAAGACGGAAAGAAGAGCGTGACAAAAATGAAAGCGTGAGAAAATATATGAAAAGGGACGAAATGGGGTCATTATAGTCTTTCTAATAGGCCACTGTCACGTAGAAAAGTCAACAGAGCCTTGACCGACTTTTGCTGCGACGACAGTTCATGTCGGCATTCCAAAACTGACTGTTCTGAAAGTGGCCTGTCGTCAAGGCGTGCCAACGCGGTCGCTAGTGACAGCCGGTGCGCGCTGTATCGAGGACAGTGGCAAAGCACGTGTTCGATAGTCTCTTCGCCGCCGCAGTGTCTGCAAGCCGCGCTGTCGTCCATACCGACTCGGAAGGCGAAGGATCTTGTGTAGGCGACACCAAGCCACAGTCGGCAAAGTACTGCTGTTTCGAGTCGAGAGAGTCCAGGTGGGGGTCGAAGTCGAAGGGATGGGTCCAGTCGGTGTAGACGTGTATGCTTTAAGCTGGGTGTGTTCCATAAAGTTTTGATGGCTTCATTTGCAAGCACACGAATTTTCGTTGCAGCGTCTGTTCTTGAGAATGGAATGGAGTCTTGCAAGCCCTCCTCGTGTGCAGATCGTGCTGCTGCGTCGGCATGTTCATTGCCCATTATGCCACAGTGGCTTGGAATCCACTGCAACGTGATGTCGTGTCCTTGCTCGACGAGGTGGTGAAGCAGCAGTCTGATTTCCATAACTAGTTGTTCGTGGGGTCCTCGGCGTAAGGCAGAAACAAAACAATGAAGAGCAGCCTTGGAGTCAGTGAACACGCTCCATTTCCTGGGTAGTTCTTCAGAAATTACACGAAGTGCACAACGAATAGCAGCAAGCTCCGCGGCAGTCGATGTAGTCTGGTGAGATAGTCGAATCTTTATGGTGGAAGGTTTTGCAGGAAAGATCACCGATCCTGCAGACCCATTCACCGTGGTTGAAGCGTCAGTATAAAGATGATGATGCTCGTTGTACGTCTCATACAGCAAGAGCAGTGAAAGCTGCTTGAGTGCTGGAGACGAGAGTTGGGCTTTTGTTCGTATTCCTGGTACCATTAGTCGAACATTTGCTTGAGCCAAGTACCATGGTGGAAACGGCACTTTCGCTGGAGCTGTATAACCTGATGGAAGGTATGCACGATAAGGCAGGACTGTTTCACAAAAGGAAGCACGTGGTCGATCCTCTGGCAGTGAGGCTAGATGATGGGCAGGGGCTCGAGCAAGGCGTCTTAAGTGTGCTCTGAGCGCTTCCATGACTACATGGGTCTTGGCTGGGAAATCGTCTGCAATGGCAATTGTTTCAGCCGTTGACGAACACCGCGGCAATCCAAGACACACTCTAAGTGCCTGGGCCTGGACGCTTTCGAGTGTACGGATATTACTTCTGCAAGTGTTGGTCAGCACAGGCAAGCTGTATCGCAAATACCCAAGAAAGAGCGTCCTGTACAGTTGCATCATTGCATGTACTGAAGTACCCCAGACATTTCCTCCAAGAAACTTAAACACATTAGAGATATCTGTCAGGCGCTTCTTTAGGTAGGCCACATGAGGACTCCAGCAGAGGTCACGATCAATTATTACGCCTAAGAATCGGTGCGTCCTGACATAAGGTATGCTTTGACCGTCGATAGAGACATCGTATGTACTCATTGGCTTTCGGCTAAACGCGACCAATGCGCATTTTTCTGGCGAGATCTTGAGGCCTTGTTCATTTAAGTATGCCGATGTTGACGTGGCAGCTTTTTGAAGCCTGGCGCGTACTTGCGGCCGTGTCACACCAGATGCCCAGACGCAGATGTCATCGGCATACATTGATATCTTAACTGTGTTCGGAAGTCGTTCCACGAGACCAATGAGTACAAGGTTGAAAAGTGTGGGACTGAGGACACCGCCTTGTGGAACTCCATGGTGCGTATAGTATTGTGAGGTTGGGCCAGCTTCAGTGTTAAGAAAGAGAGACCGCCTATGTAAATAACTGCGAGTCCAACGATATAATGGACCGCCTAGGCCCACCGATTCCAATGCTTCAAGTATGGCGTCATGAAGAACGTTGTCGTAGGCTCCCTTTATGTCTAAGAACATTGCGACAGATAACCTCTTACACGTCTTTTGGTGTTGAACATAGGTTACCAGATCGATAACGTCGTCGATAGAACATCGGTGACGTCGAAAACCAGCCATGGCGCCCGGGTAGATTTCGTAATGTTCAAGGTACCACTCAAGTCTGGCGAGAATCATTCGCTCCATTACCTTCCCAACGCAACTTGCCAGCGCAATTGGTCGGTATGAAGTAATCTCTAAGGGAGACTTGCCAGGCTTAAGAAGCGGTACCAGGCGGCTGATCTTCCAATCTTGGGGAACGTTGCCCTCCTGCCACGACTCGTTATAGATATTAAGGAGTGCTCTTCGTGCCCGTTCACCAAGGTGACATAGCATGCGGTAAGATATGCCATCCGGACCAGGCGACGACGACCGATTGCATAGGGCGAGCGCCGCGTCAAGCTCTTGCGTCGTGAAAAGCCGATCCATGCGTGAATCTCGTGAATCTGGAATACGGTTCAATGTAAGCGAACCTGTACGAGTTGGCTGGCCCGCAACCATAGCACAGAAGTCTTCCGCCACATCAATGTCTTGTCGGCGCTGGAATAGTGCTAGGGCCTTAAACGGGAAACGCTGTTCCGGAACAGAACGTAGACATCGCACAGTTCTCCATATTTGAGATAGCGGTTTGCGGGGATCTAGCGAAACACAAAATTTCGACCACCGCTGAGCCTCTAGTTTGTCCATGCGGCGTTGTATCTTCTTTTGCATTCGCCTGGCTGTTCTTAGATCCTGAATTGACTTAGTGCGTCGATATCTTCTTTCGGCACGACGGCGAATCGCACGAAGCCGCTCCAATTCCAGGTCGAATTCAGAATACCTTGGAGAACACGTGAGTGTGCGCGTGGCTCTCTGTGCCGTTTCCTTGATAGCTTGTTGAAGTCCACAAGGGAGGCCTTTGTGACAAGCGTCCTCAATGTGGGATTTAAAGACAGTCCAATCTATTCTTCGTATCGTGGTGGACGTATACGTATTCGACATTCCCTTGATCTTGAGGTAAGTGGGGATGTGGTCACTTCCGTGCGTTTCAATGTCCAAAAACCACTTAACATGCGTGGCGAGGCGGTGGGAGACGAAAGTCAAATCGAGGCAGCTGCTGTACGTTATTCCCCGCAGAAATGTTGGACTCGCGTCATTCAGCAGGTAGAGACCATTGTTGGAAACTAATGAAACTAGTCGTCTTCCCGTCGCGTTAACCTTAGAGCTTCCCCAAATGGTATGGTGTGCGTTGAAGTCCCCGGTGATAATCCATGGACCAGGTTGTGTTTTTAAGATGTCTTCTAGCCTTTTGGTGTCAAATCGGCTTGATGGAGACAGATACACCCCCAAGAGTGCAAAGGTGACATTCCTATTTTTAACAGTCATGCTCACATACTGATTGTCGTCATGAGGTTGCACCGGTTGGACGACGTAAGTAAGTTAACGGCGAATAAACACGACGACCTTGCTACTTTTGATGTCGCTTGATGAGAACGTTGTCTCGTAGCCGGATAGTCTTATTGGATGGGATAATCTTGGTTCACAGATGACAATGATTGGAAATCGGTTAGTGAGAACAAATTGACGAAAATCGGCGATGCGAGATCTTAGACCTCTCGCGTTCCACTGAAGGATCGATGCTTCTCTGACCTCCTTACGAAATGACTGGTGATTGTCAGTCATGGCTTCACTGAAGGCTTGCTAGGACGGGGCTCAGCGCGTCGACCACTTGTAGTCCACTTCGAGCAGATGGAGTGTCAATGCTTGTCAGCATGGCCCTGATGACATTCACAATGGATCGCAGCACCGGGATCATTTGGCAGTCGACTGTTGAAGCCTCACCAAAAGAAGCGGGCTTCGATGGGAACATCAAGCGTGGAGGCTCCTTAGAAGACTGAGAGCTTGCAAGCGCCGGCCACTCTTCCACGGGGGCAGCGTTTCCCGTCTGAGGCCTCCTTGTGCTCTCGGGCGTTCTATTTGAGGATGATGGCGTTGGCGCAAGCGGCGCACGAACTCCACCCTGTCTTGAGCGTTTTCGTCGATGACGACGTCGACGCCGGATCTTTTCTGAGGCTTCTCTATGGGTTGAGTTATCCCTGACCATTTGCTTCAGAACTTCGAACTCTTTTTTGAGTCTTGGGCATTCTTTAGATGTCGCTTCATGGGTGCCTTTACAGTTGCCACACCTAAAGTTTGTTGCACGGCAGACATCTACAGTGTGTGACTCCGCGCACCGGGGGCACATTGGGGAGTTTGCGCAGGCGCCCTTAACATGCCCGATCTTGAAGCACTTGTGGCATTGAAGCGGCTTTGGGACAAACCGCCGTACGACATGTCGAAAGTGACCGACCTTTACGTGTGAAGGGATGGAATCCCCCTTGAACACAATCTTCACACAACGGTTGTTGCCGAGTCGGCATACGTGCGTGATGACCACTCCTTCGTATGCCGGTTTGATCAGAATTGGCAGGTCCGAGTTCGAAATAGCCAAGTCAACATCGTAGATCACACCTGCAGTGCAGGCCCCATCCATTGGTATGATCGGTCGTACTTTGATGTTCCCCAATTCTGTTATCTGCCGTAGCGTCTCCAGCGTGGTTCCACAGGCTGTGTCGACAGCTAGAACATTCTTTCGTGTGTTCAGCCGGACTTCCTTGATTTCGTTTGGCGCCTTTCCCTCAAGAAAAACAGAGAGAGCTTGCCTGTTCAATACTCGAAGGTTGACGGAAGAATCCACTGGCATGAAGAGGATGGTGTGCGGCCAGCGTTCACTACCTGCCTGCATGGTTGACGTACTCGCTGGTGACGACGCCTTGATAAGCCTCCTTTTAGCCCTTCGGCTCCTCACCGACACGAAGCTGTCATCGGATGAGTCGTCACCTGTGATTGAGAAGACCTCTGTGTCTTCGCTGGTGCTGGACCAGGTGCCTCGTTTCCTTGAGGAACTTGTCAATGTAGTGATCTGGCCAGACTGGCCGGCAATAGGCTCTGCATCCATGGCCACAGGAGTACGAGTCTCTCTGGAGCGTTCACTGGTGGTTGACCATGTGCCTTGACTCATAGAAGAGCTTGCAGTTGCAGACTTCTGGCTGCACGAGCCTGCGGAACGTTCCTCGTCCATCGCCTCAAGCCAGGACGCGGGAAGCGCTCCAGAGACTGATGAAAATTTGACGAAAAACTGGCTAGCTGGCACAGGTGCGTTCTAGCACTGAGTCTAGCACTAGTTCTAGCACTGAGTGTAGCACTAGTTCTAGCACTGATGAGTAGATTACAAGGGAACGTACTATGGATGTCTAGATGATCGCTAAAGCCTGGCAAGCATGTGATATCGGAGAAGTTATCGGGATGTGTCGTCAATATAAGGTCGAGAATGTTGGCAGAGTGGGTAGTCGTGCGCGTTGATTTAGTGATTATTTGTGATAAGCGGTAGTTTAGACATTCGCTCGCGAAATCGCTAGCCAAGTTGTTTCTTGCTAATATAATTGCAATATTACACCACTCTAAGGAAGAAAAATTAAAATCGCCGAAAGACAGAATCGGTGACCTTGGATAGCTAGTGGTAATGGTGCACATATCATCACGAAACAATGATATAAACGACGAGTCAGTGCTGGGTGGATGATAGCATATAGCGGTTAGTACGTGCTGAATGGTGGATTTACAGCATACGCAGTACATTTCTAACTGAGTTGTTAGTTCAACGAGAGAGCAAAGTAATTGGTGACGGGTTGCGATGAGAACACCACCACCTCGCAGATGGTTCTCCCTGTGTTTGCGGAAGATTGCAGAATTATTGAAGGCAGGTAGGATTTCGCAATTGTTGACTGACGAGTTGAGCCAGGTTTCAGTTAAGAGAACTATGTTAGAACTAGATGAATGGATGAGACCACATAAGAGGTCACGCTTAGGAATGACGATGCGTATGTTAGCGAACAAGAACTTACAGGGGAACGTGGTTAGGTAGGGGTGAGTGGTTGAGTGTCGATTGTCTGAGAGTGGCAGGTAATTGCTAGTTTGATTTTTCAACAACTTTTTCTGTAGCAGGGTCATATATGTAGGTTTTGTTACCGCATAGAAGCTTGTCGAAGCGGAGCTTGAAAAGGGCTTGCATGGATTTTCCAAACTGAACCAAGTGCCTTCGAGCGAGACGGATGGACACGAGGCGAGAAATCTTCGCTGATGCCATAAGTTGTGCCCTTTAGCTTACTTGCCAAAGACATCAAGCGTTATTTTCCTTTGAAATAAGCAAGTTTAGCAATAATTGGTCTTGACATATCTTGGCGCAATGTGCCTAGTCGGTGAGCACGCTTGTAGTCATGTGGTTGCACGACAGCGCCGAGGTGCAACTTGCAATGCTCGATTAACAGTTTTTTGGAATCCTTCAGGGTTTCGTTTTGTGCATCTTTCAGCCCGTAATATATAACATTGCACCGTCTAGATCGATTTTCTTCGTCATCCACACTGGCTGCCAATCGCGAGATTTGAGACATGCAGTCGGTGTTAACAGTCTGTATGTTATTTACAATTGTCTCTGTAATGTTGAAAGAGACGCACAATCCGATTCAATTTTAGTTAATCTTCCCTTGAAGTGGCGAAATGTCTTATCATGGCCAGTAAGCGTTAGTTGGGTTGTATTTAACTGGTCAAGGATTGTATTTTGGCCAGACTACAGTTATTTTACTGCATTGAGTAGTTCAGCGGTGGAAAGTCCAGGATTTGTCTGGACATCAGCTGCCACCATGAGTAGGTTGAGCACTGCTCATGTGCAATCATAAGCAATACAACATATGCTTGGTTTCTCTCAGTGGGTCTGGCAGCCCAAGTAAGGCGCGGTAATAACTACGTTTATCAAAAAGGCGGTAACGATTCGTTACCTGCGTGAATAAGAGGGCGAAGTTAGGGCGACGCATCTTCAATGTGCTGCCATACCCACTGAAAGGATGGGCGTTTCGGGCTTGTTTGCTATAGTTTCTTGCGCCAGTTGTCTTGGTTTCTCTTGTCGTCAGGATGCGTATTAGCTAGGGTGGATGTAGATACCGGGGGGGGGGGGGATGGCTGCGTGAGCTGCGTTGGCCAAGGGGCGCTGTTTGCTGCCGGAATTCCACCATTCCAGCGAGGCAGGTTCTAGTAGAGCCCTGAGTGTTCCGTTGCTGAGCTGGATGGACAGCTATGGATTTCCGGGTTGGTGAGTTGGCCACCGAGAGCATGCAGTACCAGAGACTGCGTGAATAAGACGATGAAGTTAGGGCGACGGCATCTTCGATGTGCTGTCAGACCTGTATAATGTTTAGTTCCTTACTGATAACGCAAAACCTTCTTGAAAATGATGAGTTTGCAAAGTCACGATGCCGTTTAAAGCCAAAAAGTCGAGGTTTTCGGAAATCCACGTACTAACCATAATTTACATGCTGGCTGAACCGCCCTGCTTGCAGCTTCGTGGACGTAGCTCCACAGTTCCCACTAGTGATTGTGTAAAACTCTATGTTGAACAGTAGTTGAATACTCAAAAGTGGCGTTTCCATAAGGACATACTGTCTGAAGAAGTTAAAAACAAATTTATTTTGTCTATGCTAGCCTGCCTCATGCATAGAAAGTAGAGAAAGGAGACCGACACATAAGCAAGCGTACCTCGTGCCTATTCGGTAATGTTATCTTCCTTGAAGCGGTTTTAGAGGCTTTTGTATACACTGCGCCAAGTTCACTACGTGAGGTGGCCCATTTCCTAAGAGTTCTTCAGCTGGTGGACTCGGTGCAAATTGACTGAGCGAAGTGTACCCTTGTTTTGCGCAGAGATCCGGTCATCGGAAATGAGAAACAAGTAGTGTAAAATTAAAAATAAAAGCAACATCCAGACTCAGAAAAAGACTGAGCTAAATGCGTAAGACTGAAGCACTTACCAAAATCAAAACACCAAAGTATTTCTGAGGAACCGCGATTCAGGACTCCGCGTACTAAACGGCTTTTGCGTCAGTTTCTTCTGAGTGGGCTGATAATTATCCTATAAGAGCACGGGATAAATTTTCTAATGTTTAACGAAAAACAACTACTGAATATAACAGGAGAAAAAAAAAACGGAACAAGAACAGTAAAAGTTAGGTGGACTGGCGATGGTCAAAAGCTGTGCAGATATGTCTGCCTCGCAGTAATCTCATTGAAACTTCAATTTAATGATTTCACATGCACACTTAGGAAAACCGTTTTAGAAGCAGTTCATAAAATTTACGCTTTAAGGACGTCTCCATTGCCTGAGGATTTGGGCCCACTTGAACAAAGAGTGGGTCTGCAGAAAGACATCTCAAGGGCCCAGTACAAAAGTATGAGCTCCGATGAAGCAAGTTGAGGAGCAGGAAGCAAGATTTTCGAATTCCATCTTTCCTCTTTTTTCTTTTTAGGGAACGAAGTATTCAAGTGAATGGTACATGAATTGCATAAGGGTGCTTTCCGTTTTAGTATTTGGTCAGCACTAAATTACTGCCTAATATCATTGGTATCCATATTTAGAAAGGTAACAAAATGAGCATATAACGTGGGCCACAAATTAAGGAAACCGATAAGTCGGCTAATGAAAGAAGGTACGGGCGTCGAAAGATAGAGAAAAAAAAAAGAATTAGAAGCCCTCGTTCATTCTGCTGAAACACTAGGGCGTAATGCAAAACGATGAATAAAATTTATTGTCTTGAGCAAGCGGTCTTCGGCCGATGTGAGTGGCCTCCCGATTCTCGCAGGAGGCTGCCCCCTGAGCCCCGCACAACAGCACCAGCTTGTCCACACGGTTCTAGCTGGACATCTGGGCCTCTTACTGCTCCTCGGTTGTTTTGTGCGTTGACCGGTGTCTTGTACACGTTCCATTGGCGTTCAAGTCACTTTTGTGCTTGAGCTCATAAAGCAGTGTTTTATTTAAAAAGTTGCAGTTTCGCCCCAAAGGCGAAGCATCGATCGCGATAACAAATTAGCAGACCGCTATACGAAGGCAATTTATGATTTCCCTTCATTTCCACAGAAAGTTGCCTTTCAATTTAGACAGACAGCAGGCACAATGTATCTTCAACTTTAGCGTTATGGTTCCAGTATCTGTATAAGACCAACTAGACTGAAAGTCTGTAGATGTCAGGTGACGTCACTGCTTCACGAGAAAAAACAAGCGAACCAGAGTGACGGATATCAGTCGATTCGGACTGGCAGCTGTTCGGGTATAAAGTTATTTTTTGCCACATATCTCACAATCAGATAGAAACAAAAAAGAAAAGCAGCGAACGAAAAGTCGACAGCAAGTGGAGCCTGCAAAGTACCAATTTGGAACGTGCCCTTCCAAAAATTCCACATTGGCCGCCGACAGCCCTACGAGTCCACTTCTAGAAGTTCCACAGAAACACTTTAGATATTTCCAAAGTTTCGAAGCTACATCGCAAGTTGTTATTACTGACTTTTCCCTCGCGTTTTTTTAACGATTGCTAAAAGACAGAGCGAAACACGAGCCTTGCTTCCTCTTCCGAATGAGGGTTGCGTTCACGACGTCTGGACTGCCAAGAGGGCCCTCTCCCGGCATGAAATGGAGGCCGGGAGCCGATCCAATCAGGAAAATAGCCTTCAGTATGGAAGCAGTGCGGGTCGGCATACGTCTAGGTACAAAAGACAGAGCGCATTCAATTCGCTTTAATCAAAGACGAATGCGCTCCCTGAGAAAAGCACATTTTGGTTTTTATTTTCACCCCCTAAAGGGAACCCAGCGAGCTGTACCGAGTTCGTAATGCCGCTCTGATGTATGCCGAAAAGAAACTACGCTCTTAATAAGAGAGAAGGCGGAGGAAGTGGCTATTGGAAGAGAAAAACCGCGGCAGCGTTCTCTCTCTTAATAATTGGCGAAGAGCACGACGCAGAAAGACACGTTGCTTGATGCAGTTTTCTATTTCTTTTTTCTATGATTTAACAAATCCTCGCCAGTAACAGGAGTGGGCAATAGTGCGGATGATTTCATGTATTATTTGTAGTTCAATTCCTAAGGAATATAAAGATTCTGAATGTTGTTGCGACTGGGGGTCCGAAGACGTGGGATTTACTTTGCATCGTCGAGGAGTGAGTGAACGTGAGGCTGGGTCCGATATTCAGGATGTTTTACAAGCACGTTTATACTTACATATGTACAAGAATATGCAAAGTAATACAGAAAAGTTGATGATGAAGTTGTAGTCGCCGATCCCTCCCGCCGTCCGTTGTTCCTTTTATGCCTTGCGTGATCATCGTTCAGTCACATCCCCTAATCCGGCGTCAGGAGACCGATGACATCAGGTCCCACCAATCCGGAGGTCGGTTGCCCTTTCCATAAAAGGGAACTTGGTCGGAAACGCACGCACATCACAGAGCACAAACAGGGAAAGCAGGGGAACGTACGCTGAGTCTGATCGTATGCTGACAGGTGGTGGCCATATCATCGCACTGACCGCGTCTCCGGCTTGGAAATGCCAATTTTAGCGGCTGACAAGTGATGGCCGTATCCATGATAATTGCTTAAACGTCTCCCGAACGAGGTACTCTCGCGCTGGTCATAAATCATCCGTTTTGAGAACCATCTTGACGAGGCCGTCGGCGCGTTCCCCATAATCACATGAGCCATGACTGGAGGTTGTCGCGGGGCGAACGGCCCATCACAACAATGTATACACGACAAACATTTCTCTATACTCCACAATCCGGTTAAAAGAGCACAACTGTCGTTAACATGCGTGCAGGAGCATGTCGCAGATTTTTAAAGCTAAGTTTTTCTTTTTGTTGGTGATCGTGGCTGCTGCTGCTGTCCTGCCGAATAGCTCATACCGCACACGTGTAACAAATCAGTTTATGCGCAGCCATCTGCACACGACTCCTAGAGATGTGCCGGTTGCCGGCTCTGTACTTTCCGAATTATGCCATAAATCAACAAATGGTGCCTAAATATCCTCACTGTACCAAACACACGCCTTCAAGCGCATCGTTCCCAAATTTAAGCGAAGCTCTCTATGCATTCCTCGCCGTGGTTGGGCATGACTGCTAGATCGGTCGCTCGCCCAGCAAAGTAGGCCAGACCCGGACACAGTTTCTCCGCGGTCGCATGGGTCACATGCCCTTTGTCGTTTTGCCGGGTAAACGCATCATTACTACACTGCAGAATTTGGTGGTGACAATGAAGAGTTTCATAGCATTTAGTTAGCTGCTTCCAACGTGCCCGTTGTGTCCCCATATTTCTTTCCGTGAAAAAATAATTGATAAGAAGCAATTGGCCACATCTCATTTTGTGTAGAACGCTGCTACTAACGTAATGGTAAAAAAAACACAATAAAAAGAAACGTAAGCAATAAATTACTCACTGTGCTATGCTGGGCTGTCGTGGCCCAAAGCTGTACAAGAAAGCCGACACACCTATAACGACACTACGCCACAGGACTTCACCACACAATATTACAGAGAGTAGTAGTTGCTGCAGCAAGAGAGAGAACTAAATGAAGAGAAACGTAGAGAGGTTTAAAGAGCACGTGCCCACTTGGTTACATTACATCTGGGGAAGAGAATGGAGGAGAGATAGAAAAAAAGAAAGGTAATAAAGATACTAAACAAATATTAATATGAATACACTCGCTGACAGTCACAGGCATTCGAACAATCTAGACATTTTTAAAAAGAGGGCTGGACTGCACGTCTATGGCTTTTGTGACCTTGTAGATGCAAGAGTGCTTAGGCCAAGGTCCTGGATCTTTTCCTGTGTGAGCAGTCTGTCATCCAAGCAGCTGAGATTAGCAACATGATTAAGGAGGCGAGGTTTCACTTAGCCCAACGCCTTTCGTAGGTCTACCGCTGACTACAGACACTGGACAGGTATGTTAAGGAAAATGTTGAGGAAATATGAAAGCAGTGTGAGCAATATGTTCCATGGAATTAAACCCGCATGGGCTTCCTCTGTAGCTTTATTCTGCATTCGGGTGGATGAAATTTTCTCTTTCATGAGACTTCTTGTACCTTGCGGGATTTCGCATAACTTATTCGCCATGTCTGATTCCCACTACAAGGCGCGTATATTGAGCTGGAGTGAACAGTGGGGACACCATATAGTGCCTTGCTTTCGGGCGCTAACGACAGCGTCGTGCAATCCTTCTTGGCCAGCAGGGAGCATACACGCCTGAAGAAAATAGGCGGCTACGTACTTAAATTATTTTAACCTTTATACGACTGTATGATCTCCTTCAAACACACAGGATCACATCAGCACCAATTCATTGATATTAAATAACTGGCTAATTGCTTTTAAAGCAAACATGTTTCATTTATTCTGACAAGTTCTTAAAAAGAAGAAATGATGTAGGTAGGGCTTACAGGTGTCGTATAAAGTGACAGGTCAAGCTGCATACCCGTACCTGCGCATGTGAAGCGTTTTCAAAGAGACCCCTCGATATAAAAGGAATGCAAAAATGCGCTCGCTAGACAGCCGCTGAACACATTGCAATGATATTTGTTACACTTGAGAGATAAAGTCAATTTCTAGCAAGTCTTGGAGGAAGAATATTGATTAGTTAGGGCCTCAATTTTAAAGCAAATTGCCAATAATTGGCAAGGTAAAAAACAATTCGTGAGCCAATCTACTCTGTGAAGGTGGATGACCAGCGAAGCTGTTTAGCGCAAGAAACAGAGGTGACACAGAGTTTTGAACAAAGGTACGAACATATTTATTGTCCTGATCTGTATTCATCGTGACGATATAGGTACGCACAAACATTCGCGTATGACCTCTCTTATTAAATGTGCCCGTCGCGTAAGACAATGAATGGATCCCACCCTACCCCCTTAAGCAATGAATGGATCATACCCTCGTAACAGCGGCCTCACAATTACGACGACAGAAGTGAAGTTCTACGCTGGAATAATGAGCGGCAACGGAGCCTGATGTGGAAGAAAACGACGCTCGACCAATTGCTGATGATGATAGTTTTTGCATAACGGAGCCAGCTGTGGTAGAAGACGACACGATGAACGCGAGAACAGTGGCACAAGCACATTCTCGCAGTTGCGCCGAGGGCCGTCAACGAGCCACCTGTGGAAGAAGACGACGACGCTCGAGCCATTTCTGATGATAGTTTTTTGCACAACGAAACCAGCTGTGGTAGAAGACGACGACGACGAACGTGCGAGCAATGGCACGAGCGCATTCGCGTGATTGGTGCCGAGAATTTTTTAACAGTCGATTTTGAAAAAGTTGCACAATACATTTTTTCAAATTCATCTGTTCTTACCCTTGTGCCTGGGACCTCTTTGGGTCCCAGGTTTGACAAAAGTAGTTTAAGATCGCGCTACAGGTCCCCGAGACCACAGATGTATGTGCAATTAAGATTGGACCCTTCCAGCACTATTATCAGGATCGGCCCACATGACGACAGTTTCTGCACAAGGACGCCAGGTGAGCCATGTACAGCTTCGCTGTAAAAAATACGCACGAAACTCGGAAACTTGTTACTTTTCTGCAAAAACAGATACCAACTGCATCTATGATCTGCATGTGTGTTCTGTCTGCTGTATCTGTCAGAGCATACTAAGCGGACAAAGGTCAAGTCTCAGTTGGCAGCTTACGTCAAATTGTTACAACCGTTTGTATGTATTTTGCAAAAGTCCTAGTGACAAATCAGTGATCCACTTCTGAGTGGTATACATCAATTTCGGCTGCTTTAGATGTCCTAACAGGTGGAGTTTACAGAATTGCGATCTCTTGATTACTGAATCAGAGCTGAAAATATGGTAGTTATGTTTGTTTAAATTTCGCAATTTTCGACAATTTCGCACAAAAAATTGACGGCATAAATTAATAATATTCACTGCTTGCAGTCACCAGATATTATGATGATGATATGTAGTGTTTATTGGCGCAAGGGCCAAGTGTGGCCAAAGAGCGCCAAGGCAGTGGTGATGAGCACTGAATTGACTAATGGCTGATGTGACGTGGCTGTAGAGAGGCCTAAAACTCAGAGCTATAAATTGCTTAAAATACATAAGGAATAAAAATATGAGAATGACTGAAATAGGGCATGATGTAAGTATGGGATGTACAACAATGGTGTTATAACGTTACATGAATATAAATCGACAGGTGATTGTTGACGAGTAGCACAAAAGCCTCAGCGGATACCTTGAGCACAAGGGCCCGGAGGCATGTGCTATACCAAAGGTTGACATCGCAACCGTGGCCTCTCGCAAGAGGCCGTGTTACGAATTTCTCGGACAGAAAACGTGGAGCGTGTCAACGTCGCTTAAGAAGGCCAAGGTAGATTGCATGTCAAATAGCGGTTCTCTGCCTAGAAACAGTGCCAGGTGAAGTGGTATACACTGACTGTATGCTAAAGGGAAGTGTTTTTTCCTCTCGACTTGTGTTTCGCGGCATTCTATGAAGACATGCTGGACACTGAGTGTCTCCCCACATCTACTACACATTGGACGTTCACCGCCACTCAACAAAAAGCTATGTGTACCGTAAGTGTGCCCTATTCTGAGTCGACAGAATAGGACATCACTTCGTCTGGACTTGGTCAGTGATGGCCAGTATCCTAAATGTGGCTTAACTATGTGAAGTTTATTAAGGGTTTCAGCGTCCCATTTATGCTGCCAGTAGGTTCTGAGTTTTTTCCGTAAGTATGGCCTTAGGTCTGAGACCGGGACGGCTACGGACATGTTGCAAGCTTTCGTGTCTACGGACGTAGCAATTCGGTCTGCCAGGACGTTACCTTCAATACCTCGGTGTCCAGGCACCCAGCATATCGTCACATGTTGGCCAGAGACATACATAGTACAGAGGAGAGAGAAAAGATCTGCAATTACTGGATTTGTGTGGTTGAAGCATGACATCAATGTTTTCACAACGCTTAATGAGTCTGTGTATATGACCGCCTTATGTAGTTTTAACTGTTTGATGTGTTTCGCAGCCGACCACAGTGCATACGCCTCTGCTGTAAAGATGCTTGTTTGAGGGTGCAGAACATCGGCCTCGGAAAAGGAAGGGCCTACGGCTGCATATGACACGCCAGCATGTGATTTAGACGCATCTGTGTAATACTCTGGACATGGGTATTTAAATTGTAATTCCAGAAAATGCATATGAATGTGCGCCTCTGGAGCGTGCTTCGTTACCTCCACAAATGACGTGTCACAGTCAATGATTCGCCACAACCACGGTGGAAACGGCTTGGCAGAAGCCACTAGACTATTTTCATGAATAGGAACATCCATCTCCTCGCTCAGCTTTTTCACACGGATCGAGAATGGCTCTCTGGCTGTAGGTTTGTTATGGAAGAGTGTTGCAGAGGCCATATCGTTTATGGTGGGATAACAAGGATGGTTTTTGTTAGCATTTACTTTTAGAAAATATTTAAATGTAGAATATGACCGCTGCAGATCGAGCGACCATTCATTCGATTCGACATAGAGGCTTTGAATCGGACTCGTCCTGAAGGCGCCAGTGGCGAGGCGGATACCAAGATGATGCACAGGGTCCAGCATCTTAAGAGCACTGGGTGTAGCTGAGTGATACACAACGGCACCGTAGTCTAACCGCGATCGTACAAGGCTCCTGTAGAGGTTCATGAGGCATTTCCTGTCGCTTCCCCATGTTGTATGTGACAGTATTTTCAGGATGTTCATTGTTTTAACGCATTTAGCTTTCAAATACTTGATATGAGGAATGAAGGTTAGTTTTGAGTCGAGTATTAGGCCTAAAAATTTATGTTCAGTGTTTAGTGGTATATGTTGTCCATGCAGCATAATATCGGGATCTTGTATCAAGCCTCTCTTTCTAGAAAAAAGTACACAGGAGCTTTTGGAGGGGTTTAGCTTGAAGCCATTTTCGTTTGCCCATTTTGAGACCTTGTTCAGTCCAAGTTGGACTTGGCGCTCGCAGACAGCAAGATTACAAGACTTAAATCCTAGTTGCACATCATCTACATATATTGAATAAAACAGTGAGGATGGAATGACTTTGCGGATGGAACTCATTTTCACAATGAAGAGGGTGCAACTAAGCACGCCCCCTTGTGGCACGCCAGTCTCTTGAGTGAATAGCCTGGACAGGGCATTGCCCACTCTAACGCGGAACGTGCGGTTAGTCAAGTAGTTTTCTATCATATTTAGCATATTGCCACGTACGCCCATCGCAGATAGGTCTCGGAGGATTCCGAATCGCCATGTTGTGTCATAGGCTTTCTCCAAGTCCAGAAATACAGAGAGAAAAAATTGTTTGTGTATATAAGCCTCTCTAATATTTGCTTCAATGCGAACAAGGTGGTCTATTGTTGACCTACCCTCCCTGAAACCACATTGAAGGGGATCAAGTAGACGGTTGCTTTCCAGGAAATAGATTAGACGCCGATTTACCATTTTTTCATATAATTTACACATGCAGCTTGTTAGTGCTATCGGCCTATAACTAGTGGCTAATGCGGGGTCTTTGCCTTGCTTATGAATTGGGATGACAATCGCTTCTTTCCATGACGATGGAATATGCCCAGATACCCACATGGTGTTGTAAAGAGACAGAAGTGTGTTCAATGTTTCTGGATGCATGTTCTTAATCATTGCATACATTATGCGGTCGCCACCTGGTGCTGAGTTGCTGCAGGAAATGAGAGCAGCCTTCAGTTCAGCGAGACTAAAGGGACTGTTGTAAGGTTCATCTGGTGCGCATTTTCGTTCAAGGCGCTCTCGCTCTATGCGTTCCTTGAACTTTAGGAAAGTTGGCGCATAGTGTGATGCACTGGAAATATTTTCAAAATGCTCGCCCAGGAAGTCTGCCTGATCTTTCATGGTTGTGCCCTGAGCGTTTACTAAAGGAAGCGGTTGTGTTTCCCTGCCCTTTAATCTGTTCACCCTGTTCCATACCTTACCCTCATCCTTGTAAGAATTGATACTACATATGTACCTCTCCCAGCTTTCTCGTTTAGCATGTCGACGTATTCTCCTGCCCTGTGATTTTGCCTTCTTGAAATTAATAAGGTTCTCCGCAGTTGGAGAGTCACGAAGCAGGCTCCAAGCTTTATTTTGTTTTTTCCGTGCCTCTTTGCATTCGTCATTCCACCAAGGCAAACGACGCTTATTAGCAAGGCCGTTAGTTTGTTTTATGCATTTTTCAGCGGCGTCAATAATAAAACCTGTTAAATATGCCGCAGCATCATCTATGTTTAAAGAGCTCAGACCATCGTATTGTAAATATGTAATCTCCTGAAACAGTTCCCAATTCGACGAGTCGATTTTCCATCGGGGAATCTGTGGAGGGCATTCAGCACATTTTGTTAATTTTAGGAGAATAGGAAAGTGGTCACTTCCGTAGGGGTTTTTCAGGACCTTCCAATCAAGGTACGGCATTAGAGATGGAGAAGCTATGGTTAGGTCTATTGATGAATATGATTTGTGTGTAGGGCTATAAAAGGTGGGTTCTTTTTTATTCAGAAGAACTGCACCGGTACATAAGAGAAAGTCTTCTATAGTGCGCCCTCTTGCATCACAGCGCGAGTCGCCCCATAGCGTATTATGGGCGTTCACATCACCTGTTAAAATAAATGGTTCCGGAAGCTGATTGACTAGAGTTTCAAGATCCCTTAGTTGCAAGTGTTGTTCGGGTGGTATGTAGAGGGAACAGACCGTAACCAACTTGTCGAATAGAATCGCCCTAACCGCTACTGCCTCAAAATTTGTTTGGAGGTGGAGGTGTTGGCAAGCAACTGACTTCTGAGCTATAATAGCCACGCCACCAGACGCGGCATGGCCATCGTCGCGATCTTTGCGGAATAATGTGTATGGTGTTAAGAAGTTTGTATTTGATGTTTTCAAGTGTGTTTCCTGAACGCAGAACAGCCTAGGATTAAACTCTTGTATTATTTCTTTTATGTCATCTAAGTTGTTTAGAATGCCACGGGCATTCCAATCAATAATTTGTACAGCCATTTTATTAGGATGAGAAATGTTCTGTGTTCAGGTGTGTTGTGGTGTACTTTAGGTAACAGGACCGTCGTCTGGCCCTGTTATGGGTTTTTTGTTTGTTTTGGCGAGCTCGAGAGAGCCACGCCGGTTTTTTGGCACCAAACGTGCCGGAGTTGTGTCCATTGCCTCCTGGGAAGCACTGGACGCCCGAACGTGCGGGCTCCTAGTTTGTTTGTCAGACCTCGCCTGGCGAGGCGTGGTCTTGAGGCCCGACGTACCCGGGGTAACCGGCCTCTGTGTCTTGGTGGGTGGCGCAGGTTTAACTGCTTCCACCTCGGGGGCGGGGGATGCCACAGCCAGCGACTCGCTGTGCGCGGGCTGGGCAGGTGGCGCAGGCCGGTGCGGCGCTGCCCCCTGACGCGTCGCATCGGCGTATGTTGTGGTGTGGAATGCGGAGCACCTTTTTCGTGCTTCCTTGAAAGAGATGTTTTCGTGTACTTTTAGCGTGATTATTTCCTTTTCTTTTTTCCAGTTGGGACAAGATCGGGAGTATGCTGGATGTTCACCTTCACAGTTTACACAGTGAGGTGTTGCTTCACATTTATCTGAGGCGTGACCTTGGATTCCACATTTTGCACATGTGAGTTTACCACGGCAGCTCTGCGATCCGTGGCCAAATCTTTGGCATTGAAAGCATCTTCTTGGATTAGGGATGTATGGTCTGACAGCTATCTTTGTGTATCCAGTTTCTATTGTTTGTGGCAGATCGCAAGTGGCAAATGTGAGGATCAGGTGCTTTGTAGGAATTTCTTTATTTTCTCTTCGGATAATGATTCGTTGTACGTTAGTGACATTTTGCTCTTTCCAGCCCTCTAACAGTTCTGTTTCGGACAAATCAATGAGATCTGCATCAGATACTACACCGCGTGCTGTGTTCATAGACCGATGAGGGGAAACGGTAACAGGAATATCTCCAAATGCCACAAGATTGTTTAGTTTGCTGTGCTGTTCTTTATTATGTATTTCAAGGAGGAGGTCCCCGCTCGACATTTTGGTGACCTTAAAGCCTGGGCCAAGTGCATCAGTCAAGCCTTTTGCACCAAGGAAAGGAGATACGGTTCTAGCTGGTTTTTCTGTTTTTTCGCTGTGAACAACTTGGAATCGGGGGAAAATTTCTTTTGGTTTGAAGAGGCTTAGAATTTCATCGGTGCGTCCCCTCTTTTGAGGGTGACGATCAAGCAGACGCGGAAAAGCAGGTGTTCCCATAATATTTTGGACATTTTCGGCGGCAATGGCGGCCACCCACCATGGAGCCCAACAGGGGGACGCTGTAGCACTTAACGTGTAAGGCTACAGACGCCAGCCGTGCATTGCTGCTATAACCTAATATAACGTACCCAAGGAAGGGAACATACACAAGGTTAACCCTAGCCGCCTAGAAAAATTAGGAAGTGACGGAAGAGAAGAGATGATAGGACAGTTAAAGAAAGAATATAGGAAAGAAAAAGATTCAAGAGGGGGACAGGAAAAGGCGACTGCCGATTTCCCCCGGGTGGGTCAGTCCGGGGGTGCCGTCTATGTGAAGCAGAGGCCAAAGGGGTGTGTTGCCTCCGCCGGGGGGCCTTAAAGGTCCAAACACCCAGCATCAGCTCAACCCCCAGGATCCCCTTTTCCCCAGACACGGCTAAGCCGCGCACGGCTACACGCGGGAGGGTCCAACCCTCGTGTGCTCGGGTCCGTGGTGTCGCAACACACCAAACGCCTGCTTGCGCAGACGCCCCTGCGGGGAGTCACCAGATATTAGACTCTTCAATGGATTGCAATAAATTTAATCAAATGATATCAAATTAGCGCCGAGAAAAAACAATTTCTGCTTTCCATGAGCTTAGGTAAGCGCTCACGGCCGAGCTATAGCAGTAAGATGACAACTGTTTTCGAATGAAATCTTGAAACGCTTCAAATTGTTTCTGCTTTACTCGCCCAAGTGTACTCTACAGAAAAAAAGAATGTCCGACGATTACGATACTCCCTAATGCGAAATTTGAGCGCAACTGCATACATGTTTTCGTATCGCGATATACTGAGACAAAGAATTTAAGGCCGAAACTGCCGCAGCCACTGGCAGAGGGCCAGTGCCGTCAGCGCCTTCATAGACGGAGGGGTGGCATGGGAACGTTAACCTGATGAGTGGCAACGGAGCCAGCTGTGGAAGAAGATGACAACGAAGAAGCGAGCAGCCGCACGAGCGCGCTTGCAATGCTAACTGAGAGACGGCGATGCTGAACCCAGAAATGGGCGCCTAAGAGTTGCGCTCTAAAAGAAATTTACTCGAAAGCAAAGAGCCACTGCAGCTCACATCCTTTGGGACTGTGCTAAGAATCCGCATGAAGCTGCAACAATAACAACGATCCCGCCGCGGCTCGAGGCCGCAACGAGATGCTATGACCAAGATGTCTAAACCCAGGCCGTCCAGCAGATCTCGGCGGCCCTCGAAAGGCAACGACCGAGCGAAACCGGAGGGAGGCTGCCACCCCAAAAGAGGGGCAGGCGCGGTCGACCAAAGGAATAGTGTGGCCGCGGCCGAAGTAGAGGCGCCACACGCCGCGAAGACGTCATGGCCGCGTCACGGTAACGCCTCCCTAACAGGGGAAGGCTAACCGTTCTGCAGGCGTTCACAACAAAGTTTCCTCACTCACTCACTCACTCACTCACTCGGCATGCCGGCCCTGCGAAATTGGGTGTCCAGCGAAGCTGTTGAAAACCACCATTACAACTGCTGAACGGGGTAGGCAAAGCATTATTGCGTTAGAGTAATGATAGTAATGGTATTTAGAGTAATGGTAGTAATGGTAATTTTGACAGCACGCTGCTGGTCGTATTGCCGTTTCTTTTTCCCTTTGCCGCTACTCGTTCACGCTGCTTCTCGGGAGTCCTAACTATGCGTTGCCTACCCAAAGCGGTGCTGCAACAACAATGAAATCAGTTGTTAGGCTAATTATTTTATATATAAAAGGCTCGGGACGTCACTCCCTACGTCACAGCTTGAGCAAAAGCCATCTTTACCGGGAAACGTATGCGGGGAGCGCTACATGCTTCGCGTTGTTATGACGAGCAGCTTATCATTTATGTGGTTCGGATGCTTGTTTTGTGCTTGTTCTTTATTGAAATGAATGCTGTTCTATATGTTGTATGCGGGATTTGAAAGAATACGTGCACTTTTCAGGTAACTTTGCTGAGTGCTTGAAGCCTGCTTCACCTCCGCCGTGAGTCAGCCCGGTATTTTACTACCTCCGGGATCGGCCCAAATTCTTGCCCACGGAAGGGGACACGAAAAAGGCTAACAGCTTCGCCGTAAACGCGGCAGTGCAAGATGGCGCCACATCACGGCAGTAATTCCAAACCTAGTAAGCTCTCAACCTTATCAGCTATTTAATTTGAAGTTGGCTATGTTCCCCTCACAAAAAAGTTCCAGTAGTCTCTTTTTATCATGATTATCTATGCATGGTTTACGCTCACTCGCTCTGGACTTTGCGGTAAATTTGTTACGACAGTACACGCGAAGCTCAATGACTCGGCAGCAAGTGGGCACTCTAAACGATTTGAGAAATTCCTTGAACGAAGAATTACCACACGAACAAGCGTTTTGAGATTACGCAGCTGCAAGGCATTTTGAAGTCAGCAGCGGAGAATTTCCCAGAAGCGGTGAGCTGTCCCCACTTTATTTATTTATCTTATCTTATTATTTATTCATTTTCAATACTGCAAGTCTCTTTCTATGACCACAGCAGGTGGGCGTACAGATTGTACATGCAGGTATAATAATACATCAGCACCACACGGCAATACAGAAACAGTAAGCCAATGCAGTCACAGTCATCACAAAGGTATAAGAGCTAAAGGCATACACAATGAGTTTCCATAATAATAATTTGGAATGAATGCCGAGCTGAAATTCTATGAACAACACACTTGTAACGCTTATAACTTATACACACTTATTATAGAAATAATCTACAAAGCACACATTTTTAACCTCAGGTAACACAAAGTAACTGACAGTAAAAGGTAACAGAAATCATACATGAAATGGAGTACTACACATGTAAATAACGGCAAACCTGAAAACACTCTGTTGTGAGCACTCGGCCACTAATATGATTTCAATGATGGTGAAATGTCTCTGGGGCTGAGAGCATTGCTGCATTAACAAATGATATTTTCTATTTTTGGGGCAAAGTTCGATAATGAATTCGCATTAGTAACCAAGGGATATAAACAATTACAGTGCGTTACATGTTACAGCAAGCGAAAAAAAAGGAAGAGTGCTTGAAGGAAGGAAGGCAGGAAAAAGTGGAGCAGGAAAGGCAGGGAGGTTAACCAGTTTAGCTTAACCGTTTTGCTACCCTACACATGAGAGCGGGATGGGGGGATGAAAGATGGGGAAAGGAGAGAGAGAGAGAGAGAGCACATAGCACAGTACACCCACTCTTGCGTGGTACGTGATACCACTGTCACAGCCGCTT
Source organism: Dermacentor andersoni (assembly GCF_023375885.2). Taxonomy (NCBI): domain Eukaryota; kingdom Metazoa; phylum Arthropoda; class Arachnida; order Ixodida; family Ixodidae; genus Dermacentor; species Dermacentor andersoni. The sequence goes on from NC_092823.1 coordinate 136,988,356, forward strand.
CTCCAGTCCCGTCTCTTTCAAAAACCGAAGTAGTCCATTCGTCGTCTTCAGCTGCGATGTCTTCTGTCGGCGGCATGTGAAAATCGTTTCGAGGGACAATGGTATAGTGTCAAGTGTCTCCTCGCAAAGACAGGCATTGCAGAGAGTGTTGTCGGCCATTCTAATGCGGAATGAGTAAGATTTCGTGAAAGCCACTCCTAGCCATAAGCGATAAAGCAGAGCCGCCTCTCTTTGGCGTGGTCCAGTTGGCCTACAGAGATGCATCAAAGAGGAAAGGTGGTATTGACGGTTGCTCCGGTTGGTCTGGCTGTTTGGTGTGCACCATAGAGAGAGCGTGATCTCCTGTGCAAGCACTCGAAGTCTGCTAGCTGCGTCGGACCGGGAAAGTGGTATGGCCTCTTCTTGTGCGTCTTCAAGAGCAGCCCGAGTGGCATTATCGGCGTCTTCGTTTCCTATCACGCCGCAGTGATTTGGCAGCCACTGAAACGTCACGTGGTGTCCTTTCTCCTGTGATGTATGGAGTCGGCATCTAATATCGAATACGAGCTGTTCGAATGGCCCGCGACGCAGAGCTGATAGCACAGACTGTAGGGCTGCCTTTTAGTCGCTCAAGATTGACCATTGTGGAGGTGGCTTCCGATTGACGAAATAAAGTGCAGTACGAAGAGCAGCTAGTTCCGCAGATGTCGATGTTGTTGGGTGGTCAGTCCTAAAGCTGACGGTAATAGCTCCTGCTGGGACAATCACAGCACCGGACGAACACTGGATGTTTGTGGAACGATCAGTATAAATGTGTTCACTGTCCGCGTACCTCTCGTGCAGAAGAAGCAGAGACAGTTGCTTCAGCACAGGCGACGAGAGTTCAGACTTTTCCTGATTCCTGGCACACTGAGATGGACTGTGGGGCTGATAAAACACCAAGGGGGTATTGATGGTTTAGATACAGCGGTGAAGCCCGAGGGAAGTTTGTCGTTGTACTTCACGATAGCTTTAGAGAATGATGCTTGGTGCCTGTCTGAAGGTAGTATTGCAAGGTGGTGATAGGGGGCACTTGCAAAATTTCTGATGTGCGTTCTCAGGGCTTCCACCGTAATGTGAGTTCGCATTGGATGGTCCCATGCAATTGCAATAGATGTCTCTGTTGACGTGCATCTGCGAAAATCAAGGCAAACTCTGAGTGCTTGAGTTTGCCTGAGCTTGAGCAAACTCTGACTGCCTGGAGAACACGAATATTGGTCTTACAGGCGTTGTTCAGTACAGGTAGACTATATCTTAAAAAACCGAGAAAGAGAGCTCTGTAGAGTTTCAGCATTGCGTCTACTGACGTCCCCCACGTCTTTCCTGTCAAGTATTTAAACAACTGGGAAGTTGCTGTCAGGCGCCGTTTCATGTAGGCCACGTGCGGGCTCCAACAGAGGTCTCGGTCAATAATTACGCCAAGAAATCTGTGGGTTCTGACATAGGAAATGGTCCGCCCATTGATTGAGATAATATAAGGCGTCATCGGTTTGCGAGTAAATGCCACTAGTGCACATTTTTCTGGTGAAATGCTGAGACCTTGTTTACACAAGTAGTTCGCTGTCAAAGTTGCCGCTCTTTGAAGCCGCGCACGCATCTGAGGACGTGTGACTGCCGAAGTCCAGACACAGATGTCGTCTGCGCATATTGAAATTTTGATGGTTGTTGGTAAGTATTCAGCAAGTCCAACATTAGCGAGGTTGAATAGCGTAGGGCTGAGAGCACCGCCTTGAGGAACGCCCCTGCTGGTATAGCGCCGCGTAGTTGGCCCATCGTCAGTTAACACATAGAATGATCTTGCAGATAGGTAACTTGCAATCCACAAAAAGACTCGACGACCTAGACCAACCGTCGCAAGAGCGTCAAGAATGGCCTCATGTAATACGTTGTCGTATGCCCCTTTCACATCTAAGAATAAACCTGCAGATAAACGCTTATGGGACCATTCGTGCTTGACATGAAACGAGATCAACTACATTGTCGATGGAAGAGCGGTCAGGTTGGAAACCAGCCATGGAATTCGGATAACTCTTGTGGTGTTCAAGGTACCATTCCAGGCGGCCAAGGATCATCCGTTCCATTATCTTTCCTACACAGCTTGCCAGCGCTATTGGGCGGTAAGAGGTGAGCTCTAGTGGGGATTTGCCCTGCTTTAAGAGTGACACCAGGCGGCTTACTTTCCATTCGTCAGGAACATTTCCTTCCTGCCATGAGGAGTTGTAAAGACTCAACAATTCTATCCGTGCGGATTTTCCGAGATAGCCCAAGGCTCGGTATGATATACCGTCTGGACCCGGAGATGATGAGCGCCTGCAGAGAGCTAGTGCCGCTTCGAGCTCCTCCATTGCAATAGGAAGGTCCATGCGGCAATTACCGGAATGGGGGATGTCAGCTCGGGCTGGAGGATTTGGACGAGTCGCTTGGTCCGCGATCCGCGCACAAAAGTGTTCTGCGACATCGTTGTCTTGCCGCCCCTAAGAAAGCGCTAGCGCCTTGAATAGAAAACGCCGTTCCGGAAGGCAACGCCGACCTTGCTTCGTTTTCTAAATGTGAAACAGTGGCTTGCGGGGGTCGAGTGTCTGGCAAAACGTTGCCCAACGTTCCGACGCTAATCTATCCATATGACGCTGAATCTTCTTTTGCATCCTCCTGGCTGCCCAAAGGTCATGTATTGATCTTGAACGCCGATGTCGACGTTCCGCACGGCGACGAAGTGCTCGAAGTTGCTCTAATTCTATCTCGAAGTCATTTCGTGTGGAAGAGATCGTCATCATGCGAGTGGCGTTTTGCATCGTATTTTTAATTGTTTGCTCTAACCCAGAGGGTAGGCCCTCGCGGCAGGCATCTTCGATTTGAAGTTGGCCCATTGAATCGTCCGAATGGTATTCCGTGGGCCTGATGTAGACGACAAGCTTTTAATGTTCAAATAGGTGGGAATGTGATCACTCCCATGTGTCTCAATGTCTGGAAACCACTTCACACATCTGGCTAGAGAGTTGGAGACGAAATCAAGGTCGAGGCAGCTGCCGTATGTCACGCCTCGAAGAAAGGTGGGGCTACCATCGTTCGGGAGAGTAAAACCGTAGTTGTAGGCGATGCTTGCTAATCTTCGTCCTCTTGCATTTGTCTTTGTACTTCCCCATGCTGGATGGTGTGCGTTGAAATCTCCTATGATGACTCTCGGGCGGGACAAACACTCAAGATATTCGCTAGTTTTTTAGTATCGAAATTGCTGGAAGGCGATATATACACGCCTATGAGAGTAAACAAGAGTTTGTTCTTTTAACTGTGATGCATATATATATATATATATATATATATATATATATATATATATATTGATTGTCGTCGTGGGGCACAATTGGTTGCAAAACATACGTAAGTTCACGACGTACAAGGATAGGATAGGATAGGAATAAACTTTATTTGTCCAACGGTTATTGATGTTGGTGCCCGGGGCTAGGCTGCCAGGGGTCCATCGCCCGAGGAAAATCTTTCGAGGTCCTCGGCAACGGCCCTGGCCCGCTGGACGGCCCACTCTTGGTCTTCGGGTGCCTCGCTGAGGAGGGCGGCTTGCCATCTCTCAGCGACGCGCCCCGCTTCAGAGGGTCCTGCTGTTGTCTTCCCCCTTCCTCCTAGTCCTTCTTGCTCATGGTGTTGGCATTCCCAAAGCACATGGGCCTTATCGGCCCGTTCGTGCTCGCACCATGGGCAGAAACGATGATTTTGCTTCATGCACCATTTGTTGATGATGTGATAAATTCGTACCCTGACAGTCTTATTGATTTCAACAAGTTGGGCTCACAAATGACGATGAGTGGAAACAAATTGGTGTACACAAACTGACGAAAATCTGAAAAACGTGATTTTAGCCCTCTGGCCTTCCACTAGATGACGGACGGTGCCTTGACTTCTTTTCAGAACGATGGGGTATGGGTGTAGGCATCTTTCTAGTTGAGGGTTTCAAGCACTGGGCTTAAGGCGTCCAGCACTTTTAAGTGCGCTTCGAGCAGACGGTGTCCCCATGTCCACTAAGATTGCTCGGATGGCCTCCATGAGGGAATGTAGCACCGAGATCACTTGACGGTCTGTTTTAGGTGAATCATCCATGGCCGGAGAAGGCTCCGGTGGGGCCCATACCTTCTGAGGTTCCTTAGCAAGGGAGCGGCTCGGTAGCGTAGGCCATTCCTCTAAAGCAAGAGTCTTATCTGCTTCCTTCGTGGAAGTGGTGGGCCTTTTCGCGGCGCGACTAACTGGTACCGCAATGGAGTGGGCCCTGTCGCTTCGCGCATGAGCCTTCTTTGAAGACGTACAATGGTGCCGACGTCGACGCCGACGCCGGACTACTTCGGCTGCCTCCCTGTGGGCCGAATCGTCTGTGGCGATTTGCTTGAGAACCGCGTGCTCCCTCTTGATGCGGGGACAGTCTTCCGATGAGGCCGCGTGACGGCCGCTACAGTTGGCGCACTTCAGAACCGTGGCACCGCATGCCTGTTCTGCATGAAGTTCAGCGCAACGGCGACACAGTAGTGAGTTGGGACACACGCCCTTGACGTGTCCTAGCCTGAAACACTGATGGCATTGAAGTTGCTTCTGGATGAATGGTCGAACCGGATGTCGGAAATGTCCGACTTTAACGTGGGATGGTATACGATCCCCCTTGAAAATCACTTTTACGCAGCGCGTATTCCCAAGGCGGCGCACTTGCGTAATGATCGTGCCCTCGTATGACGGCTTGATGAGGCTAGGTAAATTATCATTGGGAATGGCAACGTCAATGTCGTAAATTACAGCGGCTATGGATGTGTCGTCAATCGGGATAAAGGGGCGCATTTTGATTCCGCCTAGCTCCGTGATTTCTTGAAGTTTTCCAAGCGCACTCGCGTTGTACACGTCTATGGCGAGTATATTCTTGCGTGGATTTATTCTTATGTCTTTAATAGATCCGGCACCACGCATTCCAGAAAAATGGATAGGGCTTGCCTGTTCAGCAGTCGTAGGTTGTTTGACGGTTTTTCCGGCATAAAGATGATGACGTGTGGCCAACGCGCAGGCCTTGACTTCCTAGTCGTTGTGCTCGCGCCCGATTTTTTTCTTCGCCCCCTTACTCCGGACGGGTATGAAGCCGGCGTCGGATGAGTCGTCTTCCGACATAGAGTACAGCTCGGTGTCCTCGGTGTCACTGGGGGAGCCAACGAGCTTCCTTGCGGTTGATGGCCGCGATGACGTCTGGCCAGGCGGAAGAGTGCTTGAAATTGTCATTGTGGTAAGAGTACTCTTTAAGTGTCTGAATGCTTGTGCCGGGTAACGCGGCATGCCAATGGACGGATGGACAATGATCAGTCAATTTTATAATAGTTGGGAAGTAGCTGAAAAAAAATTCAGGCGCGCTTGTTTCGCTCCAATCGCCAGTGTTGGGAGGCCAGAGTTTGTTAACCTATTTGTGGGAGAATCAGTGCGCTTATATTTGTTGCAGGTGAATCTTGCAACCCTACTTCGTACATTTTCATGTTTTTTTTTAAATTTTAGCGACTCCATAAGGAAACGATACCGTGTTAACGTTTTCTACTACCCCTGTCAAGCGGGCAAGTTAAGTGCACTTACGGGGAGTGCACTTCGGGACCTTGAGTGACACTTTAGGCTACGCGGTGCTAAACGGGAAAACAGAGTGCACTCGCACTAAACAAAATGACGGCGGACTAAAACCATGTTTTTGAACATGTAGATTAAAATTAAAAAAAGAAAACTTCTAAGAAGCGATTGATTTAGTTGTATTATAAATAAAAAGCAATCGCAATCTATATTTACTAAACAAAAAACGAAAGTATTTTTATCATAAAAGTGTTGCAAGTCAAGGCCAGCCAACACAAATGCCTAGCCAATCCAGAACAATATGGTAGCGTGCGACGAGGCGGCACTTGATCCTGCTAGAACAGAATATCAGTGAGTTATGCTCCGATTATTTTGCTAAAGGCTGTTCAACAGTTACAATTAACTTCTGTGTCCTTTTTCTATACATTACATTTTGTACCGTTGAAACCGCTGGCGACGAGGCTACGTACTCCACCAGCAAAGTGCATTCCGTGAACGCACTCCGACCGGAGTGCACTCTTCGGCGAGTACACTCACCTTGCGACGTTTAGATTTGGAAAAGTGCACTTAAAGCAAAGTGCACTCTCCGTAAGTGAACTTAACTTGCCCGCTTGACAGGGGTTTTCCTGTCTAACAGAGGTTGCATATATATAGGCTAAAGGCTTGGTAGATTGAGGGGCTAGTGGGAGGCTTCTGCGAAGTAATATTATAAGCAATATACTGAAGTAATATTAGAAATGTGCGCATCCCATCGGTGGTTTGAAGCAATCGTGACACCCAATATTTTTGTTCATTGACTTTTTGAAGCTTAGTGCCTTTAACGCTGTAATCATATTTGATAGCTTCTTTCTTTCCCATTATCGTCATAAATACCGTCTTGGGGGGGTTAATTGACATTTGCCACGTTTCGCACCAGTTGGAGAGATGGTTTAAGGAATAAGTTTATGCAAGGTGATCTGAATGACTGGTAATTTCTTTGGAAATAATGCTGTCGTCAGCGAAGAGCCTAATGCTGCAATAGATATTGTCTGTGTTATCATTAATAAGAATAAGAAATAACAAAGGCCCCATAACGGAGCCTTGTGGTACTACGGACATGACAGGCAGGGTTTCTGATGGTACTTGCTCAAACAGGACATATTGGGAGTGGTCACATCAAAAGTATTCAATCCAACATGTTAATACTCCATCTCTAATATTATTTCAGAGCTTTGAAATTAATTTGTTGTGGCATATGGAACCAAAGGCCTTAGAAATGTCTAGTAGCATAATAACTGGTTGCGCGCAGTTGTTAATAGACAGTGCTAAATCATGAACAACCTCTTTTGTTTGCGTTATAGTTGATAATCTGCTACGGAATCCGTGCTGCCTAGATGACGAAATGCCGTTCGTCTCCAAGAAAATGATTAAGTGTTTTAAGATTATATGTTCCAATATTTTGCACGGCGGGCTGAAGTTGCACGGCAGAAGTTGCACGGCAGACCAACGATGTTGATCTGAAGTTTGAAGGGTCATCGCTATTTCCTGCTTTGGGGGTCAGTGTTACTTTAGCTTTTTTCCAATCGTTTGGAAGCTTTGATACGGCGAGAAATTTGCGGGAAACCAAACCAATGTATTTGCTGCACCATTCTGCATATCGTTAAGGAAAGGATGGGGGACGTGGTCTGGTCCCGAAGATTTTTTTTGGGTTAGTTCGAGCAAAAGATTAAATATTCCTTCGTCACTTACCTCTATTGGGATGATTTCCTTAATAGCGGGAGGTATAAGCTGCGGAATTTTCCCGCTATCATTTGGGAAGACAGAGTGGAAAAAGTTGTATACATTAGACTTCGCCCTTTTTTGTTTTAATTTTAGTTTAGGACTGCCTGTTTTCCTAGGGCGAAAATACTTGCGGAACCTCTACGGGTTACCAGTAATGAATGACGGTAGCATTACTTTGAAGTAATAATATGCTCTTTTACTTGCTTTGTTTTACTCTTGAAGTTTAAGATGGCTGTTCTTAATTTTGAGAAATTCGCACTGTAGCACTTATTCTTGACAGCTTTCCGTAATCATTTAACTTGCAGCTTTGCGTGTAGAATTTCTCTTGTTATCCAGGGCTTATTTCTTTGAAGCCGTGTAAGCCGTAGTAGAATAAAGTTATTCACGTAGTAAAAAACAATGTGCTTGAATTGTAGCCAGAGGTCATTCGCAGTTGTGGCAGGATTCCAGTTCAATTCCATGAACTCGTCAAATTCATGACCTAAATAAGTTAATACGCTGGCGTCATCTGCTTTACTGAAGTTCGAAACATGAGTTAGTATTGATTAATAGTGTGAGCTGTGATCGAGTGTTAACCGGCAGATGGGCACTCTGTGGTCCGAAATACCCTCAACAACACCAACTTGAGCGTTGTTAAGGCTAAGGTGACAACTAATAAGTGTTAGATCTAATATATTTGTGGCTGTTCCTTGAACACGCGTTGGGCATGAAACAGCTTGATGGAGGTAGAAATTTAACATGAAATCGAATAAAGCATCTGAACCCTGCGAGTTGTGTTGCATCCTACTCCAATTTGTAGCAGCAAGGTTAAAATGCCTTCTATTACGCCTCCTCCCTTCGACCTAAAATTACCGCAAGTGCAACACAAGGGAAACGACGGGACATATTGCGCCGCTACTCCACGCACAGCAACAATGTAAAAGAAGGTAAACACAAAAAAGAAGACAGAAAGAGAGAGAAAGAGAGAGAGAAAGGTTCTGTAAACTTTTCTACCCAACGTAATGAACGCCCAGGTAATTTGGCATGTGGAATTTCTGGCCTGAGGCCCGATGGGTAACTTAGGTCTCTAACTGGTGCGACGCATAAAGCCTGAATACACAGATACAGTTTTAAGCTTTGTATGCAGCATGCTCAGCCACAACCGTGCATCCATGCTAAGAGCACATACGGCACGCTAGCAACTATGACAATGGCCTTCAGACAGTGGAAGATTTCATCGCTCTTGTCCCGAGCTCTCGAAAACACTGGAAACGCCCGACCAGCTCTATGCGACAAAGGACGCCCGAACTTTGTGCAGCTCGTTTTCCAATATCACCGGGCCCTTTCGACCGCTTCCCCGACGAAGAGGTTTCAAGGAAATGCAGTTCGCGTGCTCGTGCGTTCTCGCCCTGCGTGTTCTCGGACGTATCGAGATTTCAATCCGCTATTTGTCCTCTTTCATCTGCTTTCGCTACTAGCCCTGGTATGCTGCTTATTTAGTTTCTTTCTTCGAATTTAGTATTTGTTTTCGCACCATCGCCGTCCTTATATTTATTGCTTCGTGTTGTTTTCTTACGCCCACTTGTTTGCATGATTTATTTCAGCGTTCCCTCGGTCCCAGCTAGCTCGCAAACGAAGTGACGTCTCCGAGGTCGGAAAAAGACGTTTTGTCTCGCCGGCCGTTTCATTTGGTTTGATAGATCACAATGCGGACCACGGCTGTGTACGCCCTCGCGCACCCTGGCCTCGACGTGGGAGTCATAACGGGCGACCGCGCGTTCCTTCCGGCCGCCCCGTAGCTGATATGCGTTTTGAATGTTGATGCAGCGAAATCTCGAGGTCTACGGACGCGCGTCGGTTTCCGAAAACTGACTTTGTTGTCCCCAGCTTCGAAGTTGTTCCGTGCCTTCGGAAATGTTTCCACGCCGCTAAACAAGTAGAAGTGTTTCTTTAGATGGTTGACTCCGACAAACCTTGCGTTATTTGCCTGCCTCTTGGTGCATAAAGCAGAAAACGATATCCTTGACGAACTTGGTTGTTTTGCGTTTATTTCATATTCAGCTCAAAATCCCGACGCTGGGAAAGTTTAATAAATGAGTACAACCTCAGGATTTTTGTTGTACGCATGTTCTAAGAGTAATATAAATGCAATTGTGTGTACAACATAAAATTCACTGTACACAGACTATTTTGTTAACGGACATATTGTGCCTAATGCTCCGGATTCGTTGCCCGTATTTACAAAGCACTTGTTACGTTAGAAGCCAACAAACACTTACACCAAGGACAACATAGGGGAATTTACTTGTGCTTAATAAACGAAATAAAAAATGACAAATTAATGGAAATGAAAGTAGATAAAAAAAACAACTTGCCGCAGGTGGGCAGCCTCTTATGCGTCCGAAGAAAGTTCTTACCCCTGCTCCGATCGCTGTAGTCCGCGTAGCCGATGGTGCGACTCTGGCTGTGGCTGGCTTGTGTACCGCCCGTGTCACTGTTGCCGGACGCCGCACTTCAGTTTTGTTTTGCGTCTTAAATTAGTGCCCACATGTAATCATCTTAGAACTTGACTTTTTCTCGGCACATTCGGCCCTTATGGACTGCTCTGAAGGGGTTACCCAGCTTCTCTTACCTCATGCCACTGAGACTTGTGATCCTGCGCCGGGTCGGCTCGGTTCCGCCGATTACATTCGTCTACCACATCTAGCCGGGACGTACATTAACGTCTCTCCTGATCCCCCTGTGGACGACGGCGATTACATCATGTCGCCCAACGCTACCATCCTCTGTTCGCAGAATGTCATGTTCCCGCACCCGGTCATCAGTATAAAGGGCAATGCCGCATGTATCCCTATTGTGAATTTTGGACTATGTCCCCAAGTGATGCTCCTGGATATCTCTCTTGCAACCGTTGCTCCAGCCTCCGACTATCATGTTTCCGTCTTAATTGAGCCTGCTGCACCACCTTCTGCTGCTATTGATTTGAACCCCACGATGTTAGATGCAATAGCGAAGATGATCGCCATTGGCCTGCCGGCCGAACACGTACACGTGCTTCGGGGCCTGCTCATGTCTCACAAGGTCATTTTTGATCTCAGTGACCGCCCACTGGGCCAAACAACAGTTGTTAAGCATCGGATTCACACCGGCGATGCCAAACACGTACACTGACACCCTTATTGTGTCTCCTCCGCTCAGCGCCCAGTTATACAAAAGGAAGTTGACAAAATCCTTGTCCGTGATATCATCGAACCTTCTTCCAGCCATGAGCATCTCCCGTCGTACTGGTTAATAAGAAGGACAACAGCTGATGCTTCTGTATCGACTACCGGAATCTTAACCAAGTAACAAAGAAAGACGTGTGTCCCTTATCTCGGATAGATGACGCCCTTGACTGTCTCAGTGGTTCCTGGAATTTTTCTTCAATAGACATACGTTCTGGGTATTGATTGCAGTTGACGACATGGATTGTGAAAAGACAGCGTTTATTGCACCTGATGGGCTCCATAAGCTTTAGGTGATGCCATTCGGGCTATGCAATGCTCCCGCCGCATTTGAACGTATGATCGACGCCCTTCCTCATGGCTTAAGGTTGTCAATCTGCTTGTGCTACCTCGATGATGTCTTTGTGTTTTCTCCGTCGTTTGACGCACATCTCAAACGTTTCTCAACATTTCTTTCAGTGTTATGCAAGGCGAGACTTCAACTCAATTCGACGAAATGTCATTTTTGCCACCGGCAACTTACTGTGCTCGGACACCTCGTCGACTCTTCCGGTGTTCGTCCCGATCAGGAGAAAGTTCGCGTGGTCAAGGATTTACCTGTGCCCACCTGCACTACAAAGCACAAGTTTACAACGGCGTATCACCCTAACACCAACGGCCTTACAGAGCTGCTCAAAAGTGATACATGCACATTGCGTGTTTCTTGTGGCCGATGCACGCGGGCGCCCCGACGAAGACGACGAACGCTCTGCGGCTCTCGAGCTGTCGGCTTAACTGGCTAGCGCTGCATTATCCTTTGTAAGTACACTTTGTAAATAGTCTCCAGTTCTTATTCCTTCGTTCGCGTAACATTTTGGGCGAGGTGCGGAGTATTTCCAAGAATTTACCAACCTCGGTTTTCCTGTTGCCTGCTCCGTCTCCCGACCTGACGCCCGACTGGTGCCTACACTTACGCTTCAGAGCGATCGGTATTCTCCTCCCAGATACCGTAACCCTGTCGAGTGGAGAACTCCGGACGACAAGCTCATCTGCTTCCGCTGCCTCCACCATCTTTTCCTGTGTCCGATGGCGATTACGTCGCCACACATGTTCCTTATGTCCTTTTAATGCGCAATATCACTGTGCCCCACTCCGTCGTCACCGTCGCCGATAACCGGATATGCCTACGTGTCAATTTTGGCCTGACAAAGGAAGTTCTACCACAAGGCATATCGGTTCCAACGCTGTGTGCTGTAGGAGATGACCACGTCACGACGTTTTCAGTTGACGTCTGCTCAGGTTCACCATGCACACTGGATGCTATTTGCCCTGACGCAACATTTCGTCCCATGATTGCTGCTGACCTATTGCCTGAACAAGCAGCAGCTATGTGCCGCCTTTTGGGTTCCTACCACGACATCTTCGACCTCAACAATCACCAAGTGGGCCAGACTTCTTTTGTTAAGCATCACATAAATACTGGTGATGCCAGTCCTATTCATCGCCGGCCATATCGAGTTTCTGCTTCAGAGCATAAGGTTATTCAATATGAAGTGAACAAGATGCTTGCCAAAGCTATTGTTGAACCTTCGTCGAGCCCTTGGGTGTCGCCCGTGGTGCTTGTTAAAAAAGAAAGATGACACATGGCGTTTCTGCGTAGATTATCGTCATATAAACCGCAATACCAAGAAAGACGTCTACGCCTTGTCTCGCATTGACGACGCCCTCGATTGTCTTCACGGTGCCACATACTTTTCATCGATAAACCTTCGGTCTGGTCATTGGCAAATCTCTGCGGATGAAAAGGACCAAGAGAAGACCGCGTTCGTCACCCCTGATGGCCTATATCAATTCAATTTATGCCATTTGGTCTATGCAACGCCCCAGCAACGTTCGAACGTATGATGCACTCTTTACTTTACGGGTTGAAATGGTCAACATGCCTCTGCTACCTAGACGACGTTCTCGTATTTTCAACTACATTTAGACACACCTTGAGCGCTTATCAGCTGTTCTTCAAGTCTTCGGCGAGGCTGGGCTGCAACTAAATTCATCGAAGTGTCCCTTCGGTCGTCGGCAGATTACAGTGCAGGGCCACCTCGTCGACACTTCCGGTATTCAACCAGACCCGAAGAAAATTCGTGTTCTCACGTCTTTTCCTGTACCTCAGTCTGTCAAAGACGTCCGAAGTTCTGTAGGACTCTGCTCCTATTTCCGACGCTTTGTTGAAGACAATGCAGCGATTGCCCGACCGCTTACTGATCTTCTGAAGAAGGACGTGCCGTTTAAGTGGGGCCCGGCTCAAGCTGCCGCGTTTGCCCAGCTCACCAACATTCTCACCACGCAACCTATACAAGCCCACTTTGACTCTTCCTCTCGTACAGAGGTATGTACCGATGCCAGTGGCCACGGTAACGGAGCCGTCTTAGCCCAGAGCCAACAGGGTCAAGATCGCGTTACCGCATACGATAGCCGCCTCCTCACAGCAGCGGAGCGCAACTATTCGATTACAGATCGGGAATGCCCGGCTCTCGTCTGGGCGGTTTCCAAATTCCACCCGCACCTCTCTGCAATCACGGACCACCACGCGCTCTGGTGGCTTTCCTCACTCAAGGATCCTACCGGCCGGCTTGGTCGCTGGGCTCTGTGGCTGCAAGAATATTCCTATGCAGTAGTGTACAAGTCGGGCCAATTACATCAAGACGCAGACTGTTTATCATGCTATCCAGTGGACGAACCACCCAGCGATCCTGACCCCGATGCCGACGCTTGCGTTTTCTCCGTTTCTCAGCTGTTACACGTTGCCGAGAAGCAACGCCTTGATGCCACCTTGCGCGCCATCATTGATGGCTTAGAATCTTCGTCTTGTGATTCGTCCCTTCACCTGATTGTTCTCCGGGATGGTGTATTACAGTAAACTCTCAGTTATACGACCGTCGGTTTATCGAATGTTTCAGAATAACGAACTTTTTAAAAATCCCCGGCAGTTTTCTTATAGATTCTATGCAAAAATGTTTCACTTGAACGAATTTCGGAACAGTCAATATTTCAGTTTAACAAACTCGCTCAGAGGACCAAGGCTTATTTTTACGACCATGTGGTGTGTTTTTTATCGGCTTCGTTCAGGCTTCCAGTTTTAAGTAACAACGGCAATTCGCGTGCCCACTTTCGAGATGAGTGCGACGAAACGGAAGGGCTTGTCTCTCTCGGACAAGCTGGAAATCCTTCAGCGCCTGGACAACGGTCAAGGGCAAGTGGACGCTGCAAAGGACTATGGTATTGCACCGTCGAAGTTTTCAATGGTTGTGAAACAAAAATCGAAGCTTGAAGGAGAAACTTCGATGAATCCAGCCAGCAAACGACTCTGCACGGGGTACTTCAAAGAAGTGGACGATGCCTTTGCGGTATGGCTTCGCGACCTACGATCTCAAAACATTCCAGTGTCCGGCCCGATGATACAGGGCAAAGCGAAGTAATTTGCTTTTCTTCTGGACGTTCGCGGCTTCGAAGCAAGCAGTGGATGGCTTACACGATTTCGGGGTAGGCATGGGATCGCGTGGAAAACGATTTGCGACGAAAGCAAGGATGCCGACCAAGAGGCAGCGAGAACTTGGAGGGATGAGATTTTAGCTGAGGTTGTAGGGTACATTGGGAAGTTGAGAGACTTTGTGTCTCAACAGCAAGCTGTGCCAGAAGAAGTGTACAAAAACATTGACTCTTTGGACAGTTTTGTTACTTCCTGTGCTTTAAAAGTACAAGTGCAGAAAAAGATTACAGATTTTTTTTCTAAGTGAGAAAGGCAGAATTATAACTGTTACGAACCTTGTACTTATTGATATGTACAAATTCCATTTCACACATTTCTAACACTATGGATGCCATGTCTTTTGCTCCATGAATTGCACTTCAAACTTTTAACTCTGTATGCCATGTCTTATGTTGGTCTAGTGAATATTCAGTTTAGTGAACTTTCAGTTAAGTGAACTATTTCCTTCGGTCCCTTGAAGTTCACTCAAGTGAGAGTTCACTGTATATAGCCACAATGTACGTCCCGACGGTCCTGCCCTACTCCTCGTCATTCCTAAGCACCTCCGATCAGCTGTTCTCCGAGAACTTCATGATTTACCAACAACAGGTCACCTTGGCGTCTCCCACACCTACGACCGGATTCGCTGATGTTTCTTTTGACTAGGCTTTGCCGGCTCCGTCCGCAACTACGTTGCGGCGTCTGAGAAATGCCAGCGCCGAAAAACACCATCGACTCTCCCTGCCGGATGCTTTCAACCGCTCGACATTCCTTCGGAGCCGTTCTTTCGCGTTGGCTTGGACCTACTTGGCCCTTTCCCTCTATCCTCATTTGGCAACAAGTGGGTCCCTGTGGCGACAGATTACACCACGCGCTACGCCATCACCAGAGAACTTCCAACTAGCTGCGCTAGAGATGTCGCCGACTTTCTTTTACGCGACGTGATTCTGCAGCCTGGCGCTCCACACCAATTGCTCAGTGACCGTGGTCGGACATTTCTTTCTAAAGTCATCGCCGACATCCTGCAGTACTGCTCAACCCAGCACGAGCTGACTATGTCTTACCATACCATCCACAGACTAATGGTCTCACGGAACGTGTCAATCGTACCTTAACAGGCATGCTTGCAAAGTATGTCTCGTCCTACCATTCTGATTGGGACCTTGCCCAACCCTATGTCACTTTTGCGTATAGCTCTTCGCGTCACGACACTGCCGGTTATTCCCCGTTCCTTCTGTTGTTCGGCCGAGAACCTACATTGCCACTGGACGCATCCCTCCCATCCGCCGCAGAAGGGACCAGTGAGTATGCACTTGACGCCATCACCAGGGCGGCCCAAGCACGCGAAATTGCCCGCACTCGCCTCCTGACTTCGCAAGAGAAGCGACGGCGTTTGTACGATCGCCAACACAGAGACGTCCACTTTTCGCCTGGATCTCTGGTACTCCTGTCGTCCCCGACTCGTCACGCTGGCGTGTCAGAAAAACTCCTGTCTCGGCCCACAGGCCCATATCGAGTGCTGCGTGCCGTGACTCCAGTTATGTACGAGATCGCCCCAGTCAGTACCAGTGCCGCATCTGCCCCGAATTCCACTGACGTTGTGCATGTCGCATGCTTCAAACCATATTACTCTCCTGTTATCACCGATATTTAGACGCACCGGGACGGTGCTTCCGACGCCGGGGATAATGATGCATGCATATTGCGTGTTTCTTGTGGCCGATGCACGCAGGCGCCCCGAAGAAGACGACGAACGCTCTCTGGCTCTCGAGCTGTCGGCTGAACTGGCTAGCGCTGCATCATCTCTAGTAAACACACTTTGTAAATATTCTTTAGTTCCCATTCCTTCGTTCGCGTAAAAATAGGACTATCACAGGAAATCTCGCTATGGATGTCTTTACCGACCACCCTGACTTGTATGCCACTCTGCCGCTCGTCACATTCGCTTACAATACATCCCGCCATGATTCTGCTGGTTTCTCTCCATTTTTTCTCTTTTATGGACGATACCTTATACTACCATTTTACACGATCCTCCCAGCCGTTCTCGATACAACGTCAGAATACGCCCGAGAGGCCATATTTAAAGCTACCGAGGCACGTGAGACTGCACATTTGCGTCTGACCACTTCCCAAGAAAAGCAACGACGCATACATGACGCTCGTAACCACGATGCCCACTTCAACCCTGGTGACATCGTGCTTCCTTGGAAACCAGCACGGCGACTTGGTCTTTGTGAGAAGCTGATTTCGCCCTACTCAGGCCCATACCATGTCTTGCGTCAATTGACAGACGTCCCGGGACCTACGAGTTACAACCTCTTGATACCTCCACACCGCGATCCTCCTCTGATATCGTTCACCTCGCTTGACGGAAGCGATAGCGGTGAAACCTACCAAGCGCAGGGACAGTGCCTTCGCCGCCGGGGGTCAGGCTACGAGGCGCTGCAGTAGCGAACAATGACGAGAGGACTGACGGAGGCGACGATCGCCGATAGTCGTGCGCACGGGCTCCTCCATCTCGTATATGCTCGTTGTAGAGTGAATATATTGTCAAGCCTCTGTTCTCCCCGTAAGAATATATATATATATCTTGTGAGACGAGGTTTAGGCAGCCAGTCTCTTCTTTATTCTCTCTCTCGAGAGCCCCACCACCAGGCCCCAAAACGGTGATGATGAGTATGTACAGGTGAGAATATGAAGCGTATGAATAATGCTCACACTAATTTCCCCGCACGCGCAAGCGGCCAGCCAGCCCGCGACTTAGCCAGGAGGGGAACGTCGAACGAATCGTTTTAGGCGCGAAACGTGAACGATCTCCGAACCACGACAACGATGGTCGGAAGAAACGTCTACGGGAGTAACGCGATAGTTCACGGGGGATGTTTGTTCATTAACAATATAGGGTCCAAGGAAGCGGGATTCAAACTTCTCGCACAAACTGGGTGTACGAATGGGCGTCCAAAGGAGCACTTCCTCTGCAGGACGAAAGGAGACGTCGCGACGAGAGATGTCGTAACGTTGCTTGCGATCTAGCTGACTGACTTCTGTGTTGAAGCGAGCACGTTGACGGCATTCCTCAAGTCTCGAGACGAACTGTTCGGGTATACTGGCCGAGGTGTTAGTTGGGGCATTGAAGAAAGCGGCGTCGGTGGTGAATGTCGGTGAACGGCCGTAAACTAGGTAGAAAGGTGAGTATCTCGTAGTTCGTTGGATAGCGGTGCTGTGAGCAAAAGTTACGAAAGGTAAAACTTTGTCCCAATTGTCGTGGTTTGGCCCGATATACATTGATATCATATCTATTAGTGTGCGATGAAATCGCTCGGTTAAGCCATTTGTTTGTGGGTGATATGCGGATGTCGTCTTATGAACTGTGCCACAAGCTCCGAGTACTTCTGTGAGCATTGTTGACATGAAAGTCTTGCAGCGGTCGCTTAACAGTACATGAGGTGCACCATGGCGCAGCACAATGGCATCTAGAAAGAAGGTGGCAACGTCGGAGGCCGAACTATAGCGTAGAGGAGCGGTCTCTGCGTAACGTGTGAGCTGGTCAACAGCTGTCACGACCCATCGATGACGCGCTGGCGTAATGGGCAGAGGACCGACTAGGTCTATCCCAGTGATGGCAAACGGTGTCTCGGGACATGGGATGGGCTGTAAAAGCTCAGCAGGAGGCGAAGTCGGTCGTTTCCGCCGTTGACACTGAACGCAAGAAGCGACGTACTTGGCCAGAAAGGTAGACATGCCTGGCCAAAAGAAACGGTTCCTAACGCGGTGGTATGTTTTGTGGAATCCCAAATGGCCAGCAGATGGGTCGTCGTGCAAGGCTTCAAGGACTTGTGTGCGCATCGAACGTGGAAGAATAGGTACCCAGCGGTGTCCGTCGGAGTTGTATATGTAGCGGTACAGCACATCGTTGTCAAGCTTAAATAGTCGCAGTTGTCGACGTAATCTGGCATTTGGTGCAGATGTAGTTCCGCACAGGCGTCGGATAATGCTGTTGCAGTAGGGGTCAGAACGTTGACACGAGGCGAGGTGAGTGACGCGATTGGAAGATAACGTGTCAGTAACATATAGAGGTAATAACGGTAATAACCGGCGTGACGACTTAGTCTCATCATCAAGTGGCGAGCAATGGATAGATGTACTCGAAGCTAATAGTGGCAGCGGGCAGCGAGAGAGAGCGTCGGTATCTTGATGCTTTTTCCCAGACTTGTAGACAACGTCAAAATCGTACTCTTGTAAGCGTACCACCCGCGACCAAGTCGTCCGGACAAATTTTTGATTGACGACAACCAGCATAAGGCGTGGTGGTCGGTTATGACCGTGAAATGGCGTCCGTAAAGATATGGTCGAAATTTTGGATCGCCCAAACTACTGCGAGACATTCCTATTCTGTGATTGAGTAATTCTTTTCGGCAGCTGTTAGTGCGCGACTGGCATAGGCAACAACTCTCTCTCGTAAGGTGGTATCACGCTGTAAAGGTACAGCACTGATCCCATGGCCACTAGCGTCGGTGTGCAAGCAAGTTGGTGCGTTCTCATCGAAGTGACAGAGGACAGGGTCGGTGGTTAATGCCTGCTTGAGGGCTTAAAAAGAAAGTTCGCAGTCATCTGTCCAAGGGAAAGCAATGCCCGACGTGAGCAACTTGTGTAGCGGCGACGCCACGGCTGCAAAATGACTGATGAAGCGGCGGAAGTAGGATGCCAGGCCCAAGAAACTTCTTAATTGCTTTTGATTTTCAGGGCGAGGGAAGCGAAGCACGGCAGCAACCTTTTCGGGATCTGGTCGAACGCCATCTTTGCTGATAAGATGGCCCAACACTTTGATGTTCTTTCTGGCAAAATGGCATTTCTTTGTGTTGAGTTGGAGTCCAGCGTTGGAAATGCATGTGAAAACTTCGTCCAAGCGCTCAAGGTGCTGACGAAAAGTTGTAGAAAAAATAACGATGTCATCTAAATAGCACAGACAGGTCTTCCACTTAAGGCCACGTAAAACTGTGTCGATCATGCGTTCAAATGTTGCAGGGGCATTACATAAACCGAATGGCATGACGTTGAACTCGTAAAGTCCGTCTGGTGTTGGAAAGGCTGTCTTGTCCTTGTCCGCTTCGTGCATGGGGATTTGCCAGTATCCGGATCGGAGGTCTAGACTAGAGAAATATTCTGCACCCTGGAGGGAGTCAATGACATCGTCAATTCTTGGCATCGGATATAAGTCTTTGCGCGTGATCTTATTAAGGGCTCGATAATCGACGCAGAATCATACAGAGCCGTCTTTCTTGCGCACCAGCACGACAGGAGACGACCAAGAACTGGAGGATGGCCGAATGATGTCTCTTTTGAGCATGTCATCAACGTTATCCGCAATGATTTTCCGTTCTGCGGAAGACACGCGATACGGGCGGCGGCGTACAACCGAACTGCCTTCGGTTTCGATGCGATGTACTGCGACGGAAGTGCGCCCCAGAAGCTTAGAGTTGACGTCAAATAAGGCTCTGTGTTTGTGCAGGAGTGCCAGAAGGTCTTTGCTGGAGAGAGACCGGGAGCGAGAGGGCGAAGGAATCGGACAGCACACTCCCCCACTTGTGAGACGAGGTTTAGGCAGCCAGTCTCTTTTTTATTCCCTCTCGAGAGAGCCCCACCAGCAGGCCCCAAAACGGTGATGATGAGTATGTACAGGTGAGAATATGAAGCGTATGAATAATGCTCACAATATATATATATATATATATATATATATATATATATATATATATATATATATATATATATATATATATATATATATATATATATATATATATTAGTGCTACTGACGGTGGTCTCCTCCGGACCACCGTCAGTTGCGCATCACTCCTCGAAGAGGCAGGACGTGTGTCGAGTGAGCTCCTGAACACTTTGCAATGAGAGGAACGTGGCTTAAATGATGGATCCGGAATCTCGAGGAGCTGCGACTTAAGAGGAAGCTTTGGCTCGGGCCCAACTCCAACGCAGCCTATTCAAATACATGTAAAACGCAAAAAAAGCTTTTATGAGATAACCCCTGGACTGATTTTATTGAGATCTGTTGCATTTGAGAGAGAAAGGAAAATTCTAGTGACTGTTGGAAGCGGAATTTCTATTTAGGGCCTGAAATTTGTTAAAAGAATTTAAAAAAAATTGAAAGTTCGAAAAAGACACAATAAAATGCGACAGTTTGTCGAACTTTCGGATTTTGAAAATCCTTGTAACAAAATTCAGGCCATAAATGAATATTACGCTTCCAACAGTTACTAGAATTTGACTTTCTCTCTCAAATGCAACGAATTTCATTAAAATTGGTCCAGGGGTTATCTCAGAAAAGCGTTTTTGCGTTTTACATGTATTTGAATAGGCCGCGTTGGAGTGGGGCCCGAGCTAAAGCTTCCTCTTAATGCTAACGCATTTCTTTCACATCTCCCGCTACATCGCCATTGATATTTTTTTTAAAGCTTGGCTGACTTTAGCTGGAAAACCTATGCAGTATATGTCGTCAAGCAGACTATTGCTTTAATAAAGCTAATATATTCATTGAAACGTTCGGCTTTTCTCTCACATTGACAATCACCGTTAGTGCTTTCTGCACAAATTTTTATTCCGACAACTCAGGAATGCGTTCGAGCCGAACATCAGAGTATCGAGCTTCCCTGATTAGGGAATCTGGTTCGAAACCAACCAGTGACATTAAAAAAAAATTACGGGGTTTTACGTGCCAAAACCACGATCTCATTATGAGTCACGCCGTAGTTGGGGACTCCGGATTACTTTTGACTACCTGAAGGTATTTAACCTGCGCCTAAATTTAACCTGCACCTAAATTTAACCTGTATGGGTGTTTTTGCATTTCACCCCGATCAAAATGCGGCCGCCGCGGCCGGGATTCGCTCGCGCGACCTCGTGTTTAGCAGCGCAAAACCAAAGCCACTAAGCAACCCCGACGGGTCAAACATTGGACATGCAACTATATAAATAGGGGTGTGCGAATAGGAATTTTTGGGACCGAATAGTTTTCGAGTAGCTTTCGAATAATAAACAGCCATTGTTACACTGAATATGAAACGATGTTCACGGCCTAGTATTCTTAAAGTCAGCAAGTTTTTGTCGTTACATAGTACCTATGAAACATTGTTCCTTAATCACACAAATAGAGCATTAGGAACAAACAAGACTTGACAGAGAGTGCGAATAATTGCTGCATAGCTTCTAAAGTATGGCTATCTAAGCGACGCAGCCTGTTCAAATAAGCAAGTTATCCTTTATATCTAGAATATGCCCACAGCGGTAAACATTTACCGTACCGTTGCTGCAATCTTATGTTTAATTGGGCATAGTTGACGTTCTGAAATATTTGAAAACTATTCGAAAAATTTTTGCATTTACGAATAGCCCTTCTTTTATTGAAATGAATGTTAGGAGAGGTTGGCGCCTTTATGGTGGCACCGGCTACTCCTTGTCACTTGGCAAACGAAACAAATTTGCGTACAAAGGAAGAATAGCGACACAAAATATAACACTCAGTAGAACACCGGATCAAGAAAAAAAAATATACAGTCCAGCAGTACATGAGTCGCAAAGTTCTGTGCACTAGTTCAGTCCACGTACGCATATATAAAGTCAGATGTTTTGAACAGCCAAAACACACAACACATGTAATACACTGCAAGTACAGAACAGAATTATACATGTTGCGTAAAAGATGCGATCATGCCCTAAACCAATTATGAACCACGAACAACGTTTATGTAACTCATTAACGTACTCGGATCATCTGATACTTAATATTTTCCCAAAATGTTGGTCTCCTCCAAAAACTTTTTCAGAGCAAGAAGTGCTCTTTTTTGAAGGCCCGCAGTTGGCCATGGGCCAAGTATCTTTTTAAGAGTGAATGGTCTTCTAATATAAACAAATTAGCTTGCAGTACCGTTCTTTGTGTATCGTATTTCGTGCATTCGAGAAGAAGATGATACACATCTTCGTCAGGATGGCCACAAGAACACTGCGGACTAGAGATACGTTTTATCCTGTACAAGAAGTGTTTCGTAAATGCAGTACCAAGACGCAGCCGGTGTACCAATGTTTCAAATTTTCTGTTGTCTCTTAGAGTTTCCGGCATTGATAAGTTTATATATGGGTCTATAGAGTATAACTCCGAGTTTTTAGTTTGCTGGTCAAACCAGGTAGTTTCGCTGAGGCGACAAGAAATCTGTCTCAGGATCAGACGGACTTCACTACGCAATAGGGGAAGGTTGGTTGTCTCTGCGTTATTGTGCGCTCGATTCGCAGCTGCATCCGCTGCAGTATTACCAGGAATATTGCAGTGCCCAGGTATCCACTGAAATGCAATTACGTGGTTCATTGCGCTTGCTTTTGTAAGTTCTTTCAGCGTCTCATACAATAGCGAAGTGTTCAAAGAATTTTTCTTATTGCTCTGCAGTAATGTGAGAGCGGCTTGCGAATCGCTAAAGATAACCCATTTTTTGCGAATGTTTTTCTGAAGTTATGAAACGCAAAGCACACAGGATTGCAAATAGTTCTGCCATGGTGGAAAATGTCTCCCGGGATAATTTAAATGTTTGCTCTATCACTAAATGTGGAATGACGAATGCTGAAGTCGAGAACTTTTTATGACACGAACCATATGTATAAACTTGGATGTACTGGGGATATAATGAGTAAATTTACAAGAGTGCCAGTTGCTGTGCGGCTACTATAAACATGTCTCTCTTTGATATAATCCCGTCAACCGATTATTCTATTTTAGGGCATGTTAAAATCCAGGGAGGGTAACTAACATCCACTTTGCATAATTCAAATCTTGGTAATAACGCTTTATGTTCTCGAACAACATCGTGAATTTTGCTTTTGTTTCTTTCGGTGAGCGCGAGGTTTAATGGATGCGTCTCGTGTTGAGTTAAGATGCGATAAATATGTCGGCATGTTTCAACCGTTCGTATGACTGGAAATGGGGGGTGACGAGCTTCAGCAATTACTAAAGAACTCGAGGTAGCCTGCGGAACCCCAAGACACACTCGTAGTCCCCTTGCTAGTAAACGTTGAAGTCGTTCCTCAGATGTTTGCGATGAACTATGGAGAATAGGGGCCGAGTAAGCAATTTTTTGTTTTATGAGTGCGTTATGAACTTGTAGTAGCGAAGAGACTGATCCCCCCCACGTTGTGCCAGCGAGTCGCCGAAGTACATTTATTACTGCATTGGTCTGCTTTTCAATTGCGCGGATGTGTGATGCCCATGTTAGCTGGCGGTCAAGAATAACTCCAAGAAATTTTTGCTCTTTCACAAACATCAAACTTTGCCGATTAAGTGTAAGTTGGAAATTATTTAGCTGTCGTCTAGTGAAAGCAAGTACGGCTGTCTTTGCGTATGAAAGACTCATGCCTCTTTCTTTTAAAAAGGTGTCGATACTATCAAGACCCTCTTGCAGCGTTGTTTGAATGTCTTGTATATGAGATCCAGAGGCCCATATGCAGATGTCATCTGCGTACAGAGAATACTGTAGACCAGATGAGAGTTTTTGTGGCAAGGCTGCCATGATACAGTTGAATAAAAACGGTCTGAGAACACTGCCCTGCGGAACGCCCTGCGTGATGCTGTGATAACTACTTTCTCCTTCAATTGTTTCCTTAAATATTTTTCTATCTTTCAAGAAATTTGATACCCATCGCAGTGTTCGACCGTGTAGGCCAAGCTTTAACATACCAGCAAGGACGTGTATGTGACTTGCAGTGTCGAATGCTCTTTGAATGTCTAAGAATACTGCTACTGTCACATTTCCGCACATTCGTTCATGTTCGACGCATGTGACATTGTCTAATACTGCATCCATTGTACACCGATTTTGTCGAAAACCGGTCATGTGGTCGGAAAATACATTTGTGTGTTCGCACCACCATTGCAGTCGACTGTCTATCATCGTCTCCATTAGTTTGGAAAAACAGCTTGTGAGACTGACGGGTCGATAGGAGTCAAGGCAAAGTGGAGTCTTTCCTGGTTTTAGCACTGGAATTACCCGAGCTAATTTCCATGAATCCGGAAGGGTCTCCCTTATCCAGATATCATTAAATATTTCCAAAAGAGTTATTCTTCCTACTGGATCTAGGTTCTTTAACATCACATACGTAACACCATCTGGGCCTGCGGTTGTTTTTGTACGGCATGTCGAAAGAGCACTTTTCAATTCATTTAAACTAAACTCACAGTCGAGCTGAGGATGTTGTGACATAAAGCACGCACGAACCTTCTGTTCTGCTAGTGTTGTCGAATTTGCGAATTGTAGGCAAGTAAACGGAATTCCTGGTCTGGATATAAGTTGACAGAATTCGTCAGCAACATATATTTCCGGAGTGCTTCGAGCTACGGCAAGGGCTCGGAAGGGATGGCTCTGGGTAACTGGACCACTAAGAGATCGGACAACGGACCATATTCTGGGAACTGGAGTAAACGGAGACAACGACGCGCAGTATTCTCGCCATCTTTTCGTACCTAATTTTTGTAAGCGTCTGCGCGAAGTTGACTGAACTTTCTGCGCCATCTTGTAGTCGTCCAGCTTTCCACTGCGGCGGTAAGCCCGTTCTGCGCGTCTTCGAATAACCCTTAGGCATTCATATTCCCCGTCGACTGCAGCGTATTCATTCGCAACAATGACTTGCTTTGTGCGCATCTTGTAAGACTCCCGCAATATATTTGCAAAACTGAAAGTTCGGATTTTCGCCCAATGAGTTACTTAAATGGTGCCGTAAACTTTGCCAATTAGTATATTTTGAGTAGCGCCGGGTCCCCTCACTCAGTATTAGGTGATGTTTTACCAGGATCGGAAAATGATCACTACCGTGCGTTTCTATGTCTGTTGTCCATTCAACACCATCAAGAAGGTCTTGTGAGCAGAGCGTGACATCTATACAGCTTGAGTAACGAAACCCCCGCAAGAACGTTGGAGAGCTGTCATTTAACACGACCAGATTACTTTTTTCTGCGGCAGTCTCTATAATGCTTCCACGGGAATCATTATATTCACTGCCCCAGATGACTTTATGTGCGTTGAAGTCCCCACAAACTAGCACATGTGAGTTTGCGATACTAAACATATTCACCAAGCTGTCTACTGATAATTTGCTAGAACATTGTAAAGACTGATCACTGTGACGCTTGTATTTCTAAACGATATCTTGCATGCTACGAACTCCGGTATATTTAAATTGCTCGACTGTATTAAATAGGACGGCAGGTCTTTTCTCACGCATAACATCGCTCTGCTACTTCCAGCAATGCACGATGATTTATATATAACATAGTTCGAAAGACGAAAGTCATCTCGTACGCCTGCTTCCTGTATACATAAAACAGAAAAGTTATGTTGAGCTAGTAGTTTGCGGAAATCAGCTGACTTATTTCGAAGGCTATTAGCATTCCACTGAAATATGAAAACATTGTTATAGCGATTATTCATTGTAAACCTGCATCGGAGCTGTTGTTGATTGTGGAGGCACCAGCGATTCCATAGAAAGCAGTGCTTTTACCTCTGAAAGGTTGTTTGCGTGTGGAATGGCACTGAGAATTGCACGCAAAGCTGTGAATAGCATGGGCAGGGTCATCTGTGCCACGGATAAAGACGCGTAATCACCAAATGACACTGAAGCTCCATGTGTGCTCGAAGCAGGTCGCTGAAGGTCGCTGACTGAGATGGTCGCTGGGATGACTGGTCTGGTTGAGGCGAATGTTGAGGTAGTCGGTCAGATGTTAGGTGAGGTTGCTGTGTCACTGGCAGAGGGCGTTGTTTAGAAGGTCGGCGAAGTTCACTGGAAGCCTGAGCAAGATGAGTAGTGTTCTCTGGAGGTGGATCGTGTCGCTCGCTGTCAGAGCGTTGTCGACTTGAGTGCTTTAGAGCTGCAGAATAGTTCATGTTGACCACTTGTTCTTTTTCTTTGTTGGCAGTTGGAGGCGCGCATCTTACAGCATCAAGGTTGGGTGGGGGCGCATTACGAGGAGGTATCCTTCCGTATTTCAGCTCGTGTCTGCGCAACCTTGAGGCAGCTCTGCTCCGAGGGCACCCGGAGAAGGAAGCTGTATGGTTTCCGCCACAGTTGGCACACTTTGGCTGACACACAGACTTGCACTCTGAATGGTCGTGGTCCTCTGAGCATATCTTGCAGCGACGTGGACTGCGGCAGTTTTTCGATAAATGTCCGAATCTCTGGCAGTTGTAGCATCTCAGAGCAAAGCCGTGATATTCTTCTACGGGATGACTCGTGAAACCTAAATGCACTCGTTGCGGCATTGGTTTGTCTTCTCTGAAATGGAGAATGACAGTTCTCAGAGGGCGTGATTCTACCGCTCCGTCTTCTTGGCGATTGTAGCGTGCCTGACGACGGGCAGATGTCACGCCAAAGTCCTTCAGGAAGTCAACCAGTTGTTCTTCTGTATACTCAACTGGCACATGGCGTATCTTGCCAACATTCCTGGTATAATATGCCGGAATGAATGGTTTGACTCCCAACCCAGCCACTTCGCTCATCGACAGTAGATGTCTTGCAGATGAGACTGAAGTAACGTTGACAGAGAAACTTCCGTCTCTATTCACGCGGAATGACTGTACTTTTTCCTTTGCCGCGGAGACAATTTCAGACGCAGCGCGGTTTGGATTCACTTGCCAGAAGTTGCGTCCTTCCTGTGAGGGTCGAAAAACAACTGGAATTCCCTCAGGCCGCTTCTTTTTATACCTTACCAAGGAGAACGGCGTTTCATCGCAGTCTATGTCTTCCTCTTCGCTTGGCTCATAGGTAGATGTCTTGTCGCCGTCAACGCGTGGTTTCTTGGCTTCGCTTTCGCTTGTCTCGGCCATATTCACTGAAGGTGCGCTGGAAGGTAGGGCAGCGTTGAAGACTAGCGTAGCCGGCTTAATAACATTAGGCGCGTGTGTTGGCACTTCCGAGTGCGGCGCCGATTCTGCGGCACTCATGCGCCTCGGAACGCGCTGCCGGACATATGGCTCGTGCCGGTGTTCTTTGCTGCCCACCGCCGTGGCAGGCGTAGATGCGCTGCGGAGCGCAGCTAAACCACGCGATACTGTGCGCGATTTCCAGCACACAGGTATCCCACGGGATGTCCGTTCTCCCTGGACAACAGCGAAATATCAACACAGCACTGATTCTTGAAGAAAATAGAAAACAATACCTCACCGAAGAAGCAGCGGCCACTCGGAGGGACTTCGAATTCGGATATTCGAAACTTTCGAATATCCGAATATCCCCCCCATATATATATATATAGTCATATCATAAGAAGCCAACAAACACTGACACCAAGGACAACATAGGGGAAATTACTTGTGCTTAATATTAATAAATGAAATACCGAAACAATAAATTAATGAAAATTAAAGCGGATGAAAAACCAACTTTATATATATATATATATATATATATATATATATATATATATATATATATATATATATATATATATATATATATATATATATATATATAGATATATATATTCGCTCTTAGGCACTGTCAATGGCAAGGAGACTTAAATGACCAGAGAGGAACAGGAAGTGGAGGGGAGGGGGAGAACCGAGAAAAGCTAACGCTTTATTAAGACAGCAGCCCTGTGCGGTCTACTCAAATTCCAGCGAAGCCGTTTCTTTACAGCAGTTGCAATAATAATTTAAGTTGCCTGTAATTAAATCCAGCACTTTCAAATGTTGCTTGTATATGACTCGCACGCTTGAAACTTGCCCGCATATAACGCTTACGAGCCCTTGTTTCGTAGTTTGTACAAAGGCAGTAATTCGCCCACACACGTTTCGCCATAATACGGGACATAATGTCCCCGTTTTTGGTAGAGTGTGCAGTGCATTGTCACATGTGAGAACGGCCTGAACCACCCTCCTAGCGTAACCTTCAGCAATAATCGCGATTCCGACAGCGCGCTGGAAGAAAGTGGGCGTATGAGCCGCCACGTGGACATAAAAGGACAGGCATGCGCAATGCCATGTCACGACAAATGTGCTCGACGCTTTAAAGGGCTCAAAAATGCAGTTTGACACGCGCTCGCAGACGCCCTATTATTTTGTCCCCACCTGTACGTGTGAAAGGGCTGAACTATGGTCACCCGAACGGTCAAAAGCGGTGGTTGAAAAGAGATATACATTGATTATGAACGCGCTCTATCCAATCAAAATTGAATTTGTACGATCCGCCCGAAACTAGTAATGCTTACTCTAGTAGCGGAAGGCAAACCGTAGAATACAATTTCAGAAAGGCACCAGGGGAGTGACAGTGATTAAATATTCGACAAACAATATTAAGAGCTCGAAGGGCATATTGTTTCACGTCTAACTCGTGAAGAGAAGCGTAACGTTTTGTCGAAGTACGCATCAAGGTCTTTCATTTCATCCACTCAGCGCAATGGATCATTACGAAGAGTGCATGTGAAAATTGCACATGGTGCGTTTTCCGTGTATAACTTTATACCATAGTTTTGGAAGCATTGAAGGATACCTTAATGGTCTGTGCACCAGTTTGGAGATACAGAAAAAAGCTTTTTCGAGGTCATTGCGGTCGCAAACACTGTTGACAG
Source organism: Dermacentor andersoni (assembly GCF_023375885.2). Taxonomy (NCBI): domain Eukaryota; kingdom Metazoa; phylum Arthropoda; class Arachnida; order Ixodida; family Ixodidae; genus Dermacentor; species Dermacentor andersoni. The sequence goes on from NC_092823.1 coordinate 137,017,052, forward strand.
TGCTAAATAGCTTTAAGTCGTGAGCTTACATGCAGAGATATTGAAGAGTGTTCAATTGCTAAAGGAATGTCTTCAACTACAACAACAACAACAACTACAACAACAACAGCAACACCAACAACAACGACAACGACGACGACGACGATGGCGACGACGACGACGGCGATGACGACGACGGCGATGACGACAACGACAACTTAAAGACTCTCGTGCGCTGGTCTGCCGTAGACATTACTGACTGTAGCAAAAGCTATAACTTGAAAGGAACTAAGGCCCCACGTGTAACCTTGTTCTCTTTCTATATTTCACTACTATATAAAAACATTGTTAATATGATCCTTACGGCTCCTTTGCGCTGGCATATGACGCACAAGCCAGCTGTCCAATAACTCGTTCATCACAATACACGCATTAAGTCTGTCTGGAGCTACGCGAAATTTCTATCACTAAATGAGTGGATTTATTAGACGACGCAAGAATTCGGAATGAATATACGCATCGCACGCTTCTATAATCACGTGGAATACTTACTCACAAACAGCGTTCACCGGCAGCGCATCCCGTTACTTTTCATAAATACTTTAGCTATATAACTACATTTTACTGCGCAAAGATCGCAGGTACGGCGTTCAGCCATTCACCTTGCGTACCTATTCCTATTATTGTCCCCCCTTGCTCCCTAGTTCCTCGTATGGACGCTCCTTTCTCCATAGAAGAACTGGAGGCCGCACTTGCTTGGTGCAGACGATCTTCGTCACCAGGACCCGATGACATCACATACTCTGTGCTTGCAAACCTTGGTCACGAGGCCAGAGATGCACTTCTTGGCCTATACAACGCATCATGGCGTGACAACCTGGTCCCTACCACGTGGAAATCCAGTCGCCTTGTTCCACTCCTGAAGCCTGGCAAGTCTCCACTGGAATTGTAATCTTACTGTCCGATAGCACTGGCCAGCTGTGTCGACAAGGTAATGGAGAGAATGATCTTTACACGGTTAGAATGGTACTTGAAATTTGACAGCGTCTATCCAGAAGTAATGGCTGGCTTTCGACGCAGACGCTCGTCAATCGATAGCGTTATTGGCCTTGTAACCTATGTGCAGCACCAGAAACATATGAAGCGAATCACTGTGGCCTTATTCATTGATGTTAAAGGTGAGTACGACAATGTCCATCATTATGCGATCTTGGACGCCTTGGAAGCTGTAGAGATTGGTGTACACGCCTTTCGCTGGATACGCAGCTATTTGAATGGAAAATCTTGGTTTATTTTGACTGAAGACGGACCAACGCCGTCTAGCTATACCAGTCGTGGTGCACCGCATGGCGGAGTACTCAGCCCGACCCTGTTCAACCTGGTACTCGTTGGTCTCGCCGATTCGTTACCGCAAACTGTTCAGCTCCCCGTATATGCAGACAAAATTTGCATATGGGCTTCAGGAGTGACACGTGTACAAGACCGCGCGCGACTTCAGAAAGCTTCAACGGCTGTGCCAACATATCTAAGAAGGCAAGGCCTGGAACTTTCAGCTAAGAAATGTGCACTCGTTGCCTTTATTCGCCAAGCGATGGCCCCGTATGCTTTGCGGATTAATGACCAAGCTGTACGATACAGACGAACGCACCGCTTTCTTGGCGTCATCATTGATAGGGACTTGTCTTGGAGCACTCACGTCTCGTACATGACAAAGCGTTTGGCCGCCATCGTGGACCTCCTTGCATTTCTCGGCGGGAAGCCCTGGGGCGCAACAGTACCATCAATGTTTCAACTATATCTGCTTTTGGGCTTCCTGTGGTACAGCTTACCTGTAATAGTAAATACTTGCACTACAAATATCCGCAAGCTTCAGAGTGTGCAAGCACAAGCACTCGGAACTCGTCTCGGTCTCCCCAAAACTACGTCATCGATTGCGACAGTGGCCATTGCCGGAGACACTCCTTTGACAGTCTATATAGATACAGATGTCCTGAGAGCACATATCCGACACCTGACTCGGATTCCCTCACACCATCTTGCTTGCTTGCCAGCAAAGAGGCCACATTCAACTTTTGACAAAAGTGTTGTAAGACATCAGTCCTACTTGCCATCAGAATTTACGCCTGCTACACGATTATCAGATCTACTGGGGTGTCTGCACCGGCCGCAAATGCAATTGACAATTCCAGAAATCAGAAAGAAACCTGGAGCGCCGTTGCAAGCTTTGAAACAAAGAACTTTGGAACACATTAACAACGTACATAGATTTTGGCAACATGTCTACACAGATGGTTCGGCAAAACTCAACAGCTCAGCTGCTGCAGTCATCATCCCGGCAAAATCTGAAGAACTCAAATTAAAAGCTTCATGTGTGACCACATCAACGGGTGCTGAACTTGCGGCACTCCGTGCTGCACTTGATTTTATTAATCAGGAACCATCGCAACAATGGACAGTTTTTAGTGATTCCAAGGCAGCCCTTCAGTGCATGCAAAGCCCGATGCGCCACGGACCCAATGAATAACTAGCCTCAGAAATTCGACACATATATCATTGCAGCCATGACAAGGGACACAACATAATCTTTCAATGGCTTTCAGGATATTGCAGCATCAGCGGGAATGATCACGCCGACGAAGTCGCCCGATCTGCACATGAAAGTGGTCAAGGTGTCTTGATTCCGCTTTCGCGAATAGACGCTGCGGCTGATGTCCCATGAATGTACTTTGCTTCTGTGGAACTCGAGCACTTTCACCATGTGTCGTTTGCGTTCGTTGTCTCCGGACATACGGATGCACCTACCGCCCGAGTTACCACGACGTGAACAGACCATGCTGTACCGTCTGTGGCTAGGCGTTGCATTTACGAACTCGTATGCTTTCCTTATTGGAATGGCCAACAGCCCCAAGTGCGCAACAGGCAACATCGATGAGACGCTCGCACATATTATCTGTGCCTGCCCGTGATATAGTGCCCAGGAACAAGTGCTGTTAGAGTGCTGGACCAGTTGGACAATCATCCCCTATCGGAACTCAAAGCGTTAGATGAGTACTCCCACAGAACATTCACGCTAAAGGCCTTATTCGCGTTCTTAAGGTTTCTGCGGTCTGCGGGACTTCGCGATAGGCTGTAAGAACACCGCTGTACGGCTCCCGTATCTCCCCCTTCCGCTCTCTGTCTCTTTTTATCCCCCTTCACCCTTCCCCCGTGCAGGGTAGCCAACCGGAACTGCCACTGGTTAACCTCCCTGCCTTTCCATGCATTATTTTCTCTCTCTCTCTCTCTCTGATTATATTGACTTCTTTGCGCCTAGAACCTCTCACTTTTTGATAGTAAAGTAGTTTAATTTCAAATGAGTATGTAAATGTTCATCTTCAAAGGAAACCTTTTGTTACCCAGTCATGAACTTTTTATTTAGCATTTGTAGGCGAAAGTTCGGTTTTAAATTCTTTATTTTTCACCATCATCCGCCTGGTTACGCCCACTACAGGGTAAAGGCTTCTCCCATACTTCTCCAGCAACCCCGGTCACGTACAAATTGTGGCCACATCGTTCCTGCAAACTTCTTAATCTCATCCGCCCACCTAAGTTTCTGCCGCACCCTGCTACGCTTCCCTTCCCTTGGAATCCAGTCCGTAACCCTTAATGACCATCGGTTATCTTCCCTCCTCATTGCATGTCCTGCCCATGCCCATTTCATTTTCTTGATTTCAACTAAGATGTCATTAACTCGCGTTTGTTCCCTCACCCAATTTGCTCTTTTCTTATCCCTTAACGTTACACCCATCATTCTTCTTTCCATAGCTCGTTGCGTCGTCCTCAATTTAAGTAGAACCCTTTTCGTAAGCCTCCAGGTTTCTGCCCCGTAGGTGAGTACTGGTAAGACACAGCTATTATACACTTTTCTCTTGAGGGATAATGGCAACCTGCTGTTCATGATCTGAGAATGCCTGCCAAACGCGCCCCAGCCCATTCTTATTCTTCTGATTATTTCCGTCTCATGATCCGGATCCGCCGTCACTACCTGCCCTAAGTAGATGTATTCCCTTACCACCTCCAGTGCCTCGCTACCTATTGTAAATTGCTGTTCTCTTCCGAGACTGTTAAACATTACTTTAGTTTTCTGCAGATTAATTTTTAGACCCACTCTTCTGCTTTGCCTTTCCAGGTCAGTGAGCATGCATTGCAATTGGTCCCCTGAGTTACTAAGCAAGGCAATATCATCAGCGAATCGCAAGTTACTGAGGTATTGACCATTAACTTTTATCCCCAATTTTTCATATTGCAGGCTAAGCCACTGCCGGAGGGAAATAATTCGGGGTGAAAAAATAGGAGGAATGGGCTGCTCGTTAAGCAGACGCTGCGTTTGAGGTGAACAACGAGGTGCATCCACCTACGGCGTCAAAAAAAGCGCATCGGTTGCGTTGCACTCCCTTGCCTGCATGATAACTTGATTGTATGTACGCGTGAAAGAGGGGGAGGGTGATTCACCGTGTGTACACGTGTTCGCGATGTTTTGTAGTTGATTGTTTTCTTTTTGGAGTCAGCGCAGCTTTTGATGGCATTGCATTTTTCTGAGAGTTTCACAATTCCAGTAAAGGTTTTGATTGCTTCACGCTTACAAGAGTAATCGCGATCACATCGCTTAGCATTTTCCCTACATATGCATGCGCACACACACTCTCGAACCTGAAAAGTAACTTATCTGCGCTTATAAGTGTGCAGAGTCGAACGAACATGCAGTCACGCACTGGACGAAAGCCGAGCAAGGCCGCTTATTGGACGAATTTCGCGCCAGCTGCGTGCTTAGCTCGCGGCATGAGGCAACCAACGTGGGCATGGAAGCAGCGCACGTGCTTTACGCCAAGCAGAGCCGTCGTTCAAAGTGCAGCCAGGAATGAAAGGCACTAGTTTAATGTATGAACGGAACCTAAGCTTTTCTCAGTTTTGAGAAAAAGTTATCCAGACGCCAAAACGGGAGTGAGTTTTCCTAACCCGATGAGACAGTACACGTGTTGGAAGGCCGACAATAAAAGAGTACATATATCGCCCATTATACAAAGGCTTGCGGTTGGGGCCATTTTAGGAAAATTAGATGAGAGTCCCTTTACGGAATAGAAGATCCTGGGACCTCGCGCAACGGCGATGTGCACAAGCCACAAAAGTGCTGCTGAGTTTTTTTATATGCCTCTGCAGCCTGTATGACCACTAGTGAGGAACTGAACGATGAAATCTTCTTTTTGCCGGCACAAGTTGATGCCAGCGTTCATTCTATTGTAATGTATCGTTTGTGCTGTCGGTCCTGAATCAGTGCCTGTGCCTGCCACTGCTGCCCTGAGACAGGGTTTTAAGGCCCGTCAAGTTGCTGTGTCCAACTTTTTCGTTATATCCCCCATAAATTCTATGTTTATGGAAATAAAGGCAATTAAATTCAAATGTTTCCAGGCGTGCGTGTGCGGGCGCACGGTGAGATTTCCTTCTCTCTTTCGCACTTTCACTTCCACAGCACAGGGTATATAACGAGGTTAAGTATGGTTAACCTGCCTTCATTTCTCGGATCCGTTCTCTTTCGGAAATATTTTTGTGTAGTGTTGCAGTGACTGCTTGCGCTTAAATAATTTGCCCACGTGTGAAACCGTATGCCGTTTCAAAGCTACTGAATATGAGCGAGAGACGAACGTCAACTACCCCCGAGTCGATGTTATATATATATATATATATATAGGGGCACGACACCACTTCCAGAATGGAAGGCTTACGTCCATTGTCTTTTCAGATCACGCTCACCAGGCTCGTGTGTTCCGGACTGCTCGGTTCGTGCCATGCTGCTGCAGAGGATCCGCTTACAGCACGGCCGCCATGGTTGCGCAGGACGCCAAGCTTGGATACAACCAGCCAGCTCATCTGGCAACATGGATCCAGCACGACTACGGTGGACGCAACCGGCTGCCTTCATAATCGTCAGCTGGCAGCAGCTTCACTTGGGCACGACGCCACTTCCAGAATGGCAAGCTTACGTCCGTTGCCTTTTCAGGTTAGTTACCTGAAAGGTGCTGCTTGCGTTAAATCCAGTAATTATTGCTTGTTGGTGGTGTCGTGCCCACGAGACCTGAATGATGTGTTGAAACAGTTCTTGACTCTTGCGTGTGAAATATGCTATGCCTTGTCTGCAATAACACTGATGCTGTCGGGAGACGTTGAAACTAATCCTGGACCAATGACTAAGGCTCAAAAAGCTTTTGCTGTTGCACCAGAGGCTATTAGGAAATTGGAAGAAGCGTACTCACACTTGCTTTCTCAACTAACTAGTCTCAAAGCCAGTAATACGGCAGTTATAAGCAAGTTTCAAAAGCTAGAATACGAGCAGGTAACACTACTTGCTGAACTAAAAATTTCGATTCAAAAACAGGAGGCCGCTGAAGGGAAAATCAAACTGCTGAACGCCAAGATCGCCGCGCTGGTTGATACTCCCGCATCCGGAAATTCGGCTGTTACAACAGCAGGCGCTGATATCCTTCGCGGTGTATCTGATCGATTGGCCACAATTTCTTCACGGCGCGATGACACTGAGAATAGAACGCGACGCTCAAACCTGCTCTTCTTTAACATAGCGGAAAACGAAAAAGAGGACTGGGCTGCGTCGGAGCAGAAAATTGTCGATTTCTGTGCCGAAAAACTTGACTTAAGCCTATCAAGCACGCAGTTCGAAAGGGTGCATAGATTAGGCAAGCACGCCGATAACAAAAAGAGACCGATCATAGCAAAATTGACCTTTTATAAGGATAAAGAACGCATCTTGTCAGCTGCACGAAAGCTTAAGGGCTCCGGATTTTCGATACGAGAAGACTTCTCCCCAGCTACACGAGAAGCAAGAAGAAAACTGATCGAATTCGCGAAGGCTCAGCGTCGACAGAATGCGCATAGATGACACAACTTACGTGTACGACGGCGTCACTAGCACAGTAGTGCAGCTGAGCAGATAGCTGAAGCATAGCACTCGAACCCATCACTGCCATCAGGCACCAGAACCTAGGATCATACCGTCACTATCAATATCATTTACTAATATTCGAAGCCTGGTGCGCAGGCTCAGTCAAGTCTCTTCGTTCCTAGACGATACAAGTTCTGACATTATCATCTTCACGGAAACATGGCTCCATCCTGACATTTCAGACAATGAAATAAGTCCCATACATACCACGTATAATATTTACCGATGTGATCGCACTAATAAACGAGATGGAGGCGTACTTATAGGCGTTAGGAAGACGGTAACATCTTATTTGATTAATTCCGACACTAACCTAGAAATTGGCTGGGTTGCGTGCATGACTCGTTTTGAAAAGATATTGTTAGGTTGCTGTTATCGTCCTCCTGACTAAAGTGTGTTGTTTGTTAGCGACCTGCGAAACAGCATAACTCACGCCGTTAGGGCTTGTCCGGCTGAAAGTATTTTTCTCTTCGGCGACTTTAATCTTCCCTCCATAAACTGGAAGCAGTTGTCATCGACCTGGCGCCTTCCCTCAGACTTCATTGCCTTAACATTGGATTCCAACCTGTCACAGATCGTAAGTCAACTCACTCGTGATTCCAATATACTGGATCTAGTATTGACAACGGTCCCTAATACTGTTGAAGAAATAACATATTTAGATGGTTTCAGTGACCATAAATTAATGCAATTAAACCTTAAAGTACCGTCCCGTTTTTCTGGTGCCACAACTAAGATAATTCGTGACTATAACAGAGGAAATTACAGTGTTATTAACGCTGAACTTGAAACATTTCTTGTTAGTGTACTACTTCCTTGTTTCAGTAACCGAACTGTTCAAGATAACTTGGATTTGTTCAAAAACAAGCTAATAACGCTGGTTACTCAACATGTTCCGTTAATTAAAATAACAAATCATAAACGCAACCCGTGGTTCACTAAGTCATTTAACAAACTGAGAAATAAAAAGAAACGATTGTACGCGGCCGCAAAACGCACGTCCACTCCGATATCTTGGAAAAAATACACCGACTTCTTGAAAAGCTACTGCTCTGGAGTACGCGCTGCCCGAGATAAGTACTTTTCGCACAATTTGCCATCCCTGCTAACAACTAACACAAAAAAATTTTGGGAATCAATGTGTCCGGAGCGACAGGACAGTAACATCATTTTGCATGCTAACGACCACATTCCCATTCAAGACAATGACTGTCCAAACGCGTTCAATTCATTCTTTTCATCAGTATGCACCATAGAAGACGACTCAAACGTGCCTGAGGTAGCTGATCTTGACTACCCTTTTTTACAGCCCATCGACATTACTGTCGACGGCATCGCATCCGTTATAAATAATCTGAAAGTGTCCACATGAGCAGGCATTTACGACGTAAACTCAAAGATACTAAAAAACACGATATAAGTCTCGAGTAAAATATTATCTCATATATTCCGACAATTGCTATCGACAGGAATGCTTCCCCAAGACTGGAAAATCGTGAAGGTCATTCCCATCTTTAAATCTGGCAATAGAAATTCACCACTAAACTACAGACCCATTTCACTTACTTCCATCTGCTGTAAGATGCTAGAGCATATAATCACCTCCCATATTTACAATCACTTAGAGAATAATAACTTTTTCTCCACAAACCAACATGGATTTAGGAAGGGTTTATCGTGCGACACGCAACTATTTGAGTTCACGGCTGAATTACATTTTAATCTGGACAAAAACCTGCAAACTGACTGCATGTTTTTAGATTTTTCAAAAGACTTTGATCTCGTAGCTCACTGCCGACTAATTTCTAAACTGTCTTCGTTGTCCTTAGATTCACTAACGCTATCTCGGATTCGGAACTTTCTTACCAATCGGCAGCAGTTCACCGTGGTTGATAATTTTTCCTCCCCGCTCTCTTACGTTTCTTCTGGTGTGCCACAGGGCAGTGTCCTCGGTCCACTACTTTTCCTTATATATATTAACGACTTACCGAATAACATTTCTTCTCATGTGCGGATCTTTGCTGACGATTGTATAGTTTACCGAGAAATTGCTAGTACTTATGACCACGTAAAAATTCAAAATGATCTTGACCTTATTAGCAGTTGGTGTAGCACCTGGCTAATGTCGCGTAATCCATATAAATGTAATGTATTTCACTCGCAAACATTTCCTTTCCGACTTCTCATACTATATTAATAACAATCCTGTGTCTATAGTTACTTCTTTCAAATACCTAGGCGTAACCCTGACAACAAACCTTTCCTGGACTACACATATAAACAACATCTGCGGAAATGCCTCCCGATCCTTGAGATATTTACGCCGTAACCTCCGTTCTTCGGGCCTGTAAGGTATTTTGAATATATATGTATATACGGTAAACTATATTAAGCAGGGGTGGTCGGATCCCCGCAGTCCAGGGCTCTACTGGCCTCTGCCGCCTGCCTGTCCTGGCTAATTCGGGACTTTTGTTTTGCCAGGTCGCAGCGGGCGAGCTGTGCCTCTCACTGCTCTCTTGTGTTACCGTTATTTTGCCTATGAAGGTGCTTAGCGCCCTCCCAGGTTGCATGTATTAGGCAGGGAATGCCACCGCACAAAAGACAGTTGGCCTTATAGCAAGTGTGTTACATGACGTTCAGCAATTTCAGATGGGCGAATACCCTGGTCTGTACTTCGCTCCAATCAGCGGCCTCTTCCGCGCTAAGGTGAGGCAGCGGGTATTCCCTGCGGACTCCGTGCTGATGAGCAAGCGTCTCTTTGGAATTTAAATTGATGGAATTTTGTGAGGGACAGTGAGAGTCGTTGGGGTTAGAAGAGGACGCCATGGCTCGGTTAGCAGACCCTCGAGCTAAGGCGTTAACATGTTCTTTCCCCTGTACCCCCGGATGTCCCAGGCACCACAGTAGGCGAAAACGGTGGTTGAAGGATTTGGGTATAATGGCGAGGCTAGCCGCAGTCACGTGCCCCTTGAGAAACATGCCGCATGCCTCCCGGGAGTCCGTGATCACGACCGAGTCCCTTTGCGAACGCTCCGCGTGAGCGAGTGCGATCGCCGGTGCTAACATTTCAGTCGAGGTGAGGGATCCCGCCGTAGCCGACGCTGTTATTTTGTGCTTGCAGATCGTATTCACGACTGCATGGGCGTACCTCCTTTGGTAGCGCTGCCCGGTCGTCTCTGCATACGAAGATTCGTCAATGTACACACGTATTGTACTTATGGTTATTGCAGAACGTTGATTGAATGTCTTGTACGCGTGCTTTGCGCCTTCCCGTGTCGTACTCAGAATTCGTGTTCTTTAGAGTTAGAGCTGCTGTAATTTTGGATCTCACCGAAGGACGGAGAGGTATGGCCTGTTGTTTGAGATAAATTGGATATGCTCGGATCTTGAGAGGAGCCAATATTGCCTTACCAGTCTTTTTGAAGCTGAGGCGTTCCCTCTGTCGGATCAGAGTGACCTACCTCAGTTCGCCGAAAGCATTGTGTACTCCCAAAGCTAGCATGCGCTCCGTGGAGGTACATTTAGGTACGCCCATAGCCAACTTGTGTGCGGTTCGGATTATCGTGATGGCCTGCCTTTCCTCCTCCCTGTTCAGGATTTGGTAAGGTAAGCCACACGTGATTCGACCAACCACTAAGGCCTGTACGAGCCTTAGGGTATCGTCTTCTCGCATTCTTACCTTTCGGTATGTCTCCCTATGTGTCACTTCGGCGATGTTTTGGTTTGCGGATTTGAGAGTTTTGCGCGCCTGTGCCGCTCTCCCGTCACTCTGAAGCCCCACACCTAGGACTCACGTCGTGGGTACCTCCCGAACCGGTTGGCGCTCAACCACGATGTTAATCAATCTTCTGGATTTGTAGCCTTTCGCGTGTATCAGGATGACCTCGGATTTTTCGGGTGCGTACTTCAGCCCGCTCTATCGGGAAGATTTCTCCACCGCTAGTACTGCGATTTGGAGCGTATATTTTTTATCCCCTAGGGAACCTCCACTCGCCCACAGCGTGATGTCGTCCGCGTAGAGCGTGCAACCTAGACCGCGTATCCGATCCAGACAGCGCGCGAGGCGACACATCGCCATGTTGAGAAGCATATTCGCTCCTCGAGGTGTTCCTTTGTTAAGCATTTTAAATATCTACGATGTTGTTTGGCCAATACTGATGCTTGCTCACGGTTGGAAAGAAACGCCCTTACGTAATTGTATGTGCGCTCACCACAACCCGCGAGTTCGAGTTCCTCGAGTGTTGCGGCGTGACAGACGTTGTCGAAAGCTCCTTCGAAGTCTAATGCCAGGACTAGCCTCTCGTAGCCGTACGGGTAATTAGTTAGAATTTCGTCCTTAAGTAGGAAGAACGCATGCTAACAAGATAAACCCGGGCGAAATCCCACCATGGACTCTGGGAACCAGCTCCGCTCCTCGAGATATCGTCATAATCAGCTATGTCATTTCAAGACACGAGAAGTAGTCGTCTCGGAGCGATCGATACACTCCTTGTCGCGTAGTGTTGCGACTTGAAATGGCATATAAATTTATGATGAAGATGATGATTTTTAAATTGTTATATACACGCAACGCGGGATTGGTCAACAAGCCGGCTGTATAAGGGTGAGAAGGGATATACAATTTAGTATTATATAGTAAAGAAAACAATTAATTATGATCTTCTTGAATCACTATTTAATAAAAGAGGAGTAAAAGGAACGTGCAGATCACAGGAAAAGCAAAACCAAACTTTCAAGAGACAAAAAGAAGTATATCAAAGAAAAGAAAAAAGAAAGCTAATCGGCAATATTTGAAAATGGACAACATGAAACTTGCGGGACCCATGATAATTTTGAAGAGAGAAACAAAATTATCTCGCCAATTATCATTGCAAACGGCGATGATATTGAAGTACAGACGTATTCATTCATTTGTATTCTTTCTGTTCGTTGTCTTCTGTTGCTGTGTTTTCCATATATGCTAAGGTGCGGCTCACTTACTCTAAACTCTTCCTGTTCATCTGCTTCGTACATTGCAGTGAGCCGCCTTTGTGTTTTTGAAGGACAAACAGCAAAAAAAAAGGCGTCAATGGCCTCAGTAGACAAAGTCGTCAAGAAAATTCACCAGTGCTTAAGACCTAAGGAAAAAAAAAGAAGAGTACTTCGCTGTTCTTTATTACGCGGAACATTATCGTTACTTCCAACCTACCACATCGTAAACATTGCCGGCAATGTATTTAATCATCATCATCATCATCATCATCATCATCATCATCATCATCATCATCATCATCATCATCCTGGTTACGCCCACTGCAGGCCAAATGCCTCTCCCATACTTCTCCAACTACCCCGCTCATGTACTAATTCTGGCCATGTTTTCCCTGCAAACTTCTTAATCTCATCCGCCCACCTAACTTCCTGCCGTCCCCTGCTGCGCTTCCTTTGCCATGGAATCCAGTCCGTAACCCTTAATGACCACCGGTTATCTTCCCTCCTCATTACATGTCCTGCCCATGCCCATTTCTTTTTCTTGATTTCAACTAAGATGTCATTAACTCGCGTTTGTTCCCTCACCCAATCTGCTCTTTTTTTATCCCTTAACGTTACACATATCATTCTTCTTCCCATAGCTCGATGCGTCGTCTTCAATTTATGTAGAAGCCTTTTCGTAAGCCTCCAGGTTTCTGCCCCGTACGTGAGTACTGGTAAGACACAGCTATTATACACTTTTCTCTTGAGGAATAATGGCAACCTGCTGTTCATGATCTGAGAATGCCTGCCAAACGCATCCCAGCCCATTCTTATTCTTCTGATTATTTCCGTCTCATGATCCGGATCCGCTGTCACTACCTGTCCTAAGTAGATGTATTCCCTTACCCCTTCTAGTGTCTCGCTACGTATCGTAAACTGCTGTTCTCTTCCGAGACTGTTAAACATTACTTTAATTTTCTGCAGATCGATTTTCAGACCCGCCCTTCTGCTTTGCCTCTCCAGGTTAGTGAGCATACATTGCAGTTAATCCCCTCAGTTACTAAGTAAGGCAATATCATCAGCGAATCGCAAGTTACTAAGGTATTCTCCATTAACGCTTATCCCCAATTCTTCCCAATCCAGGTCTCTAAAAACCTCTTGTAAACAGGCTGTGAATAGCATTGGAGAGATCGTATCTCCCTGCCTGACGCCTTTCTTTATTGGGATTTTGTTGCTTTCTTTATGGAGGACTACGGCGGCTACAGAGCCGCTATAGATATTTTTCAGTATTTTTACATACGGCTCGTCTACACCCTGATTCTGCAATGCCTCCATGACTGCTGAGGTTTCGACTGAATCAAACGCTTTCTCGTAATCAATGAAAGCTATATATAAGGGTTGGTTATATTCCGCACATTTCTCTATCACCTGATGGATAGTGTGAATATGGTCTATTGTTGAGTTGCCTTTACGGAACCCTGCCTGGTCCATTGGTTGACAAAAGTCTAAGGTGTTCCTGATTCTATTTGCGGTTACCTTAGTAAATACTTTGTAGGCAACGGACAGTATGCTGATTGGTCTATAATTTTTCAAGTCTGTGGCGTCCCCTTTCTTATGGATTAGGCTTATGTTAGCGTTCTTCCAAGACTCCGCTATGCTCGAAGTCATGAGGCATTGTGTATACAGGGTGGCCATGCAGTTTTTTCTAGAACAATCTGCCCACCATCCTTGAAATGTATTTCCACCATCCACCATTGTATTTCAATGGTTGCCAAACCATTGCGGAATTGTCGGCAACGACAGCGCAGATGAAGCTGCGGTTCGGCTCACCAAATACATCAGCGGGTTCCTATACCAATTTCAAGAAGTGATGCTGCGCGACAACTTCAGCCACTTGCTCGCCACATCACACTTACACGATGGAATTCACCGGGTTTCGCCAACTCACGCTTGCACTCTGTCGACTCTAACTTGCGACTTCGCCTGCCAACCTGGTTTCTCGCGTCGCGAAACAACTTTACTGTGTCGCATGTGGTTGGGCATCGCATTTACATATTCCTATTCATTCCTGGCAGGAATGGCCAGCAGTGCGGCGTGCAATTTGTGCGGGTGTAATGAGGCTCTATATCACCTTCTGTATCGCTGCACATCCTTTAGCACTCAATAACGTACTTTACAAGCGAAACTCAACCTGCTAGACAATAGAGCGCTCTCAGAAGAAAAGATCCTTGGACCATGGCCTATGCGTTCTTGCATGCAAAAGGCCACAAAAGCCCTTCTGCATTTCCTGGAGACTGGATTGTATGAACGCTTGTGACAGTGCAGATTCCTCTGCGACTGACTGTGAATGACTGACTGTTATTATTTTCTCTCCCTATCTCTTCTTCTGTTGTCACCCTACCCAAGTGTAGGGTAACAACCAGGCACGTCGTTGGTTAATCTCCCTACCTTTCCCTCTTCGTCTCTCTCTCTATCTTGTCGGCAGACTGATAACGGTGATTTCTGGAAACGGTATGTGATTGAAAATGTGTCTGAATGCGCTTTCGATAATACGGCTGAATCCTTTGAACTTTCAAGCGAAAGCACTCCTTTAACAACCTGTAGAGTGAGACGAGCAGTTGTTGCACGTGTGCTTTGAAATAACAAACCGCCTTCATGGACGATAAACGAATCCAATAGAACTAAAACAAAGCCACACGTATTCCTAGAGCAACCTATAGACGTTGTCTATACATATACACGAGACCCTTCACACGTGATCTCGATGACACGTTATGACGTTGTTATTCGCTTCTACGGGTATATTTTGCTCGAAATAAACGTACAATCAGTCTTTTTAGTGGTTACCGAGATCCCTCAGGCGATTTTGATCGGACGAGCCACACGCTGGCCTTACTTGAAGGACAAAGATGGCGGAAGGCGACACACACGTGCCAATTCAAAGGAACCGACACGAAGTGGCATGGTACATCCATACTCATCGCTGTTTACTCGTTAACCTGCACCAACTCTTACGCCATCATCACACCGAGAGGCCATCACTGTGACTTCTGAGTCTGAACGAAGCGCCAATTTGCGCGTGATGTACAACTGGAATGCATGCAGGTATATTAATTTCTCACCACAACTGCGTCAGTGCGCTGCTATACGGAAGTGCCTACTCCGTTAACTGTTAGCTGCAAGAACGTTATGCTTACATTTGTAGCCCTTCTGTAACGCCAACATACCATGTTATGCCCATTTCAGACGACGTGTTTGCGATTTACGTGAAACATTTAGCGTAAGTGAGCATGTTTGCTTTTTACAAGCTCTGAAGATACAGATTGGGGTTAAATGGAATTGCAAACGATGGGAATAGAGAAAAAAGATAAAATAAATACAAAAGCATGGACTGAGGCCAAGCGTAAATTATTTTCGTGCTCTTTCATTTGTTTCGTTTTTCTTTATTTTCTCCTTTTGTTTTCTTTTGTTCCCTTAGTTTTCAAAAGGCGGTAGATCACTCACTCATCAGTAATTCCCTCATAAAAGCATGGATGATCATATACTAGAGTGGTTTTAGTTATCCTAATAGTAAACTAAATCGGACAGGCATGCTGGGCTCATTTCTTCTAGAAATGCGTCATAAAGGCAACTCGGCTCCTGAAAGGATGAAAGACGCTGGCGACTCGAGGTAAACCTCGAGACGTGCGTGCGCTGTAATCCGGGTTACCAAGTCGGTGCCTACACGCGCCCAGTACGCGTAGCAGCGCCGCCGTATCGTTCCAACTGTACCGGCGCGAGTAACAAGGCCTGTGGGTAAACAACCCATGGGTGGGACGCACAGCAGCGCGCATTATTCGCTCACGCTCTGTCGGCACCGGTTATCGCGAGGAGCCTACGGACACATTCAGTTCGCTGCCTGCTGTTGACACAAGGGGTGGGGCACTCGCCGTGATGCTGCTGCTTCTATGCGTTTTTGCCTCACACTCTCGGAACGTGCAGTGTGCACCGTGCACTTGTTGCTTTATGCGAGGCCACAGCGTCGCCTATGCGCAGGTGTAGCTTTGCGTCGTCTTCTTCCATTAGACTCCATTTGTTGTCGATGGCTTTTCGTAGTGCCTGGACTGTTGACGCCGATGTTGGCGTCGACATTTGTTGATTCACCCTCTTTTGTGGAATGAGATGAAAATGAGCCAAGCTCATAACCGAGTCAGCAACGTTATATAACGGCACTGCGCAGCTTTTCAGAACGTCAGCATAGACGTAGACAATGAGGGCTTAATTCCACAATTCCAATACTTTTAGTTAGCGCAGCCATATGCAACGTGTATGCAGTGTCAGAGTAACTGATTTTATCCATACTCCACTCACGTGTGCAGCTGGGCATAAATCGCCACGCGGGATGAGCTCCGTCGGCACACCTAGCCAGAACAGCAGCATTAAAGAAAGCTGGCACTGTGAATGAGGACGAAAGTTGCGTGCCTGGGCTGAAACACACGTGTGCTGAAAGAGCATGCAGCCTCGAAACAGAGCCGCGTGCATGTGTGCTGGCCTAAAATAATCGAGAGAGAGAGAGAGAGAGAGAGAGAGAGAGAGAGAGAGAGAGGAATATAGGAAGGCAGCAGTCAAGGGTCTGGTTGGCTACCCTACGCTGGGGAAAGGAAGAAAGGGAAGAGAGAGATGGGAGAGAGAAGGTGTAGATACGTGTACGGACAGTACTTGAGTTAAAGCCGCTCTCGCAAACCAGACGTTTTGAGAAAGCACAAAAGTGCCTTCACTGCCTTCTGAGCCGATGATCGCTGGGGACGGTGCTCTAGTAATGTCTGCTCCCTCAGAGGACGATCATCGAATTTCCTGAAAGCGTTGGACAAAGATTGTTTTTGTGTTTGAAATTGAGGACAATGGCACAATAAGTGGTCAGTGTTCTCCTCGCATCCGCAAACGTCACACGTAGGACTATCGGTCATTCTAATTAGTGCTGAGTAGGCATTCGTGAAGGCAAATTCAAGGCACAACCGACACAGAAGAGACGCTTCGCGTCGGTGCAGACCGGCCGGACGTCTGAGTAGAAGTGACGGGTTTAGTCTGTGCAGTCTTGTGCGCCTTGCATATGCGGTATTCCACTCTGCTAAGGAGATCTTGCGAGCTAGATTGCGAAGTTGTCTCACGGCGTCGGTTTTGAGAGAGGAATGGGGACGCAGCGGTCTTCTTGGTTTGACATCTGAGCTGCCTTATCTACCTCATCACTTCCTATGATACCGCAATGACCTGGTATCCACTGAAAAGATATATCATGGTCTTTTTCTCCTAAATGATGGACAAGTTCCACGATTTCGCACGTGAGCTGATCGTGACTTCCATGTCGGAGAAACGACTGCACACATTGCAAAGCCGGCCTTGAATCGCAGAAGACTGCCCATTTTCTAGCACTTTCAGCACTTATCACATGAAGGGCGTCGCGTAGAGCCGCGAGCTCTGCAGCTGTAGACGTAGTGACAAGGGAAGTCTTGAACCGCTGGGTTATTCTCATTGTTGGTATAACTACAGCTCCGCTGGAACTGGTTGATGTAGTTGATCCATCAGCATAGATGTGTGTGCAGTCGCTGTATTTCTCGTACAAAAGAAGTAAAGTTAGTTGCTTTAGTGCTGATGACGGCAAGTCCGACTTTTTCTGAAGTCCTAGGATTGTAATATTTACTTGAGTACGGCGCACACACCATGGAGGAATGGAAGGTCTTGCCGCAGGTGTGTAACCTGACCTGAGAGAAGCACGGTGCGCGAAGACAGTTGCACTGAATGTCGTGTGGGGCCTATCTACTGGGAGACTTGCGAGGTGGTGGTTAGGGGTCCGGGCGAAGTGTTTTATGTGCACACGCTTTGTTTCAATGCTAACGTGCGTTCTAAGAGTGGAATCTTGAGTGACTGCAATAAGCTCAGTCGTTGACGCACTCCGCGGTAGGCCAAGGCATATCTTGAGGGTTTGGCCTTGGATGCTTTGGATTATATTCAGGTTAGTTCTGCAGGTGTTGGACATGACCGGTAGGCTGTACCACAGGAATCGAATAAAGAGGGCCCTGTACAGTTGCAGCATAGATTGTATTGGCACTCCCCAGGTCTTTCCTGCTAGGAACTTAAACATATGGCAAATTCCTGTCAGGCGTTTTCTCACATAATTCACCTGAAGGGTCCAGGAGAGATTTCTGTCAATGACCACCCCCAGAAATCTGTGACTCGTGCTGTACGAGATCAATTGTCCGTCGACGAATATCACGTATGGAGACATTGATTTCCTGGTAAACGCCACCACTGCACACTTTTCATATGATATATGAAGTCCTTGTTCTCGAAGGTAGGATGATGTTATAGTGGCTGCCTTCTGTAGCCGCGAGCGAAGCTGCAGTCGTGTCACAGCCGACGTCCAAATGCAAATGTCATCGGCATAGATGGAGAGCCTGACGGTGCATGGCAGGATGTCGGCCAGCCCAATGAGTGTTAGAATGAAGAGCGCTAGGCTCAGCACTCCGCCTTGAGGCATCCCACGGTTACTGTAATGCTGAGAGGTCGGGCCATCTTGGTAAGTTCAAAAAAAGGATCTCTTATGTAGATAGTTACTTATCCAGAAATAGACCTTGCCGCTAAGTCCTACTGCCTCTAACGCGTTGAAAATTGCTTCGCGCGTTACGTTATCGTACGATCCTTTAACATCCAGAAACAGGGCAGCAGACAGTCTTTTGCAGGACTTCTGGTGCTCGACGTAAGTCACCAAGTCGATAACGTTGTCAATAGAAGAACGGCCACGCCTGAAACCGGCCACTGCTTCTGGATATACCTGGTATTGTTCGAGGTACCATTCTAGCCGTGCTAGAACCATCCTCTCCATTAGTTTTCCGATGCAACTGGCAAGCGCAATTGGCCGGTATGATGCAATGTCAACAGGTGACGTGCCAGGCTTGAGCAGTGGAATTAGCCGACTGGTCTTCTATTCCTGGGGAACCGTACCTGTCTGATAGGAGTTGTTGAACAAGAGCAGGAGCACTTTGCGAGCATTTTCGCCAAGATTACATAGGGCACGGTAGGTTATACCGTCGGGTCCTTGTGAAGATGAACGCTTGCACAAGGCCAGTGCAGCTTCAAGTTCGTCCATGGAGAAAGGACTGTCCATGCGGGGGGTCCCGTGAAATCGGTGAGTGGTGGAGCGTCGATTTTCTAGCGGAACTAGTTTCGCCAGCGATCCTCCTGCAGAAAGCTTCAGCGACGTCAATCTCGCTGCATTGTTGGTGGAGGGCCAAAGACTTAAAAGGGTGGCACTGCTGATGGGTTGCACGGAGACCACGAACAGTTCTCCATATGTGAGACAAAGGTTTTCGTGGATCCAAAGACTCGCAGAATGATTTCCGTCTTTGCGATGCAAGTTGGTCCATGCGACGCTGAATTTTCTTTTGAGTTCTCCTGGCCAACCTCAAGTCATGTACAGACTTCGTGCGCCTGTATCTTCGCTCTGCACGGCGACGAATTGCACGAAGCTTCTCCAGCTCAATATCGTATTCGGTGCGTAAATATATTCTCGGAAGCGAATGTGGGGCAGCCTCTAGGGCACCCTTTATGATGTCATCTAGGCTAGAGGGCAAGTCATCACTACAGCTGTCTTCGACAATTGATTTGAACATTGGCCAGTCGATGCATTGTGTGACGCCGGCTAACTTGGAGCCAGTCAGCCCTTCATTCCTAAGATAAATGGGTAGGTGGTCACTTCCCCGCGTTTCAATATCCGAAAACCACCTGACCTTTCCAGTGAAGGAGCGTGAAACAAAGGTCAGGTCCAGGCAGCTACAGTAGGCAGTTCCATGCAGAAAGGTGGGGCTTCCATCATTTAACAAGCACAGTTCTTGTTCGGAGGCAAATGACACTAATCTTCTGCCTCTCGAGTTTATCTTATAACTTCCCCAGAGATGGTGGTGGGCATTAACATCTCCAGTCATCACCAAAGGCTGCGGAGTGGCTGTCGTGATTCGCCGCAACCGCTCGCAGTCCAGACGACTTGAGGGCGACATGTAGGCTCCAACTACTGTGAATGTGAGTTTGCCTTTCTTCACTGTGAGACATACGTACTGATTTTCTTGGTCAAGCGGCACTGGATGATGGACATATGTAAGATCACGTCGTATGAATACGATGATCTTGCTGCAGTCTCCGTAGGTGGCGGACATGAAACACTCATACCCGGACAGTCTCATGTTATCTGATAGGGGCTCGCAGATGACGATGATTGGGAACTTATTCGTGAACACAAACTGTCGAAAGTCCGACATGCGTGACTTAAGTCCTCTGGCGTTCCACTGAAGTGTCGATGCGTTCCGGACTTCGTCACGAAACGACGCTTCTGGAGAGCCATGATTTCAACCAAGAGCTGCAAGTACTGGACTTAAAGTGTCCAGCACCTGTAGCGCACTTTGTGCAAACGAAAATTTCATGTTGGTAAGCATAACGCGAATGGCATTCATGAGCGACCGGAAAATGTTGATGTACTGGAGATCATCAGCCAGCGTCGCTTCAATAGTTGCAGAAGCAGTCGAAGTTGGTGCGTTTTGAGACAACTTAGCAGGGAGTTGTGCCCTCGGTAGCTCAGGCCATTCTTCCGGACGGGAGAGCCTCTCCGCTTTGTTTGCTTTCCTTGTATCTGTCTTGGTAGCACTGTGCGTTGACTGGGCAATCCTTCTGACGGAAGATGGCGTGTTCCTATCTGCAGTTGCGGAATGGCGTGAACGTTTTCGGTGTCGATGCCGACATCACCGAACAGCCGCAGCAGCCTCTCGATGCGTTCAATTGTCCCGCACCATTCGTTTTAGGATCGCGAATTCCTTCCGCACCCGCGGGCAATCCTTTGATGAGGCCTTGTGAGGACCACCGCAGTTAGGGCACTTCAGAACGTCTGTGCTGCAGGCGTCTTCTGAATGGGACTCAGAGCACCGCGGGCACAAGACATTATTCACGCAGACACCCTTTATGTGGCCAATCTTGCAACACTTGAAACACTGGAGGGGTTTCTGTACGAATGGTCGTACAGCTGACATATCCTACTTTGACATGGAAAGGAAGGCTGTCTCCTTCAAACAAAATCTTCATACAGCGTGTGTTTCCCAGTCTGAAAATCCTCGTAATGAAAGTGCCTTCTGTCGTTGGCTTGATCAGTAGTGGCAAGTCGTCATTCGGGATGGCAACGTCGACGTCACAAATGACGCCCGCAGTACCATCGCCGCCTGTATGGATCATTGATCATTGATTTTTTTTTTTTTTAAATTATGGGATTTTACGTGCCAAAACCACTTTCTGATTATGAGGCACGCCGTAGTGGAGGACTCCGGAAATTTCGACCACCTGGGGTTCTTTAACGCATTGATCATTGATTGTCGATCTCAGTTATATTACGTAGGTCTTGTAGGACGTTGCGATGTAAGACATCAACTGCCAAGACATTCTTCCGCGAGTTTATTCGCACGTCTTTAATCTCATTTGGTGCGATTCTCGCGAGTAATGAAGAGAGGACTTGCCTATTGAGGAGTCGCAAATTATGCCCGTGGACTCGGCAACAAAAGAGCATAGTGTGCGGCCAGCGCAGCGATGCATTCTTCAAGGTAGAAGCACTTGGCGACGAAGATGCCTGCAGTAATCTTCTTTTCGCTGATCTACTCATCACGACCTGGAAGTCATCGTCTGACCAGTCGTAGGTGTCCGAACATAACCCAGTGGCCTCGCTGTCGGTATCGCTTGGAACACTTCCACGTTTCCTGGACGCTATCCGACCTGACGACAGCGCATCAGGAAAGTCCTCGGAGATCTCTTCATTCACTGCCGCAAGGAGGGAGCGGCAGCTCCCAGAAATGCAGAGAAACAAAGCGAAAAAGCGGAGACAAAAGCACAAGCTTTGGTTTGGTTTGGTGCCTGTAGTTATAACACAACCCACTACGGGGGATTGGTTATGAATCGGGCGGCAGTGGGTGGAAAAAGAATAAATACCTAAATAGGATTTTTTTTACTGAAAATGAGATATGAAATGAATTCTAATCGTTAATAATAATTTTCATGCTATAGTTTCTTAAAATTAGAAATGAATATTTTTGGTTTCTTGTTGTGGAAAACCAAACAGTAAAATTAGCATGGAAGTCTCCTTGTTTCCATTACAAAATTATATATGACATTACATTCGTTCCTATTACAGTGTCCTAGTGCCGACGCCCCCAGAGACAGAATGATAGGTAGCGTAATGGCTAATCCAAGTTGGCGGAAGGGACCTTCTAGAAGTCGTTGTCTATGCACACTGAACCTACGACACTCTATAAAGAAATGATCCACAGTTTCGGGTTCATTGCAGTAAAAACATTTAGGAGAAGGTGCGAAACCGGACCTATAGGAATAGAAATTAAGTCGTGGTATTCGGCAACGCATACGCGTAAATGAAACTTCAAATTTGCTTGTTGCACACCATCCACTGTGCCAAGGAAATCTAAGGTGCTCAAAATTGGCGTTATCTACTACACATGATTTGGCATGTTCTTCTTGAATGGAAAATTTTTTAAATCTTGCAGAAGTGACGTATGCCGAAGGTTTTAGGATCCTCAGTACCGGGCCTTTAAGAGATGCCGCTGCTAGTGCGTCTGCTGACTCGTTTAAAGTGAGCCCCACGTGCCCTGGCACCCATACCAGATGGATGAGGCGTAAATGTTGGGGAATGAATGAATGAAATTCTCGGAGAATGATACTTGAATCGGGCACAGATAAAGCGGAGCAAACAGACAAGGAGTCGATTAAGATTACGGCTGAAGAAATAGATGTGGGAAGTTTCCGTAGAGCTAGGACGATCACCAATAACTCTGCTTGAAATATTGGAGTAAAGTCGGGTAGTCGAAGAGAGAAAGGTGAATTTATTGATGTCGAAGAAATGCCCACTCCGGCCTTCTCTTCACTGACAGAAGCATCTGTGGCTATTACTGCATTTATTTGGAGGTTTTCAAGGTGGTCACATAATAAACCTTTTAGGTATCGAATAGGGAGGAGCTTAGCGTTGTTGGGAAATATATCGCCAAATTCGACACTTACTGTCGAAGTAGGTACATTTTGAAAGGGCTCATTACGGATTGATATTTGTAATGGCTCTAATAGCTTCTGCACAAAAACTACCTGGGGACAATGCAGTCTGGACCGTTGATTCTCAAAGAATGCAGTTGGTTCTCGAATAAAAATATAGTAGGAGCGTCTCTGCGTTCTATCAAAGAATCACTTCGTCTTCCTCCTCCCCTTCTAAAATAATCTAAGTGTCTAATAGATCCCGGAGGCAGATGGCTGAATATTGAGATACTGATTAGGCTATAGAGCTCAGCGCACACTACTGTTCAAAAATTTTTTTTTTATTCTGCATGATGTCTAAAAGCGTCTGTTCATTAGCCGAAATAATTCGGCAACGGTCGCCTCCATAGAATGCTTGCTTTTAAGACAGGATGTGACGAGGATACAAGGAACCTAGTTCGCTAGTTAGTCCTATAATCGAGGTCGACATTTATATAAAAATTAGATGTTCATATTAGTGGTGAAGCAGGAGTTGAAAAAAGTGTACATATGGAAAGAGGTTTCGCAGTTAAAATTGAATTGAGATCCGTGCATGATGTTCAGAATCATAGGTAAAAGAACAGTGAGAACATGCACATGAAACTCATAAATATAAAGGACTATTCAATTTTATCATCGAGGAAATTATAATATTACAACGCATGACTGAATTAGTAAACAGTGATAAACAACTCGAAAGGCATGACATTTCAATAAGAAAAAGCAAACAAATAGCAAATATCAACGCAAAATACACGAAAAATATCTGCGATCTTCAAAGTGCATCATAAAAGCAACAGAGAATGGAATTGTGTAGAAGGCTAAACTTAGTTTAATCTGAATCTTAATGTGAATATGACTGAATGAATGAAATATAAATGCGAAGAAAAGCCAAGGCCGGTTTGGACTGCAGTCAACACGTTACTTTAGGTCATGTGTTAGCGTTATTTTGGAGCAGCAGTGCTGATTTACCATAAAAATGTGAAAATGTGTAATTTTATATAAAACTTCATTTGTTTAAAGGTTCAGATTGATGGCCTATTATCTACTATAAGCAGCAGTTCTTGTCGCAATTAAGACTGGGCTTTGTTTCCTGATGTTCGGCAGACGGATGTGTTGGTATGGGCTGCAGAAACACTCAGCTAGTTTTTCGTCGACTCTTTGATGAGGGTTGAGCAGCGATGCAGTGCTAAGAGGCTGGAATGCAAGCTAGGCTCACTGCAGTCGTTCTACGGAACATGAAGTACTACATAGTAAGATGCGTGGCATATAAATCTGCTTCTGCAACACAGGCAACACAAATGATTTTAACAGAGGAGCAAGATCTTGCGGTTAAGTATAACGTTCAGATAGAGCCATGAGGCACTGAAGCTAAGAAAGGCACAAAAACTTTTTTCTTTAATACGGACGACCTTCTCTCGACCCATAAAGAGACAGATATTAGCCCGACGTTGCATACCGCTTTGCTTGTTAGCAAGCAACGCAAAGTCATCCGCAGAAAACAAACCTGGAAACTGATGCTCTGTTATTGTGCCCATCTGTTTGTATGATGGAAGTACACCCGATATTGATTCCTTCTAGCGCCTTTTCCATCCTTACCATGTACATCATAAACAGCAGCGTGGATGAATGGCACTCCTGTGTCACTTCGTTGGTGATATCAACTTTCTCTTCGCTCTTTATCCTCTTTCATTCAACGTAAATGGTCATCATCATCATCATCATCATCATCACCACCACCACCATCATCATCATCATCATCATCATTATCATCATCATCATCATCAGCAGCAGCAGCAGCCGCCTGGTTACGCCCACTGCAGGGCAAAGGCCTCTCCCATACTTCTCCAACAACCCCGGTCGTGCACTAATTGTGGTCATCTCGTCCCTGCAAACTTCTTAATCTCATCCGCCCACCTAACTTTCTGCCGCCCCCTGTTACGCTTCCCTTCCCTTGGAATCCAATCCGTAACCCTTACTGACCATCGGTTATCTTCCCTCCTCATTACATGACCTGTCCATGCCCATTTCTTTTTCTTGATTTCAACTAAGATGTCATTAACTCGCGTTTGTTTCCTCACCGAATCTGCTAATTTCTTATCCCTTAACGTTACACCCATCATTCTTCTTTCTATAGCTCGTTGCGTCGTCCTCAATTTAAGTAGAACCGTTTTCGTAAGCCTCCAGATTTCTGCCCCGTAGGTGAGTACTGGTAAGACACAGCTATTATACACTTTTTCTCTTGAGGAATAATGGCAACCTGCTGTTCATGATCTGAGAATGCCTGCCAAACGCATCCCAGCCCATTCTTATTCTTCTGATTATTTCCGTCTCATGATCCGGATCCGCCGTCACTACCTGCCCTAAGTAGATGTATTCCCTTACAACTTCCAGCGCCTCGCTACCTATTGTAAATTGCTGTTCTCTTCCGAGACTGTTAAACATTACTTTAGTTTTCTGCAGATCAATTTTTAGACCCACTCTTCTGCTTTGCCTCTCCAGGTCAGTGAGCATGCATTGCAATTGGTCCCCTGAGTTACTAAGCAAGGCAATATCATCAGCGAATCGCAAGTTACTAAGGTATTCTCCATTAACATTTATCCCCAATTCTTCCCAATCCAGCTCTCTGAATACCTCTTGTAAACACGCTGGGAATAGCATTGGAGAGATCGTATCTCCCTGCCTGATGCCTTTCTTTATTAGGATTTTGTTGCTTTCTTTATGGAGGACTACGGTGGCTGTGGAGCCGCTATAGATATCTTTCAGTATTTTTACATACGGCTCGTCTACACCCTGATTCCGTAATGGCTCAATGAATGCTGAGGTTTCGACAGAATCAAACGCTTTCTCGTAATCAATGAAAGCTATATATAAGGGTTGGTTATATTCCGCACATTTCTCTATCACCTGATTCATAGTGTGAATATGGTGTATTGTTGAGTAGCCTTTACGGAATCCTGCCTGGTCCTTTGCTTGACAGAAGTCTAAGGTGTTCCTGGTTCTATTTGTGATTACCTTAGTAAATAGTCTGTAGGCAACTGACAGAAAGCTAATCGGTCTATACTTTTTCAAGTCTTTGGCGTCCCCTTTCTCATGGATTAGGATTATGTTAGCGTTCTTCCAAGATTCCTGTACGCCGAAATATCGTAAACGGTATTTTTAGGTAACTCTCCCTCAAAAGCTGTTTGGACGAAGTGCGTGAGCGTTGCAGAGCCACCGTGTGGTACTAGCCAGACGAAGTAGGTTTGAATCGCTGCGGTTCCCCTAAATACCATGCTAGGGTCGTAACTGCACTTCGTGTCGGCAAATAGTTAATGCGAAAAGCTTCACGTACACAGTGCTCAGCTGTAGGACGCTTTAAAGAAACTTAGCCAAGGCGCTGTTTGACGTCCACCGGGTGCATCGCAAACAAAATGCGCCCTAATCATGGAACACGTGCCTACGCAGAGAGAGATGAAAAGAACAGGACTCTCGCACTATTTTAAAGCCGGCGGATACGTGACGATCTAAAATGAGGACATACGGGCAACAGAACGAAGCAGAACTACCGTCAGGAAACGAAAAGAGGCGGAACAGGGCTTAGCTGCACCGCGTTACTTTGCTGAAACAATAAACAGCAGGAATGCGAAACAACCGAAAGCACATATTACTGCAGCAGATGCGCATTTAAATATTACGAAAGAAGGAAACTCCAGTAAGGATAAGGAAATATGAACAACGCTTTCTCAGTACTACTGTAACTTTCATAGGGGACACGTCTAGTTGGAAGTAGCTTAGGAAGTTGTTCCGCAATGGTTGAATATAACAACAATAACAGTAAAGAACAGCGCGAGTTTAATAGTGATGATGAGCGGAGCGCCAGAACAACGCACGTTCCGCGCTTCCCAGTGGTAATAATCGTTCAAAGGAGAAAACACAAGAGGGCAATATATCGGTGAACAAAGCAGGAAAGGAGTTACGGAAAAGGTGCAGCTAAACAACCCTGGTACACGGCTTCTGCAGGCGAAACGTCAAAGGTAGTGCAAAAAACTTGATCCAGTGGTGCAACTAAAAATCTCTTGCCTTGACAGTGCAACAGGATGTCTCAGAAGAGCGTTGATTTACCGTGCGAGGTTATGAGAAACGCCTTCGAGCGTAAGTATTTTCCGGGAAACCGGCGTTTGAGGGGTAGACAATCTGAATGCCCGCTGGTGGGACAGTTATCCTCAAAACGCCTGCTACAAGCTGCACCGTGAATGCTGAGCAAAACGTCTGGAGTGGAGTCTTTTTCAAGGCCTTGAAACAGACAAGTACACTTGTCGAAACGTTGGCTTCCGCTTTTAGCTTGTTCGCGTTTTGCTAATCGTCTTGAACTTCCATCTCCCGCCTTCCCCGTGTTTTCTCTTAACGCGATGCATCTCTCATCGTATTCGTGAGGTGAGACTGCATCGAATAACGGGTATAGTAATTCGAGACCATGCCTTTAGTATTTTGCATTAGCGAGCACTTAGAGAAGAAATTCAAGGTATGAAGGAGTCAGTACTTGGTGCACTAAGCCGAATTAATCATTACTGGCAGCATATTATTTTGATGAAGTGCGAAAAGTCTTGAAACCTGGAAACTGATGCTCTGCTATCGTACCCGTCTGTTTGTATGATGGAAGTACACCCGATATTGATTCCTTCTAGCGCCCTTTCCATCCTTACCATGTACATCATAAACAGCAGCGTGGATGAATGGCACTCCTGTGTCACTTCCTCGGTGATATCAACTTTCTCTTCGCTCTTTATCCTCTTTCATTCAACGGAAATGGTATTTTTAGGTAACTCTCCCTCAAAAGCTGTTTGGACGAAGTGCGTGAGCGTTGCAAGCCACCGTGTGGTACTAGCCAGAAGAAGAAGGTTTGAATCGCTGCGGTTCCCCTAAATACCATGCTAGGGTCGTAACTGCACTTCGTGTCGGCAAATAGTTAATGCGAAAAGGTTCCCGTACACAGTGCTAAGCTGCAGGACGATTTAAATAAACTTAGCCAAGGCGCTGTTCGACGTCCACCGGGTGCATCGCAAACAAAATGCGCCCTAATCATGGAACACGTGCCTATGCAGAGAGAGATGAAAAGAACAGGACTCTCGCACTCTTTTAAAGCCGGCGGATACGTGACGATGTAAAATGAGGACATACGGGCTACAGAACGAAGCAGAAGTTTAACTACCGTCAGGAAACGAAACGATTTTAATGGACGACATTTCGTATTCTGACGTGGAATTACGTCACACAAGCTAGCAAAAGGTATAATTCGTTTTGCTTTACAAAACAACGTCTTAGAAAAGAGCATATTAGAACGGCAAGAATAATTGCAGTTACTCCCATCCTTCCAATGCAATTCTCCCTCGCATAGCTCAGGCTGTAGTTAAAATAACATTGAATAGGGAAGGCTGAGCCGACGTCTAGGTGCCCTTCGCATTGCCAGGCGGTTTCACTGGTGGTGATGATGATGATGATGATGGATTTTATTTGCATCCCCTTTAAAACGGGGTAGAGACAAACAATCGCCTAGCCTGCTTGACTTCATCAGGTTTCACGGCATATCTTGCTATCTAGACTTTTGTCTATCTGATCTCAACGTTAACTTTAGTATTCAAAACTTCCATCAATATATCACACTCGTATCTACGCTTGCAATGACTGCGGTTCTACCAATCTCTTCCCCGCCTTTTTCCCACCAATTCTCTGAACGTCTCTTACTTATCTGGACTGCTGACCAGCTAATCCTTCCATATTGTTTGAATCCCAACGCATCTAGAAGGTGGGCATTCCCTACGTCCACTTCAGAAAACGCCAACACCCGGCCGCTTCGGCGTTTGATAGGGCGACGGAGGGGGTGACTACACCGCGCGAGGTTGGCGCGATGCTCGTTATGGCAGCCGGCCGGGTGCCCGTGATCACAGTGAAATTATTTCTCGAACTGCGAGACTTCGATGCGTTCATGGCGTGACTGCAGCGCGAAACACCGAAGTGCGGAAAGACAAACGTGGTGTTAGCGGTTCTCTCCACTGTTACCTCACGTTTGTTTTCCCACACTTGTGCTGCAATCACGCCATGAACTTAGACCAACTCGCCCGAATTTCCATTCTAATTGGACGCGCTATTTCGCGGCGCTAACCTGAATGGAAAGCTCCTGTTTAGAGCAGACCACGGAGTCGAGGAGGCGCGGTTGCA
This sequence comes from Dermacentor andersoni, assembly GCF_023375885.2. Classification (NCBI taxonomy): domain Eukaryota; kingdom Metazoa; phylum Arthropoda; class Arachnida; order Ixodida; family Ixodidae; genus Dermacentor; species Dermacentor andersoni. Next base: position 137,046,252 of record NC_092823.1, read on the forward strand.
GGCGGTCTCAGCGGGCGAGGCGCTTCTCAAACCGCGCACCAGCAACAAGGCAGCTTTTTAATAGGGAACTTGCCTGCAGCAGCATCAACAGCGGGTTCTCGTCTAGAGGCTAACAAGAGCCGAAGAATTCAAGCAGACTCCTGCGACCTCCACGCCGGTGTTGCGGGAAAGTGTGAACACAGTGCGGCTGTTGTCCTGCACGAGGCACTCGGGCACGAGTCAACGACGCGCCCAAAGTGTTCCTTCATCACGGAAGGCGTACACAGGCTTTGAAAGATTCATGAGTGGAAAGCGAAGTGAAGCTAGAACGTGGCTAGCCTCGCTTTCTAACAACGATAGTGTTCGCCGCGGTTTCACACGCCTTAGGTTTGAGGGACGCAGAATGCCCGCTAGTTGATATGCGGAAACGAACGACCTGTCAAACAGGCTCCCGATGCTGTCGACAATGAGAAGGTATTGCTTTTAGAATGGGACAAATGCAAAGTACAGTTAAGGATGTTCATTGTCCAAGAAGCAGGAACGACGACAATGCGAATGTTCCTGTCCGCAGCTAAGCAGTTTCTATGCATGGGTTGATTTTCTGTTCGGGATGATGTTTTGACAACCGTCGTTGACTGGAACCAAACGTGCCAGATTCGACTATATCAGAAAATATGGTTCAGCTTGCTACACATTTGTACTGAGGCGAAGCCTAATAAAGCGCATTTTTTATTTCGGAAAGTGATGCCTCAGCCGGCACAACAAATAGACCGGAACTTCGCAAAACGCACTGGTCCTTCATGTGCTTAAGCGACTGCCTGGCAGAGTCATGGAGGCCACATATTTTGGAATGTGAAACCTGTTTAGTCAGTAAACAGTTTTTACAGAGGAATGGGTAGGACCTGCTTGCAAACCCTTGCAAGCCGCAAACCCTCGCAAGCCTGCAAACATGTTTGCAAGCCTGCTTTCAAACCCTCGCCGTATCGCTGTCAGCACAACGTCCCATGCTTTTGTTTACATGCTTAAATATTTTGTAAAACAATGAATACTTGACAAGTTTCCTGGAATATAAATGTAGCGGGAGTATATCTGCTAGCTTAAATTGCAACTTTAACGGTCGACCACCACTCAGTAACAGTTAGCATTCCGATTTGCTTGCATCGTGTTCGTTCAAACAGGAGACCGATCTCCGAAACAAAACCAGCGCGTACGAGTGGAAACACATTAAAGGTAACTCTACTATGTGCTCGTTTGTCATCATAGCAAGTTCGACAAAAATACCGAGCACGTAGCTTACTTTCTTGGACCAATAAGCTGGGTACAATGTTCACACCGTTGCTTCTTCATATCCATGCCCACAAAAGAGCTTCGTACCTCGAGCACTGCTGTGAGCACTGTTGCCCCCGCACAGCATAACAGAATTTGCGGTTTGGACGCGGACCCACTGCAGTTAACGTCGAAATCAGTTGAATGCGTTAAATGATCCACAACGAAACAAAGTGAAGAGCACGGCACCGTACAATGCCGCTGCTCTCGTGGTCTCACGCTCGCGCCGCGCCCTTGTCGGAGCTAAAGTGAGAAGAAAGAAATTAGTAGGGAAAATCTGTATGAGGCTCGAACTGGTTACCTAAGAAAAAAAATATACCGGCGCAAATATTTGCAACGAGGTGGGGCATGCGCATGCTGCAGCAAAAATTCGGAGACCCCTCAGCACATCCTAATGGAATGCGAAGGAATTCACCCAGTGAGAATCGTATACGTAGCGTGCACCTTACAGAAGCGCTTGGTTTTAAACTGGACCGAAGCATCAACCAGCCAGTAGTCGAGATTAGCAAGAGCCGTGTAGAGTATCGGCGGAAAAAATAAGCAGGGAAGCGACCGGATCTGTTACAGGCATACACAGCGGTACACAGTGCTAGAGTGACAAGTTTTGAGGAAGAACATTAAGGAGATGTACGCAAAAATGCTAAAATGAAAATCGTGTGTAGCATACCTGAGTAACTCAAGCAGGCTGGGTGACTATTTCTCACCGCTCCATTTCAAAGGGAAGGACTATAAATAATAATAATAATAATAATAATAATAATAATAATCACTAGGGAGGTAAGCTTGCTACCGCACGGAATTTTATACCTTACTGAAGTGATACACGTGCAGCAATGACGTGGAAATTTTCGCATTTGCGGCTTCGGCTCAGCGTAGCACAAAGACGTGCGCATGCAGAGCAGCAGAGACGAGCTAAAATGTCCGAAAGTCTCCGTTCAACGACCTCTTAGCAGCATAGGACTCCATGGAAGCGAGCTGCTCTGTCAATGGGTAAAGCTACGGTGGTTCACTGCGGCACCCTGGAACACGCTTGTTATCTGCTGTCTGCTTGCGTCATCAGCACCCGCACAGCGTACACAAAGACCTTCCAGGCATTTTTCGAAATTGCACGTACATTGCTTGGCACGAGCCTTGTCACTTCACGCAGACAAAGAACGCGAAAAAAAGAGAGGAACATCCTGAACACGAAGGAATCTGCGCTTTGGCCTGGGGCAAAAATGCGGGTTCCGTGGAACAACTCAAGATTAATCCTAGTGCAGCCAAAGAAACGCGCAAAGATTCCCTACCGTCCGCGGCCATTAAACGCGCAGGGCTGCGCACGCAGAAGCAGACGATGCCTTTCAGCGATAAAAAATAATAAACAAGGACACAAACTTTCGGCCGCAGTAGCAAAAACAGAGCGCACGAAGAGAAAGGAAGCCACGCGTGGAAAGGCGGGACTGCCACGGACGCTTCGGAAGCTTTTTTGTAATGACAACGTCGTTGCCGACTGATCACGTGGCTGTGTGCGCTCGAGGCTAAAGGCGCCTTTAATAATGGGGGTGGGAGAGGATGGCTTCTTGCTGCGAGAGAAAAAAATAACAGAGCCCACGAGGCGGTTGACAACCCTTCAGGCAGGCAGTACGGAACAACTACAAAGTCGCGCACAAAAAAAAAGAAGGCAGGCGACAAATGGCTGGCGTTCCGGAAAATGGCGGGGGATTGTCAAGCAGGCAAAAAGGAGCGAAAGGTATGCCTCGTCACAATAAAGAAGTGCAGGGTTGAAACAGCTCAAGCAAGCGTGGTACAGAATCAATGAATACAAAATGAGCGAACGAAAGAAGCAACAAGAAAATGCACAGGGCATTTCTTGCGCTCGCTTTGCTGCTTCTTCTTTTGCTAGTTTCGCCATAATATCACGAGCCAAGTCGTCGAGTCCGCTACTGCGATGAAGCGTCCTGTAATCGCTGCCTGAATTAGCGCAGTTCGAACGCAAGAGCGCTTACACATGGGCCCGGGCTTTCGCTGCAGAAATTGGCCAGCGTGCTGGAAAATAACAAAGTGTGCTCACGGGCTCGAAGCTTTGTGAACTGGCTTCAGAAAAGAATCTTCGTAGATTACGCGGCGCTGCACAGCATTCGTGGTGCAGGGTGCAAACGACAGGGAGCACCGAAAGCACCTGGCACAGAACAGGATGCGCGGACGGCGAGCAAACACGGAGCCTGAGGCGCACTCGGGTGAAATGGCCCCGGAAGGAAAACAAGAAATTTCTCTGGCTGCCTCACAGGATGCGACTGTGCGGTTTATCCCCCCCGCGATGTATTCCGCGCGCCCGAGGTGGTTGCGCTCGCAGCAGAACCCACCAACAATGGCCGAGGGCCCTCGCCGCGATGTAATGGCACTGCGCACGAGAAACAACCCACGGCTCGGCTGGAGGAGAGGCTACACCCACGCCCGGAGAGAGAGACCTTTCTCGGTTGTCTTCATCCTCGCCTTTTGCTTAGTACCATGAGCACACTAAACTTCTTTTGTTGCCTGTTCAGTGATCGCAAATAATAATAATAATAATAATAATAATAATAATAATAATAATAATAATAATAATAATAATAATAATAATAATAATAATAATAATAATAATAATAATAATAATAATGATTACGATGATGATGATGATGATGATGATACAAATGGCTGTATATGCTTTAGATACTCCGAAAACACCATTAAGAACATACGCAGTGCGAGAAAAGACTTGTGATACGATTAACAAAAGGACTATGTATAAATCGGATTGCTGGTTACTTGCATCACAAAAGTTAGTACGTTTCCTTTAACAATACTAAGTACAGTACGTAGAAGTTAAATCCGGTGTGCCCTAAGGCTCTGTTAGGCCCTATTTTATTTTTAATCTAAATTAATGACATCCTGAAGGTCACTCAAAGCACGCCAGTCAAACTACAAGTATACGCAGGCGATTGTGTATTGTATTCTGACGTATCGAATGAAAGTGACTAGTTACTATTAAATTATGTTTTTTATATGCCCGTGCTTTGAGGGATTCTTGGCAAATAACAACTAATTTAAATTATGAGGTCTTACGTGCCAAAACCACTTTCTGATTATGAGGCACGCCGTAGTGGAGGACTCCGGAAATTTCGACCACCTGGTGTTCTTTAACGTGCGCCTAAATCTAAGTACACGGGTGTTTTCGCATTTCGCCCCCACCGAAATGCCGCCGCCGTGGCCGGGATTCGATCCCGCGACCTCGTGCTCAGCAGCCCAACACCATAGCCACTGAGCAACAACGGCGGGTGACAACTAATTTAACGATGACAGTCTCGATGACCTTCACGAACAAGCCTACTGGTCGGCGTTTTCCTTATGCTTAGAGCGGGACTAAAATCGCACTTCTAGACAAATACCTCAGGGTAACGTTTGCTTATAACATGAAATGGAAGAAACACATAGAGCGCATACACTTGAAGCCTCTCGAAAACTAGCACATTTAAAGGGAACGTTATAGGACGCTGCTAAGGACTGAAATCTAACTGCATGTAATACACTAATCTGGACAATTCTGGAGTATGCGCACATTGCCTAGTCTCCCTACTCTTCCTGTGACGCTAACAAATTGAAATCTGTGCAAAAGAAGGCGATAGCATGTATTTATAACAGATATGACTATCACTTTTCACCATCATCACATGTCCATGACTTATCGCTTGACACACTTGCAGACAGCGCACGTACGAACGCCTTGTATACCCTTGCACAATACCACATAGGGGTCATCGGCTATCGAGCCACCGGCTTCATTTGTCGAGGGCCCCGCCCGCGCAACTCGAAGCACTCGCCACCTTAACCTTGTTCCATTCATGCCGCACTTGATCAGTTCTAAAGTTTCAATTTTCTCAACAATACTCGAACTCTGGAACGTTCTTGAAGGCTCACTTCGTCAAATTCTTCCAATTTCCGAAAGAAATTCCTCATCTTATATCTGCGTAGTTCGATGGCCTTCTTGTCAGCTCCTTTAATTTATTCCCATGTACGTAACCTTCAATACGTGCTTTTATACAAGCAATATTGCTTCGGTGTGACCTACGCGTATGCGTACCATGCTTTATGTTGCTTGCACACTCATACAGTTTTATGTTTTGTATGTTTGCTCCACCATGTTTCATTTATTGCCTATGTAAGCTACTTCCTTACCCGCCCCTGCAATATCGCGCACTGAGGCGGCAGTACGTAAATAAATAAATAAACAAATAAATATATAAATAAATAAATGTATGCTCGTCAGGAAGCCACATAGAAACAAGCTGTCATCGTTAGGCAGTGTACAGCTTCATGGTGCATTACCGAAACTGTGCATTCGAAAAAAAAAAAAACAAGCAGAAGTAAAACAATTACATTTGATGAACAGCGGGTGAAATAAAAAGCCTCACTTCGCATAACAAACATTTCGACAAGAAGACTTGTGTTTGCACTAACGAATAATTATCGTAACATTGGCTCCAGGCACAGGCACTCTTTGTTCGCCTACACAGTTGCTCAGGTCTTCTTCTTCCGCTGGCTTTTCGGTCGTGCTTGGAGAACACTCGCGGTGCATTCATGACGGAGGCTTTCAGCTGTTGCTAAAGGGGAGCGCGCGATAAAAGGAACGTTATGGATTTATGGATTTGGCGTACGCCGGGGCCACCGGCTTGTCAGACCAGCGGAACACACTCTGCATCAGCGGAAATGTATGGAAAAAGTCCAAGTAACAGTATCGAAAGTCTGGCTGGCCAAAACAATAAAAGAAGAAAGAAAACGAACAATCAAATAACTGACAAGTCAGAAATAGCGGAGAAGATCGTGGTCACCCCTTTGCCCCGCAACGTTCATCCCGTTCACAACGCAGGTCGTCGCAAGGCAAGAGCATTGAATATACTAAAGCAAATAAACAATGACAAGATCGAAGCAAGCTTCGTGGACGCAGCTGCATACCGAGACGGCAAGGCTTTTGCGGTTTCCGTCGTGGACACGCTGGGCACAGTCATCAACTGTGCTTCCGTCCGGACAACGAACCCAGAGGTGGCCGAGCAAGTTGCCATTGCACTCGCCATGCAAGACGTTCTAAGAGACAGGGTGTATAGCGATTCGAAAGCCGCCGTCAGGGCAGTCCAGAAAGGCCGAGTAGCCCGGCAGATAATTCAAATTCTGAAAGGCGCCAAACAAGGCAACACCTCCATACACTCGATCCTTTGGTTCCCTGCACACGTCGGGGCGATTGGGGGTTTTCTCTGAACATCAAAGAGTCTGCCCCGAGGCTGCGCGTGGCTTTACCGACCGCGCTGCCCTCGGATCGGGCGACTCTGTCCCCGGACACAGAGACGCTCCTATGACGCACAATGAAATCACTAAATTCTCTTACTTTGAGAGAAGGGTTTTCCCGCCGCCTCACTCCAAGATAAGCAGGCCGCAGGCGGTCACACTCAGACTCCTGCAAACGAACTCCTACCCAAATTCGGCGTCCCTTAATAGCATATATCCCGGGATTTATCCGAATTGTTCTTGCATGGCCTGTGGTGAGGTTGCTACTTTGCCTCATATGCTCTGGGAGTGCGGGTCGCTGGGCCCGAAGTTCACCAAGGAAGAGTGGGACGGGCTCCTGCGAAGTCCCGTCTTTGAGGATTAAATCCTGGCCGTCCAGCGCGCCCGCGATCGGGCCGGCAGACTAGATCTGTGAGTCCCGTCGTGGGATTAGCCGGGTGCGCGTTCTATCGCGTTTTGCTGGACCAAATAAAGGTTCACTCACTCACTCACTCACTCACTCACTCACTCACTCACTCACTCACTCACTCACTCACTCACTCACTCACTCACTCACTCACTCACTCACTCACTCACTCACTCACTCACTCACTCACTCACTCATTAAAACGTGCGTTGGCATCGGTGATCAAACGTCCACGTTCTTTGAACACTACAGTATTCGGGTCACGATCTTTGTTGAAATTCTTGCTCGCTCATCCGCCATCATCATCAGCATCATCTATACTATGTTATTTTATTAAACTGCCTTGGTTCTTCACCTACCGCTCTTTCGGTGCTACCCTTCGCGGTAGCCATTGCCTTACGTCAAATGCGGTGGAAGTATTATGAACGTGATATTAATTTATTTCACAACGGTGCGAGAATGCGACGACGTGAGAGAGAACTCTCCTTCCGCTTTGCTGCTTGCCACCGCTCCTGGCGCGTGCCCTGGCTGCTCCGAGTGCGTGGGAAAGGGGGCAGGACATTCGCAGCGGCGCGAAAGAGGAAACGCAGCGCCGGCACAGCTAACGCCGCGGAGTGCGGGGAGACATGACATTCGATCCCTACGCTGGTCACAGACGCGGCCATATTTTTCCATTTCGCTCTTCAGAAGCGTAGCGCGTGTTCGCGATGCTAAAAGAAGGGAAGTCGAGCAGCAGCAAGCGGGGCTATCTTGTAGCGAGCGCGTCCTGAAAACACCATTTTCCCAGAATAGACAACGCTAAAACTACGCGCGCAAACAGGAATAGACAGAAAAAAAAATTAAGGGCAACGAAAAACTTGCAATAGGCATATACGCGTCAGCAGACAGCGTGTGCCATCACGGCGTCCACTTCTTGCAGCAGTAAGGCGGTTCAGCGCTGCTGTAGTTCGGTGACCCGCAGGTGGAGCGAATGGCGCAGCACCTTGTTTCACTGCAGAACACCAACGCAAATACTTCGTCTGTTTTCGAGTATGACGAGAGGACGGAGGTGGAGAGTAGTGATGTCAGCGCGCCCAGTGAAAGGTGCGGTATGAGTGCTGTATAACACACCATCCATCCCTCAATGTACACCTCCCGAAGTATAAAACTGTCAAATACATATGGGAGACACAGAGAGAGAGAGACAAACCCAAATAGGAATGAACAAATAAATCAAGCCCAGGCAAGAAAAGGATAAAAAACGCCCATAAGCGCCGACTGGCGTGTGTACAAGAGCATAGGGGCCTTGCAGCTGGGATTGCGTTCGTGCTTCTGTCCCAGTGCCTTATTGGAAATCACTAGCCTGCCCTACAATATAAAATGAAGTTGTTGATGTACGAGTGTACGAGTCTGGGTATACGACGTCTTGACATTCGAAGTTAACGCAAGATCATTGGTTCCATTGCAGGCCGGATATCCTTTTTGTAAGTGCAGTTCTGGGCCTCATTGCAAATGTTGTCATCTCTGCGCCACAGCGCGTTCCGCAGTATGGCACCACCATTTAAAGCTTTTGTTGCGCACACAACATTAACGCAGAATGCCCAGTCTTCGCGCCAGACAACGTCCCTAGCGCGTGGTCAGATAAGGGCATATTACTTCGCAAATAAGTGATGTCCCAGGGTACTAACTTCAAGCGTAACGCTGCTATTCAAAGGTTTATAGCAAGCCCGGCGTTAAACAAATGAGCTTTCCATTACCATGAACAAACTGCCAAGCCGTTGCGTGTAAATCTCGTCATCATCGTGCCGCCGTCGACGACATCTCTATCATAGTTATGGGTCATAGTTATGCGATTGTCATGTCACATTATTCGTCGTTGTCATTGTGTTTTTATTAAGGAACAAAGGTAAACTGCATAGTGTCGACGTCTGCGTCTTTTTCTATTTCATGGCATATGTTTTGCATGCAGCATACTTCGTCATATCTGAATTTAGCACTGGAAAATTTAGTGTCACAGGCCTAAGTAGGACTTGTAAGCATGTAAACGCCAAGCCATAAAGCCGCGCAAAGTGAACTATGCTATATCTTAAGACATCAACATAACACCATGACAAAGTAATACAGTAGATCATGCACTCTAATGGGCTCCGTCCCAAGTTAAACCAAACTAAACGTCCCATGACAAAATTCCTCTTTTTCCTCTTGCCCCGGTTCGTTCGCAGAACGATGGCCAGCGTGGCATTGACTTCTTCCGTGATTGCAGACAACGAAAACAGTGAAACGGCCGCAGCATGGGGCCCCATAGTGCAAGCCAACGAAAGCTATAAGAAACGCTGTCCGCATAGTGCTCTAAGTGTTCCCCACGGCAGCGTACGTATACACTTTCCACGAGGAAGGAGCTCAGTGCACACATTTAAATTCCACGACTCTGAAAGCAAGGTGCTAGGATTTAACTCCATCTATTTCGGCGCATAAGATCGACGTGAGCGTCTTCTTGCTACATCATTACGGAGACAAGAGATTATGTTTTTTTCGCGGCTACATTCCTGTGACCCCCGCGCCATTAATAGCGTTCTCAGCTTCGCTTGGAGAGCTTGATAAAAGTTTCAGGTTATGAAGTTCTTGCAAGCGCGAGGGTGACCTTGTCTGAACAGAAGCATCTTTTTCTGTTTCCTTCACGGTGTTCTTTGTTCTGATGGTGTTATGTTGGTGGACCCGTCTCTGGGCGTGATCGCCGCTGGGAATAATATGCAGATTTATGCGCATAAAACTTGGCCGCATTACCGCCTATTCTGTCCGGCACATGTGCCATGTAAGCGAGCTTAGTCCTTCAAGTGCTGTCACCATCTGACCGAACCATGGCGCTAGCTGAGCGGGGACATATACTGTGGTCTCTATTTGTCACGGTTTGTATCAGAAGAAGAGTCTAGGTTTGAGAGTAGTTTGAGCTGTCTTCTCGAGCCGTAAAAACGCCACGAGACAATACCTTTATAGGGGGCTATTTAACAACCGGTGCTTTACAAAACATTAAAACATTTCATTCGGTGAATTGCTGGACTATTAACTTGCTTCTCGTATGGTACAAAATATTCCCTAAGGTATATTCAAGTAAATGAGCACAACACATGACTTGAATGAATCCCGAGATTCGGCTGGCGTTAGGAAGGAGTATTCAACGATCCAAGTTCCGAAAACCAATAATCAAATCCAGGCCATTTATTAACATTAAAGTAGGAAGAAATGATGAAGAACTTCCCATCAAGAAAGAGGAGCCGAACCAAGTGAGAGATGACAATCGCAATTAAATATGATCAGTTGCCGGAAGAATGACGCCAACGAGGCTCATTGAAAATCTTACGACACCGACGGATGCTAAAAAAGGGCAAAATGCGTATAGAGCCGGCAGGTGGCACACTCAGGAATTCGTACTGGCAGCGATCCGCAACCGCCACTTTCACGACCCGACGGAACAATGGCGCCCGCTTTCTTGAGCCAGCAAGCGGGAAGTGATGCCCCGACAGCCTCTTAACCGCAGCCGTGCTCTGTCGCAGGAGCAGCGTTTGACACACAGGACGGGAGTCGTCGAGGAGACCACCCAGGCGTGCGTGGCTGCGCGTAGCGTCCGGCACAACCACAAATGCAAGCAGCCATCCATCGCGGCGTAAACTGCTGTCTGCCTTGACAGGCCGGGCCTTGTAAACTCGGAGCTCGCTGTAGGCGACGGACAGTCAAAATCACCCTGCATTGAACGTCGCTTCAACGGGAAGCTAGCAGGCATTTTGGAGGGGCCATTGCACGTCTTGTGTCTACGGACTCATTTTGTTTTTGTTCAATGCCTCATCACGCCTGCCCGCTCTGGTTCGTTTGAAATGACCGCTTTGTGTTCGAGAGTGAGAATACGCAGTGAGAGCGTTTAGGAATCCCTATCACCCGTATACAACTCGAAGGCAAAGCGTGCCTCCCGTTCCTTGCTTGAAGTTACCGCCGAGGAGTGCGCCGCTCAATGGCCCCAATTTCTGCTCCCTAGAAGCGCAACGTTCTCTCCACGCATATGGCTAAACAATGTGTATATTCTCGCCACATCGGCATACTTCTCGCTGGGCTTTCACCTTAAGGTTAATGTAGTGCAACTGGCGTAATTGATGCAACTCTGGATTGCATTGGAATAGCTGGCACACATGCGTACACCCAAGTCAGAAGACTGAGTTCAAGAACACTACCCCATGTTGCAATAGTGCAAAAAACTGTCCAAGGTTGATTGCTTAATCTCATAGCCGCGGTCACTGTTTACCTCTCCACTAAGGAAAAAGTGGCTGCGACTTAGCTCAGCTAACCCTGCATATGCAAAACGAAATATTGGTTTAACTTGGTTAAGTCCTGGCTTCACTTGGTTAACCTTTGATTTAGCTGTAATTGTTATACTTAGGTGCGCAATCATCGTTAAGCAAGGTATGACGGCTGTGCCAAGGTCGGTGGCTAGACATGACTGTGACTTGGCTTGGGTAGAGACGCATCGTTCGATGGTGCGACGCCTGTTGTGCCACAGGGAAAGCGCAAGTGCTAGACGGCGTCAAAAAGGCCTTTTTCATTCCAGACCCTCTCCAGTGAAGCAGCTCGCCGGGTGGTATCCTCAGGGTGGTCAGACGCCGCTTGGCGACGACGGCTCAAAGCCTCCCGCTCTCGCGCAACGCACAGAGAAGATGGCCCGGCCTCGCGCTCATCCATGGCCAAGCTCGCACTGACTAGTCGAGCGCGTTACCAGTGTTGCCAGGTCGGACAAGGCAGTGTAGTCTAAAGTTAGAGAAATTGTAGCCCAAATATAGCCAAACACTAAAAAATTCAAAACAAATTTGTAGCCAAATATAGCCATTTTTATTTGCAGTTTTATTTGTATTGTGAGCATTATATTACCTCTTCATCTTCTTCGTCTGTATATATTCATCATCATGGACAGCGTCATCTTCTTCAGCGTGCGAGCAGCGAAATAAACCGTTGAGGTTACACAGGTCGGGTTTGGTTCCCTCTCCCCTCTGTTCTTTTTGTGAGGAGGAGGAGACGATACAGCACTTTCTTCTATGTTGTCGCCGCTTTGCTGCGTTAAGACAAAGATTGTTGGAGATACCTTTTCGAAGAATTGGCCTGGACTTGACAGAACCTGCAATTCTTTCGTTCGGGGCGTCCACTTAGGGATTCAGCCACAGGGATGCATGCTTCGCTGTCCAAACATTCCTTACAGAATCTAAACGAAAGCCCTGCTAAATTATATTTTTTTATTACTTTTAAATTAATTATTACTCATTCAACAGCACCTTCCTGATTTTATTTTAGCCGGTAATTCAACCCTATTCAATGCTATTCCCATAGATATTAGGAAATTTATGCTCTATATAATTTTGGAATAATCCACCCATTTCTTGGCCAATCCCCCATCGTGGGTAGGAGCCACACGTGCCACAGGCTACAACAACAACAACAACCGTTGAGGCTAACAGCTGTCTCGCAAGTGGTGGAGGCTGCTTTCGATCCCTTGGTCCTCTACGCCTTCGAGTTTCCCTGGAGCTTCGTCCAGGCCGCCGCTTGCTCCGCCTTTCCGACACCATGTCCCAAGAAGATCCTCCAGGAGCCTCCGGCGTCACCGTCTCTGCCCCACCGGCCGTTCCTTCATGGACCGTCAGCACGCGGCAGCGCGATCCCAACATGTTTTCCGGCCTTCGTAGTGACGACGTTGATGACTGGCTGGACAATTATGACCGCGTGAGTGAGTCGAACCTGTGGGATAACATGCACAAGCTTCGCAACATCGCATTCTATCTCACTGACGTTGCCAGGACTTGGTTTCCCAACCACGAGAGCACCTTGCCTGACTGGGCGGCATTCAAACACCAGCTTCGGCAGATTTTTGGCGCTCCAAACGTTTGCTCTGAGGTCGCCAAAAAAGCTTGATGGACGCACGCAACCTCCCGGCTAAACATACACCTACGTCCTCGCCCTTTGTCGCCGTGTTGACGCCACAATGAGGCGCGTGGCGACTCACGTGGTCAGGCGGCACGGAGGAAGGAAACTCTAGGAAACTCAGGAGAGGCCCTGACGTCACTGTTTGTGAAGCTAAAGTCAAGGCGCAAGTTGGCGTTGCTCGTGGCGTTGCTCCGTCTATCGGGCCAGCTCTCCTCTCTTGTTGACATTTCTCGCGAAAACACACCGCGCTGCGCGCAAGGGGCTCGTCGGACGCGCGCGCTCCGCAGCAATACTAAACAATTGAAATGTCTCACTGCATTACCGTTCCCGAAGTCGTGTTGAAAGAAGTTCATAATGAACTTCGCAAATTTGGCCGCGAGGTCGAATCGGCCGCTTTTACCGGCTTTTATTAAAATAAGCATGCCTTATAAGGCTTGCCAACTGAACTGTTCTCATCGACCGCAGGTACCGGCCGCTGCTCAGTTCTTGCGTGTTCTTATAAGAAGGTCACCTTTATCGCTGTCTTCTACTTGCTTTTCTCAGCTTGGGCTTCCTCGGGCTCTCAGACGGACTTGCGAGCTAGACGCCTGGCGATACGCAAAAATTTTCGCATTCTCACTGCACTGCAAGAACGCACTGGAGACACGTACGACACACCGACCCATTTGCGATCCATTTGGAGTTTATGAGCACAAACACACTCTCGCTTGAGGAATCGTCGTGCTTTATTGAACGAAATTCGGGTGGCCGCGCATCACTACGACAGCGTGCCGGCAAGTAGGTAGAATGTCATTTCTGACTCCGCGTTTAGATTCACTGACAGTGGCCTGAGGTGCCTTCTTACCACGGTAAGTGAAGCATCACGGAATCAAAGTTTTGCGATAGCCGGCGCACGGTGCAGAACAGCACGCGCGTAGAACCGGCCTACGTGCGACCATCCATGGAACAGCCGCTTGATGTGTTCGCAGGCGCACGTTCGGTGGAGCCTTGCGAACTCTTGCAGCGCATCCGCTAACCTTCACTTCCCTGCACTTCTCGCGCGCACATATAAGATGCGCCTGCGGTAGGGAGGATTCGTTACTTAAAAAGTCAAAGCAGCCGCTTGTTTCCCATCTTCCAGGATGAAGCGTCGGCTGGCAGGCGCACTGCGCCGAGGGCGGCAAAATGCACATATTCTGCGCAACGCTGTGTCAGCACGTGTATTGAGGTACACCTGTGCAGGTGTGCATGAACCTCGAACGCGCTCTGTATAAAAGATCTCGTGCTGTCGCGAGTACTGCGAGGAACAAGCAACACTTAAGCAAGGTGTGTCTTAATATGCACAAAAGCAAGTTGTTACTGAACACAAACTATGAATTCATAACGTACGTTCTACGTGCCGCAAATGCACCATATGCGCTGTCAGAAGCAGGAATCACTGACCTGTAAGGCGTTCATTGTACAGATTCTGAAATGCATCGGTTTCGGCCTGCGATGGCACGTTAGCATGATTCCGCCAAAGAGGGCAAAATTTCCCACGGATATTCCTTCGTCCGTTGCACTTGCCGTGGCGAGGTACATTGCGTACAGCGTTGCATGCGCGTTAATTTTACGAATTTTAGTTCCTCCTGTCCCACCTGGCCACAGCAACATCCCGGAGAGCACAGTCCAGATAACACACCACAACAAAACATGGAGACCAACGCAAACCTGCCTGCACGGCGCCTTTGCCACGGTACGGAACCTACGGAGCAACACGTGTGAGCGCCCATAACCGTAACAAAGCCGCCATTGGGACCCGAAAGGCGTGGCCGCTACAGCAAATAAATAAAAAAAAAACAGCAAAAAAAAAGGAGAAACTACAACGTCATTTCCTCCACACTTTTGTCCTAGCGCGCGGAGGGGGTAGGGCCTCTCCTGAGTTTCCGTCCTCCATATCAGGCGGCCACCCAGAGAGCGCACGTTCCAAGCCGGCGGCTGCGGCGGAGCTCGGCGCGGCGATTCACGTGATGCGCTTCCAAGGCTACGGCGCAGCTGTGGTAAAATGAAGGTCAAATTGCTGGCGACGGCGAAACTCGGCCTCAACGCGGTGAATAAAACTTTCGCGTTAAAAACCAGCGAAAGGAACGCGTACACGAGATCTGAGGACTGCGCAGCACGAACGCTGGAACGCCAGCATTCGTGCTGTGCACTTTGCGCCGCGGCCACTCGATCAGCGTTGTGCGCTTTGTTCGAGCAGCTGTGCTTACGTAGACATTTCTTCGACTGGTTTTTTGCCTGATTTGATCACGTATCAAATTTTTTATTTTTTTGTATTTATTTATTCCTCAAATGCCCCTGGAGAGGGGTTTTACATGAGGGGTGGGCTGCTTCAAAGGAAAATGCGTTCGATGGCCAGCATTTCGCCTTGGTTCAGCTCGCACGCTCGAAGCGCAATAAAAGCTATATCAGCCGCAGTATAAATGTACAGCAGCATTGTTTAATACTAAGCATTCTTTGCCTATTACAGCCACTTTACCTCTGTGGTTTGTCTGGCTTTGGGGCCTCTTCAATATAGAGGACAATGTATTCGGGGGTCGGATTCGAGCTACCATACTACAGGGCTACAGCTGTACACTGCGAATAAGGCCCACCGACCCACCCCCCCTCCCATTTTTTTTTATTGGACCATAGACGCCTGCAGAGATTTCTTTCATTTCAACTGGCAATTTGAGACCATGTGCACATACGTCACGTTGCGTAAGAACAATTTGCTTATAAAAGTGAAAGCAGCTGCGCATGCGCGAGTTTCTTCCACGGCTTCGGGCGAGACCTTATTGCTGCTGAGAGGGAGGCGTTCACGTAACCCAAGCATGCAACATGTCATCGTGAGTGCACTGTCGTATTGACATTGCCGCAGAGACGTGCTCGCGTTAAACACACGACTGCTCGTTTTACAGCTACACGTTGCGTCATCTGAGCATACTTTGCGCAAACCTCAACCGTGCGGCCCGATACGCACAAATTTTAATCTATTCAATTGCACTACGCGCAAATTATTGACACTGATTGCAACACTGCTTCTGTGACCAGCAATAAATAAATAAATAAATAAATAAATAAATAGATAAATAAATAAACCGAACGTATTACTGCGAAAGCGTTATATGCCACATTACGCGAAAATCCATCGGCGTGACCGAAAGATGGTACCAAAAATGGCCGACGCCGCAAAGAATAAGAACACATAAAAATGCTTGAATTGACGTTACGTTTCTTAGGGAGATTTCTGTACACAAAATAAATGAATGGCCTTGAATAGAAATTTTTTAAATTTAGGCCTCGCGATGGGAATCTAACCCGGGCCTCCGGAGTGCGAGACGAGCACGGTTCCCCCGCAGCCGCTCCATGGTTCTGGTTAACGAAAAGGGTGGCTAGTGCGTGCGTCATTGCACACGTCACCTTCATGAACTCCTGGCGGGCAAACGAGCACGTTGAGACGCTTGGCGCGTTTTGATTGGGCCTTACCGAAGCGCAGTTATAACGCAGGCGAGAGCTTGCGTTGATAAGGAACGCGCGCGCGCAGGAAAGAAGAAAAAAAAAACATTTTACCAAAGCGATTATAATGCTTTCGTATTCCCCACACGGGAATAGTCTTCAAGTGCCTCTGAGAAGTTATTTTTTTTTTTTTTAGACCAGAAGCACTGGAAGCGCTGCAAAACGTAAACATAGACACGCGAGCACAAATGCGCGCCTATCTCAGGAACCAAACCCCGCAACGTGTTGAAAGTTTGGGGTAGTATGGAGGTGATAAATGTAATTTGTAGAGAAACTAACAACCATTAGGTTGCATTTGATGTGTGACATTATCACAGTTCCCATAGGATTAGGAGCATTTTTTTATGAACTGCGAAGGTTTCGTCCTGAGAAACCTTTATAATTCCTTTTGTAGCTATGTCCTACGATCGGGATGGACGACAAGATTTCCCTTTCATGTCAGTTTTGGTAATTACTTGCTTGGGCCCATTTCTAAGCTATTCCGCGCGAATATTATTGAATGTAGCAAGCCGAAATCTTGTACGAACAGTGTATATACCTTTTAGAACTCGCCATCTTAGTTTGAGCGTTGTCGGGGTTAAGTGGTTGCCCCATACCAGAATTGTAATAACTGCGATGTGTCTCGTCTTTCGCCGCAAGACAACGCTTGGTGCATAGGCATGTCGGGTTGGAAATTGGCAGAAATAGAGCGAGTGCTTGGATAAACACGTTAGTCGTGATATATTGTCAACACATAATATACAAACAAATAATATTCTCATAATAAATCTAACGAGTGTTGTGAATGTTGGACGAACTCTCTTTCATGTATGGTGAACTGAAATTGTCGGTATAGAACAAGTCAAAGAATTTCGAGATTTAACTGTGCGCATGCTAAGTTTGGGATCCCTGTGCACTGAGAGAAAGAGAGAGAGAGAAAGAGAGAGAGAGAGAGAGAAATAGATAGAGAGACAAAAAATGAGGCAGGGATGTTAACCAGTCATTGTCAGTTAATGGTATATTTCAGAGTTAGTAAGCGTTATAGTTCGAAGGGCTTTTGACCAGCTTTGGCCACAACCCGCTTCTACGAGTGTGGAGCGTGGATCGCGCAGTGGCAGTTATGTCTGCACGGTATAGACCGATGTACGCCGTTGGAAAAGCTGAAAATTCCAGCAAAAGCCCACATGCCCTTCTTGTCGCAGCAACCACTCGAAGAGCCAGCAGAGATGACGTCAATTGTGTGGTGGCTTCGCGTGCCGCGTAAAGCGGGCTGTGCAGTAACAGCGAACACCAACGCAAATCAAAATGTTCCCATAAAACGCAACATGGAATACATGCCTTTGGAGGTGCGCTGAGCAAAGGGAAAGAAAGTGATAGATAAAATGAAGCAGATCTCATGCATTGTGGGAATCTATGCTATGCGAAGCATTTTTCTGCGAACTGGCTGCCCAGCATCGTTTGGGAATGTGTATTGAGTGTGCAAGGCAGGTGATATTGAGATTGCGGTAGGCATGGGTGGGCATGCACGCTAGCGAAGGATAAAAGCAGGGTGAATGAAGGTGAAGGATGTGTTTCAGAACTTTTTTTGCGAATACGAGATACACCATTCATGCAAGTAACGACTGCGGTACGGCCAGGAATGCTGCGTAGCCATGTGTCGGAGGTGACGTTCACTTGGCGTTGATTCTAAGCAGCTGACGTGAGGACGGTGGTATGAAACTGTCCAGTGACGAGAGAGCGTTTAGCCGGTGGAATATCGTCACGCGTTTTTTCGTCCGTCTGTGGTGATCCTTGAAAACTGACCACCATTACGGGAAACCAGGATGACGCGAACGAGCTTGTATGGAGGCTCTGAAGTAAAATAAAAGTTACTTTACATAGCGTCATCGTGCGCGCAGCTTCGATTTGGCGCACAGTGGCTGCGCCTCGGTAGCAGCGATTTGCATAACTTACCGTAACGCGGTAGTCACATGACCGAGTATGTTCGGTTTGCGTGCGCGCGGCAACAACCGTACTTCTCGGCCTAAAGCGACGGTCGCACCGATGCCTGGAGATGTGCCCCTATACTCTAGTTGACCGGCGTATATTTAGACAGCCGCTGGCAGCAGCCCACACGAGACTTCCACAGTTGATTCTCTTTCTTTCAACCGCGGTTTTTACCAATCATATTCGCGCATGGTCTCAAAGCCGAAAGGGACACCAGAAAGCCAGACAGGCTGAAGTGGACCGGAGTAGGCACTCACATCGCATTAAGGCGAACGTGTTTTCTGCAACGCGGTCACCGATGCATCTGCAATGGTGCGGTTTGAGTTTAGCGCAGTTTCTTCTGGTCTCAGTATGAGAAAGCGGGCGGCGTGATGGTGTTTCGATGTCGCATGTACGAGCTTTGCTACGCGGTAGCTTTGGCTCTGGAAGCGTACATTTGCCAAAGCCCCCGCAGGGGCGTCTGCGTCAGCAGGCGTTTGGTGTGTTGCGAGACTACTTACACGAGCACACGAGGGTTGGACCCTCCCTCGTCTCACCGTGCGCGGTTTAGCCGTGTCCGGGGAAAAGGGGATCTTGGGGGTTGAGACAATGCAGGGTGTTTGGAACTCTACGGCCCCTCCGTGGCGGCCACACACCCCTGTGGCCTCCTCGGCTTCACGTAGACAACAATCTCCGGACTGACCCACCCGGGGCAGTTGCCTTTTTCTGTTTCTCTCTCCCTCCTACCTTCATATTTATTTCACTTTACATCATTCCTGTCTTCTTTTCACTTCTCATTGCTTCCGAATTTCCTGGAGGTAAGGGTTAACCGTGTGTGATATATCCAGTCGTGGGTGTATATATATATATATAGCTTAGGTTATAGCGGTGATGCATGGCTGGCATCTGCAGGTGTTCTTTCAACCTTGTAGCACAATACTCTTGTGCAAGTATTGTCCGCCACTTCGAGTAGACCATCTCATCAACTAGAATTGTGATATCTGCCACAGCAACTATTACAGATTTTTGAAAGTGTTCGCTGAAACACCCTGTATGCTACAACATCGTAACAGAGTGCAAATCATGGGTAAACTACACAAATAAACTGCACATGATTCAGACACTTATCTTACGACACGAGGAATTCTGTAAGACTTATGATATTCCTCATGAGGTCCTGCAGGTTGCTGAAAAGCTACCAAGATTGCCCCTGTGGTGTAATATTACACAGCTATGTGACTGGACACTAACACATCTAAAGAAAAAAGACATTCCCCAAGAACACATAATACAAAAGTTCCGAGCGATTCAAGAATAATATAAAGATTATACGGAATTTTACACTGACGGCTATAAAGCACAAGAATACGTGGGTATCAGAATCGTAATGAAAAATTAGGAAAATAGCATTCGGATAAATAATTTTGTTTCAGTTTTTACCGCCGAAGTTTATGCGATATGGATGGCAGTTAAAAAAATTACCACCGAAAACCAGAAGAATGCTGTCATATATACCGATTCATTAAGTGCACTTTGGTCACGCTTGTTCAACATCAAAAACGTCTGAAATGACTCAGTGCGGCACTATTCCTTGACATAAAAGGCGCCTATGATAATATAGCGCATTATGCCATTATAGAGGCTCTGATTGAAGCTGGAATCGGTGGCCGCACTTTTCAGTGGCTGTGCAGTTATTTGACCGACAGGCATTTCTTCGTGATGACCGAGGATGGTGCCACGACTCAACACCAAACGTTCCTTGGTGTACCGCAAGGCGGAGTGTTGAGCCCGGCGCTATTCAACCTAGTGCTCGTTGGCCTAGTCAGATGCTTGCCCAACACAGTTCAAGTATCAATCTATGCCGACGAAATCTGCATTTGGGCATCTGCTATAACACGACTGCAGGTACGAGCACGGCTACAAGAGGCAGCTACCTTAACATCACTGTACTTGCGAAAACAGAACTTAGAGCTGTCTTCAGAGAAATGCTGCCTTGTTACTTTCACTCGGAAGGTAATGAAGCGTTACTCTGTAAGTGTCAACGGACAAGCAGTTGCAAATGCACGGAAACACCGATTTTTAGGGGTAATTATCGACCGCGACCTATCATGGAGCCCGCACGTTTCATACCTAAAGAGATTGATGACAATAATACATCTCAAATTTCTCGCCGGAAAGTCATGGGGCACATTGGTGCGGTCAATGCTGCAGCTTTATAACGCCTTGTTCCTCCGTTTCGCAAGATACAGCCTCCTTGTGCTTGGTAACACCTGCAAAACAAAGCTGCATGTGCTCCAGGGACTACAAGCTCAAGCCCTAAGGACGTGTCTCGGTCGTCCGAGGTGTGCGTCTATAGCGGCAACGATTGTCATAGCTCCAGATCACCCAATATAAACGTACTTGGTAACCGACGCTCTCAGAGCGCATATTCGCCACGTTGCCCAACTACCTTCTCACCATCTTGCCGCTCTACCCGCAGAAAGGCCACACGCAACTATCAGTCGTATAATTGTTGCCAATCGTACCTCATTGCCATCGAACTACATGCCTGCAGCAAGGCCATCCTCACCTTTATGGTGCCTGCACAGACCTGAAATACGCCTCACCATCCCAGGAATCACGAAGAAGGCTAACGTGCTGTCGTTTGCCCTGAAGCAGGCCACATTAGAACATTTACATGAGGTGCACAGTGGCCACGTAGACGTTTACATCGATGGCTCAGTCACATCTGCTAGTTCAGCTGCTGCTGTGGTGATACCAACAAGATCCGTCAAAATACAGCTAAACACGTCACATGTATCATCAACGACAGCTGCTGAACTGGTAGCCTTGTGTGTGGCTCTTCATTTCATTCAGGAGGAACCACCCTATGCATGGTCAGTCTTCGGTGATTCCAAGGCAGCCCTACAGGGTGTACTCTCAGCACTGTGCCATGGATCAGATGAACAGCTCGTCGCAGAGATCAGAGAAGTACACCATCGCATAGTTGACGAAGGACACGATATCATATATCAGTGGTTGCCTAGTCACTGTGGCATACATGGCAATGATCGAGCAGACGCAGCTGTCCGATCTGCCCATGACGGCGTCAACTGCGTTGCCAATCCTCTTTCGAGAGCCGACGTAGCGAAAAAACTTGCCGTACTTGCACACGACCTGACATTAGCTCAGTGGAATTCATCCGATTTCACAAGTGCACACCTACATACCTTGGACCCTAATATACAACTCCGTATTCCGCCCGAGCTTCCACGACGCGACTGCACCCTTCTAGTTTGTCTATGGCTTGGAGGAGCATCTTTAAATGCGTACTCCTTTCTTATCGGAATGACCAGCAGCCCACTTTGTGACTTCTACGGCTGCAAAAAACAATTGCGCACCTTCTTTGTCAGTGTCCTCGTTTCAACCCGCAAAGAGCAGTCCTCTCAGCCAGCCTAGACAAACTGGAGAAGCGCCCAATGACAGAAAACAAGATCCTTGGAAACTGGCCTAAGCGAACATCAGCGCGATCGGCTATGGAGGCGCTTCTGCGGTTTTTAAGTGACACTGGACTTTCTGACAGATTGTGACTTCACTGTGTGACGCAGGATTGTACGGTGACACTGCATAACACTAGGAATGCCTTTGCGGGCTGCGTGACAGTGCCCAGAGAAAGTTTGTGTGTACGTGCGTGTGTGTAGTTCCTTTATCTTTTTTTAATCCTTCTCTCTCTCACCTATCGCATCCCCTTGCCCCTCCCCCAGTACAGGGTAGCCAACCGGAGATAATCCCTGGTTAACCTCCCTGTCTTTCCTTTGCCTTTCTCTCTCTCTCTCTCAGAGCTCTAAACTTAAACTCCACGCCTGAACTTGGTGTTATCTTAAACATGCTGTTTAATAACAAATACAAAAGAACCATATGATCCTGCTGGGTCCCAAGCCATGTTGCGATATCAGGGAATGAAGCAGCAGATAGAGACGCATCCATGGTAGCGCGCAAAAGCATAACTCACATAACGCTTCCAAAGACAGTATCTGAGTGATTCGTAAGGTCCTAGTATCAAAATGGCAACAAGAATGGAACTAGTGCACAAATAACAAGTTACATGAGACTAAAACTCTGCTTGGCGAGCGGAAATCGTGCAGTCACCATCAATTAGCGCTTCTGTGAGGTGATCCTATGTGAACTTAGAATTGGGCATACACAGCTGACGCACAATTTTCTACTTCGAAACGAAGACCCGCCAACTTGCGAGAGGTGCCATCAACCACTTACAGTAATGCACATTGTCATGACATGTCCAAATACTGAAACATAGAGGCGGCACCTTTTACCTAATCTAACTTAGACATACATTTATAACTCGCCTCAATACTAGGAGATGATCCGCTTGTGCCTTTCACTGACTTGAACTTTTTAGATTAAACCCGTTTTTTGCACAGACTATAAAGTAACGCAGCTTTCGCTGCTTTAACATTTGATTTCCTAATATCTTGTGGCCGGCGCAGCATCGCCTTAGTCCCTTTTGCTCCAATATTTCGGTCTTCTTTCGCGGACCTCTCGGCAGCGTTTGTGTGTGAATTTATTGGACAGGCGCACGGTTGTCAGGCGTGGTCTATTGCACAGCACATTTCCATTGTATAGTAGGGCTGGTCACTCACTACATTTACTTATTTTTTGCTCCGATGCCTTGTGGTGTCTGGGGTATGGCTACACGAATGCCATATCAGATATCCTGTATTACACTTGGGGATCGATACTTCACGACTATTTGAGCTTCACGTTTTATGCGTAGTTGTCATTGGCCGTGTACGTTCCCTATACTAGGCTTATGTGGAACTATATGCAGCACCTCGTTGTTTGCGGGCAGCAGGGCTGAAACTTCAGTCTCCTCACTACTGATAGAGGGGCAGCGTCCGAGACTACGGATACCCGAGATGTTGCATGCTTCCTCCTTTGTACAAAGCGAGAGCATTTTGTCTGTCGCAGGTAATTTCAAGAGACACACTGTGCCCGAAATCCATGGGTATACTTTCGCGCATATCGAATACTTTGCAAATAAGCCGCAGCGAATATAATAGGTAGTCTCAATGCCCGAAAGAGCAGGTCCACTTTGAACGTTTTCAGCGTTTATGACGAAGCACGCATCTATAGGGCAGCGGAGTCCCCATCGGCTGCACCATCCTCAGTGAACGCTGCAACAGCGCTGTGGAGCAGTCTTATGCGAAGCAGGGTACGAAAGAAGTAGTGGCAAGCACAGCCTTCCTGGTGAGCAAAGAGTTACGTGCGTTCGCTGAGGGAGATGCATTTTCAACGCAAGCCCCCAGAACATATTATGCGTATGATTTATTCAATTATTTGCCTATTAGACCTGCTTTTTTAGATGCCCATCAAACATATCCTGGGCTACTGGGTGTAGTGCGAATAGCTTGTAGTTAAACAAAAATTGTTGGGTTTTACGTGCCAAAACCACTTTCTGATTATGAGGCACGCCGTAGTGGAGGACTCCAGAAATTTTGACCACCTGGGGTTCTTTAACGTGCACCTAAATCTAAGTACACGGGTGTTTTCGCATTTCGGCCCCATCGAAATGCGGCTGCCGTGGCCGGGATTCGATCCCGCGACCTTGTGCTCAGCAGCCTAACACCATAGCCACTGAGCAACCACGGCGGGTTTGTAGTTGCTTATTGACATTACTTCACTTACGTTATTGATAATAAGACATTAGCTTAATAAAGCTAATTATATTAATACATAAAATAATAATAATAATAATAATAATGAATAAATATAAAGAACACTACTAATAAGAAAGGCTTCTTCAATGCCATTTGCTCTTCTGTTCTATGTAATTGCCTTTTCAATTCGCGTTTTCAAACAAGTTCGCGCCTACCTGTCCTTGTGTCGACAGCTACGAGTGCACCTAGTGGAAGTCACCGCGCGACATAGCCCCTGCCCCCAACCGTCATTGTGGTGCAAGTCCTGCCAGGGTCCGCCATCACTGCGTTATAGCTTTAACTTGGAACAGCTGGTGAACCTCACTTCGTTTGGCGAGTCTCGAACTCATGATCTACGACCGCATACACTTGTTTTAATGCGAATAGCATTCTTTCCCCACTTTAGGCATTTTGAGTCCGTCCGTCCGTCCGGTCGTTCCATTGTCGTCATTCCAGCTTCGTGATACCTCACCCTTGTCATGGCGTCGTCGTGACGCTGTCTACCCCGACTCAGCCCCCCAAGTTGTCTGATAGCTTGGGTCACTAGGAGTGGGATCGTGGTCTTGAGGCTGTCCTGGTCTTCATTCCAGCTTTGGCACCAGACACTCGTCATGCCGTCGTCGTCATTCCGTCATCATGCACTCGTTGTCATACCGCCACAGTGATGCCATCACGGTCGTGCAGTCTTCATCATTCCAGCTTCGTCATGTGACTATCGTCATGCCGTCGTCGTCGCACCAGCGTAACTATACAGGCATGGTGACAGAGTCATCGTGACGCTACATTGTCATCATAACTAGTCGTTGCCCCGTTGGCCTCATGCAACTGTAATTCTGTCGTCTTCACTGCATCGTCGTCATACAATCGCGGGACAGACATACAGAGAAGGTCTTGTGGCGAGTCCTCCGTGTACTTCTAATTGTGGTCTCTGTGAGACACTTCAGCACCTTATATTTGAGTGACCCGCTTTCAGTGCGCAGCGTATGTGGCTAGTGAGAAACTATCATCATCTTGGCCTGCGGTGTACGACACTCGACGAATGTTTATACCCCAGTGGTTGTGAGCCTAAACGTGATCAGGCTCATCGCGCTTTACTTACTTTTCTAGAGTTAACTAACTTATGTTCACGTTTGTAGCGTCGAAACTATTCTATTTAACATTGCGTAGTAGCGTGACCTTTAGTGACCGGCCCTACTGTGTGTGATCTGTACTGTTTTCTACTTTAGTCTTTAGATTTGTCCTGTTGCTCTTCCCTTCCTTTTTCCTCCCCTCCTTCCTATCTTCCATTTCTGTGTTGCTGTCACCTCCCTTCTGAAGAGTAGGCAGGCGTTTGCCCCTTCCGGTGGCAGTTGCCAGCCTGCTCCTCGTTTTCCCTTTTCTGTTAATTGTGTATATGTGTTCACAACAACAACAAATAATAATAATAATAATAATAATAATAATAATAATAATAATAATAATAATAATAATAATAATAATAATAAGCCAGGAAAATACGAAGGTAAAGAAGGAACACGGCATACACAAGCGAAAGAATACACCAGGTGGAAGGGTTGACAGATGTAGACTATCATCCGGTTGTCATCTTACTGTCGTCGTCGCTCCATCGAAGTCATACATTTGTCATTTCATTGCCCCGTGTCGTCGTCGTTAGGTTGTCGTCATTATACAGTCATAATAATTTAAGGATCGACATCTCAGTGTAGTCATGCCATCGTCATTATACGCCTTTGTTGTTCGATCGACATTCCTTCGTTGTCACTCTATCATCATTGCGTCGGCGTCATACAGTCGTCGTTATGCCTCCAAGCTCATGGGCGAACTTGGAAAGCGAGTGCCACAGCGAAGTGGAACGATATCGGAATGTGTAGGATAAAGCCAAAGCAGCGAAAGTCTGAGTTACCACTACACGATGTAAATAAGCGTGATTTCAGCAATATTCCCTGTCGCTAAATTGCTGAGTCGCTATTCGCATTACCATCGACAGTCATGATGAGATCAGTTCTGCCGTAATTGTTTTTTGAACCCACGAAACGCGCAGACAATTCTGACGAAGCAAACTCAGTGAAGAAGGTCGGGCTTGATGAAAGCCTTGACGCTGCTAATGAGAAGACATCTACTTACTCATTTCATGACGACGAAGGTATTGAATGTGATGAAGATGACGAGACATACACGCACTGGACCTGCAAGAAGAAAATAGATGACGGAATTCCTATACTCTTTCGGTCAGCAGAAGAGAATATACGATGTTGGAAAAAGAATCCGAATGTTGTCGCCTCTGAGATAGCTGGGGTGACCAGAGAGAAAGTGCAATCCTTCAGAGTGAAAAAAAAAAAAGATGGAAGCTTTTTGGTGAATGCACGTTCACTGCTCTTCGTCAAGACTATCAGCCTTTGCTCAATTAGCTGGCTTGCCTGTAAAACATTTATAGCAGAGTTTTACAACAGAAATGTGGGAGAGATAAAGCATGCTCCTTTGTATTACACTGAGGAACTGCATATGGAATACTTGAAAGATTCGGGGGTAACGTCTGTCCGGCAACGAATACGATACTATCGCCAGGAGGATGGCGTGGTGGAGACCCACCTTCTGCGTAGTGTTATTTTCCCGTTCCGCTAGATCAACCAGTGCCTGACAGAGCAATCCTCGATTTTATGAGTCAGACGGAGGACGAATATTGTCTAGCAGTCCATTGTTACAACTGTCACAGATTTGGCTATTTAACGAGGAAGTGCAGAGGAAGCAGACACTGCAAAAGTATGTGCAGAAGATCACTTAACCTCACCGAAGTGCTGAATAGACATGCCTACGTATGCAGCTTATACGATGCCGAAAACAGTTCGACTAGTTGGCATTGTGTCAGTTTGTGTGAGCGGGCTGTATGTGCGCTCTCATGCTCAAACGTGCCGACCTTCTTTCGCGGTGAGCTTCTTGCCGGTTTTAAGTAAGATGCCATAAACGAATGAGATAATTGTTCCCTCGACACCAGCCTGCGTTCCGCCACTTCGTTAGTCAATTCCTGACACATAGGTTTTGAGTGATATTCACAGCTCAGCAATTGTTTCGGTTGGTTCTAGATTTACAAAACGAACCAAAAAAGAAACGCCGTCTTTCATTAGTAGAGAACACGTGGAATCCTCTCGACATTACGTTACATATAAAAGAGTTGTACGCACGCAGGGCCTTTATTGAAACCGTACCGGCACAGATGGCGCATATAGTGTGTTACAACCCTTGTGCGCCTTAACAGCTTCTTTTCCTTCTCGTTGTCAGGTGCCGGAAATTTGCCTTGCGCAGTGTTTCTGAGGTAAAAAAAAAAGTGGACCAATTACTTGAAAATCCGATGCTCGTTACCTATTTGCCACCACGTGGAACCGTCGCCGTCAAGCGGTTTCCTGGCAACGCTCGGCGCGAGAGTAATATGATGACCTTCTCGTGTCGCGAGAACTTCTCTCATCTCTTTTCCGTTATTGCCGTTTAGCAGGCCCGACGTCCTTTTGTTTATTTCGCGAAGCATGTACAGAACAGGTCGAGCGTGGAGGGACCGACGACGAAACAAAAGCAGCAGCCAATAAAGCAAAGCTAAGAATGCGGCAAAAAAGAACGCAGCCAGGGCCGGCGCCCACAAAGAACGGAGGCCGTTCAGGGGACGAGATTTATGACCCGCCCAGGGGCCACATGTACGCCCTGTGCGAGCATCATTCCGTGTGAGCGCTGCCGGTGTGTGCCTAATTTCGATTTGTTCCGCTCCATTATGGAAGCGGCACGAATGGCTACTGCGGGTGGGATATTGTAGAGACACCACCGCCGCAGCTGCCACGAAGTCCCACACGAAGACCACAAGAGTGGAGCAGCCGAGAGAATCGCGAAGCATTATCAACTGGCATCTCAGCTTCGTCACTACCGACCTGGCCCCGAAGCACGCGCAGCCCGAACGTTATTACAACATAATGCGGCACGTGTTTCTAATTAAGTGTGCAGAGCCGGCGTCTCGGTCAGGTGTCTGATATGCCTGACCGTTCTATATCACGATAGCGCCAAGACTTGGTTTCGGTTCAGCGCTATACGTAATCTGTTTTATATGTTTTGCTTGATTATTCCTGTTTTACTCTGAACATTTGTATGACCATTTGAGCGTCTCTATTTTCGATTTCATTGTTTAATTTTAATTTTTTTGCAATGGATTGTTACACTCTGTATGTATAACTGGTGAATGCTTTCTCTTTATTGACTGTAACTATTGTATGTGTGTCAGATTTCTGTACCACTCGTGCGCTACTGCTTGTAGGGGTTTTCTGGACTTCGTCAAGCTGCTCATGCAGCTTTTTGCCAGAAAACCCTCCAGTTGAACCTGGAAATAAATTTACTTTACTTTTACTTTACTTTTACTTTACTTTCATGCCTGCCAGTTGTTACAAAAGTACAGATTTACTCGAATCCGTATGGGTATAGCTGCTACCGATATATATTCTAAGTAGTTTGCACGCCCGGTTATCATGCGAACGGAGGACGTGCCGTCGGAAAAGAAACTCTCTTCTCCTCTCCTTCTCACACTCACGTGCACGCACGCACGCACGCACGCACGCACGCACGCACGCACGCACGCACGCACGCACGCACGCACGCACGCACGCACGCACGCACGCACGCACGCACGCACGCACGCACGCACGCACGCACAGTGTATTTGTGTCTTGCCTGTGCGTATGTGCGAGCATTATACGCGATCTCGCCAGAGCTGAAAGGGTGGACGTAGAAGTGCATAGGGGCTCCCTGCAATGGTCAGGCGGCGCGGCGATTGGTTCAGCCGTCAGCGCCACCGTGTCAGTTGCGCGAAACACCGAGGTGGCCACTGCTGCGGAGGCATGCTTTTGCGGCGCTCGTTTGAAACCTTTCGGACGTTCTAAATTGCCATTTTATGGCAACTGACAACGTCGAGGCCCATTTTTGACCACCGATGCTTGAGAAAGGACGTCAAATTTAAGACTACAACCACGCATATCGTATCAAAGAAGTAAACAGCAATGACATCACAGTGAGGTGCTTAAATTGTAGTGTTTTAGGTGGCAAAACCACGATCTGATTAGGAGGCACGCTGTGGTGGGAGACTCCGGAATAATTTGAACCACCTGGGGTTCTTTAACGTGGACCTAAATCTAATTACACGGGTGTTTTGGTATTTCAACCCCATCGAAATTCGGTCGCCGTGGCCGGGATTTATTCCCGCGACCTCGCGCTTAGCAGCCCAACACCATCGCCACTAAGCAACCACCGCAGGTCGCGAACTATTTGTCACAACAAAGTAAGTTTGCTTACGTCGTCGAACTCAAAGTGCGTTAACAAATCATTATTTTATGTCATTTAAGTGAGGAAATACGGCCATGGACGTCTCTGAACTGTCATTTGTCGCTTCCTTACTTGGAGCGTGCCTTGCACCTCAGAATTGTAGAGGTTTTGGCGAATTGGCAGGTAAGTGCATTTTTGTCCGTTGACAAAGTGCCTCGAGCATATTCTGGTATTGTCGTTCGGGCTCGAATGTCAGAGGGCATTACCGCTGAAGCATCATAGAGAGCAATCAGCTGAGACTAAACAACGTGAAGACTGAACAAATATGCGCTTGCGCGCGCGAAAAAAAATTATGGGGTTTTACGTGCCAAAACCACTTTCTGATTATGAGGCACGCCGTAGTGGAGGACTCCGGAAATTTCGACCACATGGGGTTCTTTAACGTGCACCTAAATCTAAGTACACGGGTGTTTTCGCATTTCGCCCCCATCGAGATGCGGCCGCCGTGGCCGGCATTCGATCCCGCGACCTCGTGCTCAGCAGTCCAACACCATAGCCACTGAGCAACCACGGCGGGTTGCGTGCGCGAAGGAAATGCTAATTTTCGAATACTCGACGTGTTCTGCAGTGTACTCCAACCTTAGTTCTGTTGTTCTAAGCGCGAGAAAACATCAGCACGAATGAGGTCGGTTCCCGCATTCGCGTCTTGATCTTGGCGCAGGAAGAAGCACAGCGCGTACAAAGCTCCAGCACGGAGCGCTTACGAAGCTCGCTGTGACACCTAACAACCACTGAACGTTTGTTTTGGAGCAAGACAAGCTAAACAACTATCAAAACTGATTTACAGCAGCGGGAATCAGTTCACGCGTTTTTATGCAGCTGACGCTTTATTGTGTGTTTTTACAGATGCCGCTGCTGGTTGTTTTTCATTTCTTTTTTCTTGTCCTTACATTTACGTCTTAGTTCGTTTAGCTGAAATTCGCAAGATCGACACGAACCGCGACGATCCATTTCAGCCGCCGGGTTGCTTCCCCCGGTTTTGAAGGGAAGCGGTACAATTTGATGCCGACATATCCCCTTCGCGGTTGTGACAATCCTTAACGTAGCAGTATCAGCGCTTGTTCTTTTTGTTCACACTTCTCACGAAGGAGCTGCCAAGAGGCCTCGGTGAATCCATTGGAAACTTGGAAAAGCAGGCTTTCAGGCGGGCCTGAGCGCACCACTGACAATGGTGAAATGACGGTAAGGGCCTACCCGCGGGTGCTCACCGCGGCTGCTAGGTGGCGCGACATGTACAGGCAAACTTCATTCCAGGGTGCCCAAAGCATACTTATTCGTTAAGCATGGTGTTCAAAGCCTAAGAAAATTTGCGGACGTTTACGATACTCCCTAATGCGAAATTTGAGTGCAGCTCTATACGTGTTTTCATTTCGCAATATATTGGCTGGCGCGGACAATCTGTCTCGTGCGGCATGTTGCAAACGGAGCGAAGCGTGGCCTGAATGCCTCGCTATTCGGGAGATCATGAGAGGTAGCGCGTGGGTGACGCGTGGGCGCGAGTCACAGCAGCTGCCGCAGAGAGACCTGCGCTCATGCAGCGCTTTGTTTCCATAAAGACGACGCGCGCTACTCGGGCATTATCTCGTAGCCATCGTTGCCGCAAAGACCGTCTTGCGCGGCCCTACACTTTTCTTGATACGCTTTCGCCATACCCTCCTCTTCCGCTTTCCGCCTCATGATTCCGTTGCGCCCTCCCCCTCCGCTCTCCTCCTCGCGCTCGCTTCGCTCTCGCCGTCTTTCATATCCCTCTGCGGTTCGCGTTCGCTTTCACCCTTCACTGTGCTCGTTCGCTCGGTTACGCGGGACAACGCCGACGCTTGCCGCAGGAACGGGCGCCTAAGAGACGTGCCCTAAAAGAGTGATGAATCGTCTTCTTCCGATACTTGTACATCCGCTGCCGTTGCCGTAGTGACCTCGATAGAACCAGTGCGTATTCGCAGTGAACAGGGTGCCGTCGGAATGGGTGTGAAGAAAATGGGAGAAGCGGGACGCAGTTTTTGTTGCCAGCGACTGGATTTTTTCCTTGTTTGTCGGACGAGGCTGGATACAAGGCGGCAAAACGCCGGTGTCATGCATCTTCTGGTTGTCTCGACTGTGGAGACTGAACGCCGCAGGCCGCTTTTCCCCGTGGGTGTGTCATACTACTTCTCGATAAAACCGTGCTATGCTGAGAAAGCTATAAGGCTCGTGCGGCTAATTCTAATCGGGGCATTCAGATCACTGGGACTTACGATTGGCCATTGCTGAAGAAGCCATGTCATCGGCTATACTGATGTGTCCCGTGTATTCACGATTGTTATCAGGCGTTCTAGCGATCAACTGTGCCTGTTCGTGAATTCCATCCCCGTCTGGCTGACGCTCCCTGTAGTGTCCGCAGCGCTGCAGGGTTTTCTTGAGACGAAGCAATGGGTTGCTCGGTTTTTGATTTACGGTCTTCCTCCAAGATTGTCGCCGCGCGAAAGGCAAACATTTCAGCAACGCAGCCTGGCGCTCACACCGCGTAGATGGCGACATCGACGCTGTCATACACTGGTTACGGCTGCGTCCGGTGTGTATTTATCAAGCCGAGCAATTTTTTTTTTGTACGGCCGAGCCAACGCACCGAGATAGCAGAGCTCACTTTTTTTCCCCGCCTCTTTCTCTCTCTTTCTCTCTCTGCACACGAAAGACAACGAGAGCGGAAAACGATAGACGATGAAGTGACGGCGCCCCGCACCAAACACAGCGGAGTGTGGCGAAATACAGATAAGACGGCGACTAGACAGGCGTGACATCTTACGTCACGTGAGGTGGCACTGCTGTCGCTGAGTGAAACCTTACCGCTTCGGGCGTGCACACACAATAAAATGAGACGTTCGTGGCATTGGAAATTAATTGGCTTTGCTCGAAGATTAGAGGTAGCTATGGTACTGGCGGTGGTATTTCTTCGTCATACATTTTGCTGCGATGACGCGGCGGCCTGAGTCAAAGTCAAGAGATAGTAGCACAGTTTGTGGGACAAAGCTGCTCACCGACGCATCACGGCCCGCGGTAAAAGAAGTCGGCCGTGGCTGCTCTAGAATGATAACTTGAACTGAGCAGGACTGTTTATCCAGACGGAGCTGGTCGCCTTTGTGACATTTGCTTTTTCTTTCTTTTTACATTAGACAGACGCAGAACTCTGCATATTGGTGTTCATAAAAAGCATGTCTTTTTGCACTGACCACCCCAAAAAAGAAGTTCTACGCTCACTGCTGCTTCCCCATCGCTCAAACTTTACAAGAATACATCTTCCGCCGGCATCGTTTAATAAGAACACTTGGCATTGCTTTTCGTTTGGTTCCACCTGACGCGCGCGCGGCGACAGGTAGCCAAGCTGCTGCACCTCCACTACACCACTACAGTGGTTCGTTTACGCAATGGTGCTTACAACGGTGTTTTTCCTACCTTTTTTTTTCCAGAAATCCATGCACCAGACATTCCCGGCAATCTATAAGCAATGCGCGGAAAAGATATCCGAGCTTGGTGCTGAAAGGGACAGCTAAAATGAAGGAAACGTAACCGCGAATGTTATTCTGAAGATTTTGGAATGAAAACACGGGTTATAATTAGGGCAATCTTCTATTTCTGTTTTCTTTTCACTCTCGCAAGTAAATATTTTTATTATAATTCCACAATTTCGGCATTTATCTCGACGACTGGCTCATAGTATAAAGGTTGCCAGTGGCTCACTGTCTATGCTGTTCGGCTTTTTAGCATGACGTCGCGGATACGATTCTCTGCACAGGCTGAAGTATGTATTTTTGCATGAGTGAAATGCAAACACTTGTGTACGGAGACTTCGCGTCACGTTAAGGAACGCGAGCGGGTCAGAATCGGTAATCAGGGTCGTTCCTGTATCGTGATCTCTCACAGCGAAACAATCATTATTATTATTAGACAACCAGGTTGTGCCTGGACACGTTAATAAAATTTATTATTAATAATATTGTTGTAGTAGTAGTAGTAGTAGTAGTAGTAGTAGTAGTAGTAGTAGTAGTTGTTGTTGTTGTTGGTAGTGGTGGTGGTGTTGGCATTAAAGGCTGATGACAGACATGAATACTTTATTTAGCGCAAAACGACAAACCCAAGAAAGACGATAGGACAAGGCGCTAAACAAAGTATTCATGGATTCGCACCAACTAGCCCGCCAACGTATTGTGCGGATGACAGACTACTGTTCACAATTCACAGAGAATCGTGCACGCACCTTGCATTTCATGGTTGCAGGCTTACGCTGAGTGAAACTATTTCGCATTGGGCCACCTGCACGTGAGGGAGAACATCGTGAGAACAAGATGACGCCATTTACCACGCTCGTTGCGCGCGGCTCGTGCATGCGAAACTACAGATTGCTGCAACACACTGCACCGGAGAAGACGCTGCCAGAAACTCCGGGAGAACTCGCGACCCTCGCGGTGCAGTGTGTCAGTGTGGTCTGTAATTGGGACTCGAGGCCGCTGCAGTCGTACAGCTTCCTAAGGCCGGGCCTTGCATCTGCGAGCTCCGATTAAATGTTATGTGCCACTCAGTCACGCTGAGCAGACTCATATTAACAGTAGGAAGGACAGATGGGCCAGTCGGTAATGCAATACTAAAAACCTTAGAGCGCAAAAAAGACACCAGACGTGCAGTGTGATGATGATGAAGGTAGTGTTTTGTGGAATGACCAAAGAGCGACAGGTCAGTGTTAATGAGTTCGAATTTAAACGATGCATTACGAGCAATAAATGTGACAGGGCTGTAAAGGAGCCTAAATGACGCTCGCTGTAGACTGCATAAAACCTGAATGTAGTAGAATATGGCAATGACTATCAAGTGTGCTATGGACACAAAAGATACATTGTAAAAGAATGTGAATAAAAATAACTTACATGCAAAAAATTTCAAAAAGCACTATTACCTTAACAGAGCACTTGAAACGCATGGACCTGAAGAAGTGTGCGATACAAAAGCTATCACAGCGGCATCCTCTGGAGAGAGGATACACAACGAAATCTTTGGGCTGGTGACAAGAAAAGCCACATAATTTAAGAAAACTAGGAGAACTTTGCTGTTAAAAAGCAGTTCTTCGCCAATAAGCATAGCAGGATGGATAGGGACACAATAGCGGTAGGCTAGAGGGAAATTGTTTCTTTCTCTTTCCGCTTCCCAACCTTCCACGAGGATGTGGAGGACGGTCAGCCTCTCACCACATCTACCACAAGTTGGAGGTTCATTACCAGTCAGTGGAAAATTGTAAGTACCATATGTGTGTCCTATTCTGGGCCGACAGAATAGGAAATCAGTTGGTGGTGTTTTCGTAACCAAGGGCCAGAAACCTAACTGTGGCTTAACCAAGTGGAGCTCCGTATTTGTTTCGGCGTCGCACAAGCGTTGCCAGTGGCTTCAGAGTTTCTCTCGCAAAAAAAGAAAGGCTAGAGATCTGTGGCAGGACTAGCAGCGTTAGTATTAATAGCTTGCTGTGTAATTGATGTGGCCATTTGGTCTGCTAGCACATTACCCTCGGTGGATCTATGGCCAGGCACCCGGCATATTTTCACGTGCCTACGCGATAAATAAATATTGCACAAGTATGACCAAAGCTCAATAAAATGCTTTTTTTATTTCTTAAGGACATTAGTGCTCTTACTTAAGAAGTCCATGAATATTATTGCCTTCTCTAGTTTTAATTTCTTTATGTGTTTAACCACAGACAGTACTGCATAAGCTTCTGCCGTAAAGATACTTGTGTGAGGGCGTAAGTCGCATGCTGGCGTATTTTATGGGGCTGTTTGTCCCTCTTTCTCTGCAGAGAAAGAGTGACCAACAGCCGCGTAAGATACGCCAGCATGCGACTTTCATGCATCGGTGTAGAATTCTGAGCAAGAGTACTTCGATTGGAGTTCATGGAAATGCATTCGAATTTCGAGCTCTCGTGCGTACTTCGTAACTTTCGCATTCTATTTACTGCCACTCCCAAGGCGGTAGCAGTTTAGCTGGAGCAAATAAGCGATGTTCGAAGAGTGGGACATCCATTTCAACATCATATTCCATCACATGCAATGAAAAAGGCTGTCTCACAGCGGGTCGATTATGGGAAAATGTAGTACACGTCAAATAGTTAACACTTTTAGAACACGGATGTTCATGATTACAGTGCACTTTGAGGAAATATGTGAAGCTGAGGTGTGATCTCTGCAGGTGGAGTGACCACTGATTCGATTCTACGTATAAGCTTTCAATAGGGCTTGTTCCGAAAGTGCTCGTGGCCAGGCGGATACCTAGATGGTGAACGGGATCTAGCATCTTTAGCGCGCTTGGGGTGCCTGAGTGATATACTACAGCACCATAATCCAGTCACGATCAAATGAGGCTTTTGTTAAGGTTCATTAAACATTTTCTGTCGCTACCCTATGCTGTATGAAATATAATTTTCATTAGGTTTGTTGGTATTAGGCATCTCACTTAGAGATATTTTATTTGTGGAATGAAAGCAAGCCTACACTCAAGTATGATGCCTAAAAACTTGTGTTCTTTGCTCACAAGTATTTGTTGTCCATACAGTTCTGCACTAGGATCTGCAATGAGCCGTTCCTTCCTTGTGAAAGGCACACAAGCACTTCTGTGGGCGCTCACTCTGAATCCGTTTTCGTCTGCTCATTTGGACATTTTGTTCAAGCCCTCTTGTACTTCTCTCACACACTGCAAGGTGGCGGGATTTGAAACATATCTGTACGTCGTCTACATAGACGGAATAAGAAATAGGTGATGGTAATAAAGCACGAAGCGTGTTCATCTTCACGATAAAGAGTGTGCAGCTGAGCATGCCTCCCTAAGATACACCAGTTTCCTTATAAGTGGACCTGACAATACATTGCCAATTTTGACAAGGAAGGTGCGTTTAGACAAATAGCTTTCTATTATGTTTACCATGTTTCCACGGATGCCTATTCCGGACAAGTCTGGCAAGATTCCGTAACGCCACGTTGTGTCATACGCCTTGTCCATATCGAGGAATATGGAAAAGGAAAACTGTTTAAGTACAAATGCGTCACGTATATTTCCTACAATGCGGACGCGATGATCAGTTGTGGACCGCCCTTCTCTGAAGAGACTCTGACAGGGATAAAACATTGTTCAGTTCAAGCAAATGCATAAGTCGACTATTAATTATTTTTTCAGAAAGCTTACACAGGCAACTTGCGAGACCTGTCGGGCGGTAACATCTCTTCGAAGAAGAGTCTTTACCCAGTTTCGAGACTGAAATAACAATAGCTTCCTTCCATGAGGATGGGAGGTACCCCGCAGCCCAGATAGAGTTGAAAAGTGCAAGTAGTGGGATCTGTGTTGGTGTGCAGGTTTTTATTCGTCATACATTAATCTGTGAGCTCCCGGTGCAGAGCTCCTATATACGCTCAAGGCAGCTTTCAGTATGACAATAATAAAAGGACGATTGTATGGTTCATTCGGTCGGAATTTACGATCCTGTAACTTCAGCTGCTTGCTTATATTTAAGGAATGCTTTTGATTAATGTATGGAGCTTGATACACGCTCGAAGTGTTCGCCCAGAGCGTTAGCCTGGTCTTCCGGGATATTCCCTTGGTCGTATACTAAGGGCAATGGGTGTCAATGCCGCCCTTTCAGCATTGTGTAGGGCAACAAACCGGTTGAGCTAAACTGGTTAGCCTCCCTGCCTTTCCTTCTCCACTTTTTCCTTCCTCCTTTTCTTCTTAGTCCATTGCATACTTTAGACTCTTCACTGTAGGATGCCATGCCAGAGAGAAACTTCTCCCAGCTAGCCCTGCTTGCCTGTCTCCGCGTCCGCCTTCCTTGTGATTTTACCAGTTTAAATTCCATGAAATTTTCCGTAGTCGAAGAGCGACGCAGTACGTCCCACGCTTTGTTTTGTTCCTTTCGTGCCAGTCAGCACTCCTCATTCCACCAGGAGACCCTCGTCTTTCACATGAGAGACCTTGTGTTGTGGAATGAATTTTTCAGCTGCGTGCAGCATAAAAGAAGTACAATATTCTACTGCGCCATAACACTAGAATCGTTGATAAAATCTTGTGTTAAGTAGGTTGACACTTTAAAACGTGTTCAGTTAGCCGATTTTATTTTCCAACGGGGGGCGTGGGGTGGACTGTCATGCTCCTGTGTCAAGGTGAGCGTTACTGGAAAGTGGTCGCTCCCAAATGGATTCTCGACGACATTCCATTCTATTAAGGAGAGAGAGTCTGAGTGCCAATAGCTAAATCTATGGCAGAAAATGAATAGTGGTGGATATTGCAATAGGTGGGCTCTTTTTATTAAAGAGACACGCACCAGACTTTTCTATAAGCCGATTCCTGGCATAACATCGGCAGTCTCCCCACAAAGTACTATGAGCATTAATATCACCCGCGATAATATCTGGTTCCGGGAGCTGGTTAATCAGCTTGTAGGATTCTGTTTTGCAAAGTTGGTAAGAAGGCGGTATATAAACGCAACAGATTGTTATTAATTTGGGTAAGAGAATCGCTCGCACAAACTCCACCTCGAGGGGTGTATGGAGAAAAAGATTTTGGCACGCAACAGAGGTATCTACAACTATTGCTACACCTCCGTGCGAGGCAACTGCGTCGTTACGGATCTTCCGGAACAGAGCATACTGCATGAGGAAATTTGTTTATGAGGGTTTTAGATGTGTTTCCTGAATACGCAGCTCCTTTGGATTATACTTATGGAGTAGTTCTGTGGTATCGCCGAGATTATGTAGAAGTCTTCAAACATTCCACTGTACGATTTGTGTGTTCATTTTGATAGTGTGTGTGTGATGTGTGTTCAAGAATCGAAAATTAGCTCACGGAGCCCTTTCTGAGCACCACGAGGCGTGTTTGTCTTTTTTGGAACGGTAGATGGAATCGTGCCGCCCCTTGGGCTCCGGCAGCGTCGTTTGACTGATAGTCGTGTCCATCGCCTCTTGCAGGGCGCTGGACACGAGGGGCCACCATCCCGGAGGTCGGTGGCCCCTTCTTCTGGGACGGCGGAACAGTGGTGGCTGCAGCTGCCAAGGGGGCGGATGGTGTCACCACCGGCTCACTGTGTGTGGGCCGGACAGGTGCGGGAAGCCGTTGTGTCGCTGCCCCCTGACGCGCCATCTTGGGAAAAGGTGTTCTTGGGCAGGTAGGACACCCGACTGCATGCCTCCTTGGAAGGTATATTTGCCTTTACTTTAATTGTCACTATTTCCTTTTCTATTTTCCAGGATGGGCACGACCACGAGTATGCGACGTGCTCCCCATCCCAGTCTACACAGCGGAGAGAGTTTTCCGAAGATTGAGAGGGGTGCTCACGAGTGCTTCTTTTCGCATAGGTTTTGCGGCCTCGGCAGCTCTGTAAACTGTGGCCGAAACGCTGCTATTTGAAACACCGTAGGGGATTTGGCGCGTATGGTCTAGCGCGAAGCTTGACGTACCCGGCCTGGATGGACTCGGGCAGGTCACTTGAGCCGAAGGTGAGTATCAGGTGCTTGGTCTGAACTTCTTTGCCATCCCGCCTCATAGTAATTTTCTAACATTGATAACATTCTGCGCACTGAAGCCCTAAAAGAGTTCAGCCTCAGTCAACTCGAGCAAATCATGGCCCGAGACAACACCGCTTGTGGTGTTCATAGTGCCGTGCGGGGTTACCATTACTTGGGCATCTCCAACTGGAACTAGATTGGGCAGTTTATTATACTGTTTCTGGTCACGGAGCTCCAAGAGGAGATAACCGCTTGCCATCCTCGATGCTTTATCACCTGCACCAAAAGCTTCAGTAAAAGACTTCGAGACAAGGAATGGTGAAATACGCTTCCCGCACCGCGCACAGTTAGACGCGGGACGGTCCAACCCTCGCGTGCTCGAGTACGTGGTGTCTCAACACACCAAATCGTGCGGTGTGTGTTCCTTTTCTACGTCCAGTGTCTTTATTGCGCTCGATGTTTCCTGATAATGACTCATATTAAGCATGTGCAAATATTCAAAAATTTTCAGTGCCTATCAGACAGACGTTCCTATTCAATTTGAATTTGATTCAAGAATTAACAATTCGGAATTGTTGAATATTCGTTTCTGTTCGAATGTAAAGTTTAACAGTGCTTATCGTAGTTTCGAGGGAGAGAGGTCAATTCAAGTGCCTGGACCTAAAGCAAGGTCGGCAATATTGTGCAAAAGAAAAACAAAAAGAGTGTTCCGTACATTCTACTGATGGAGGGCTAACCACAGAAAACACTTGCTTTTCATGCGGAAACCGCTAAATTCAAAGGGCACCTTCTTG
Organism: Dermacentor andersoni; assembly: GCF_023375885.2. Taxonomy (NCBI): domain Eukaryota; kingdom Metazoa; phylum Arthropoda; class Arachnida; order Ixodida; family Ixodidae; genus Dermacentor; species Dermacentor andersoni. Next base: position 137,085,994 of record NC_092823.1, read on the forward strand.
TCAACGTCATTACATGCATGTACGAAATAATGAAAACAACCTGATTTTGTACGAAGCAACTCTACAGAAACTTGAGATTTTCATTTAGAAATTAGGAAATATTCGACATTCGATTAGATATTCGAAGACAGTTTTTTCAAACATTCCATTCGATTAGCAAATTTTGCTGTTTGGACACCACGAGCAAGGAGTAATTTATGTAACGACGTCGATAATAATCTGTTTCAGTGCTACTGGGATTCGACCATACTGGGCGAACGCCCGGTTGTTTCCCAGAAGCAATGCAGACGCCTCGACCGACATATTAGTTATATAACTGCTTGCGAGTAAACGGCAAACTCTTGAGCGTGTAGCCGTTAATTTGTATTCTCTGCTCTTTCTGTCTCTTTTGAAATGCCAGGTAGCCCTGGTATGGCTGAAGGACATTGCCTGCTTTTTTTATGTTTGAAATCTCGCTGTCCCTCTTTACGTGCAGACCGATAGATGTTGGTTTGCGGCCCTGTCAAACATGACCGCCTAAGCGTTTTGAATATCAGCTGAAGTCAAACAGCAGAGTATTCACGGCGATTTTCTTTATCCCGCCGTGAACATCAACCTGCGTTTTCTTTTCCTGGGCCTCGCGTTCAGCCCAAGCGTCTGAGCCCCATGAGGACGTCTTCGCACCGGACCCCAAAAAGCGCCACAAGGGAGTTAATTTATGACCGCACCATTAATTGCTCTAATCGCAGCTTCGTCTTCTATTCTCGACTGCCATCCACCGAGCAAGAATCGTCTGCAAAGGCGTCGGTAGCGCAGCCGTGCTCAAGAAGTTCGGTCGCCATTCTTTCTCGTTCGCTCTCCCGTTCATGTTTCCTTGCTTGTCCAGCCGACGGTGTTCTTAATATTTACTTCCGCGCCAATGCCACCCACGAGCATGGTCAATTAATTAGAATGCGCATTAAGCAGTGCCCTCGTTCTCTGGAGAAAGCAGCTACCCCTAAAAGATTCCTGCTCAAAGAAGACGACGAGGTTCTTCTTTGGGGTGCTTTATATACGTGCCGTATGTTGAAGGCGGCGGTGGCGGTTGCGGCGACGACGAAAACAACAACAACAACAACAACAACAACGACGACGACGACGACGACGCTTCATATCGAGCTCGAAGAATCTCAATGAGTGGTCGAATGAACGACGCACTGTTGCTTTCATGCCTAACGTTGAAAGCATAGGATGTTGAGCGGTTGCCTCAGGATGTAAGATTAGGGCTCTCGATCTCGTTTCCTAACGTGCACCACTGGCTTTGGTGTTCAGCAGTACGCACGGGCAACTGTCCCGGAACATGCGCACCTGGTGCCCACACTAGAAAGGGTACCTTTCTTAGAGGTACACATTTCCAAATCGTATTGATGTCCAACGCTCTTAAGTAATGATAATATTTGTCCGAGTTTAAACACCTTGAAGGTGACGTCAGTCGGAGCAAAACAATAGCAATAAATGTAGCCAACTCTACGACGTGCTATGTTAGATAACGCATCAGTAAATCATAACTTCTTGCGCTGAAGCTGAGTGTCTAGTGAGTCTGCAAACTTTACAAAGGGAATGGTAGACACTAAATAATTTTTCATCTATAAAGGTGTTTTATTTTGTCTATAAATTGCCCCCTTGCCCACCGTTGAGAAATGTATTTCGGAATCCCGCCGTTGCCACCAACTGTTGCGATTTCAGTGGGTCTTCAAACCTCGAGCCTGCCACCAATGTTGAGAAATGTGTTCTCTAATCCCGGGGCTGAGGCTCATGTTGCCATTTTGCAAGTGAAGAGGAACAGAGTCTCGAAGTTGTATAATAAACCAGTGACTTTGTACACGCATATATGTGTTATCTCGAAACACCGTGTAACTGGATAATAGTTGACAGATAGTTGGCATATAGCTGACAAATAGTTGTCCAGCGCCCACCTGGCCGACTGGGTCAACTAGCGGCATCTCTCTCCTGTTACAGAAGGCTGGTCCGGCCTTAAACGCGTTTGATGATGCAGATTCACAGTTCCATCTTCGGCGTAACAAGGCTAGGTGGGCGGCGATGTCACGCGTCCTGCCAGAAGGGAGTCGCCTGAGTAGAAAGACATTGGCGCGGGGCGCTGGCTGAGCTACATTTCGCATAGGTGAAAGGCCTTTCTGCAGGTGCCTTGTTAGCCTCCGTGAGGAATGCGGGGAAGTGCTCGTCGCTGTGACGAGGCAATGGATATAGTGTGGCACAACAGCCCATAGACAAGCTTGTTCTACTGAGCTAACACACTCAAGGTGAAGGTTTCTTTATTGTAATTACACAATTACCCTCAACAAATGTTGTGCCGGAATTACACCGTACAAATCTAGTATTTGTAGCATGCTTAGTGTAAACCAGCATTATGGTGAATTATTTTAAACGAAGCCAGTGGCAGAATTTCAGTCATGACAGGAAAGAGGAGGCAGAAATGTCGTGTCTCCCTAAGCGTCGCTTTTAGTGAACTTAGCTTAAGTTTACGCGCCGCAGGTATCAATTTCCCTTCTGGCTTCGGCGCTAGGCTTTAGCCAGAAAAATGTGTTTGACGCTAAGTGTGATTTTATTTGAGCAACAAAACATATGCTTTCCTTATTCTTACTGTTCATATTATAATTCTCCTAAACTTCTTCCACTCTATATTCATCAGTCAACCTTCTATTTATTCGTATTAAACATAATCGTCTATGATTCGGAGTCTTCTGTCAATACACACTACTATTTTATGAACTGTTTTACATTTTCAAGTTTAATTTCCTGATCTATGAAGAGTTTCTATTCTTTCTTCTAAACATGGTGCTTATTACAATCAATGAAATGATGTATGTACAGGAAATATTTACAATAATATGAGCACCAGGTGGTCATAAGCGATCGAAGGTATACGAGCAGTACATACAAAGAAAACGTCACAAAAAGCAACACCTTCCATCACGACAAGAACTTGAAACAAGACGTTAAACACCTAATCAAAAGTTGATACCAATCCGGCTGACATTCTTCTAATCGTCAATGTCCTTTAATTGCGTCATCATTTGAGCGAAATACGATCTTGAGGAAATTGTTCTTTCTGCATTCCGGCCTTTCGATTTGTACACCCACCCGATTCCTTGCCCATCCCCCATTGTGGGCACGTGTCATGTTTGCAAAGAACATCACCACAACGACCGCTACCACCATCGTCGTCATCATCATCATCCCTAGTTCACGAGAGGAGTGCGCCACCTGCGCCATGAATGATAAGCTAATCTTATCGGCAGGAGGTTGCTCCGTACGCAGCTGTGAATTGCTCCAACTGATACTGTATGAAACAGTGGTGGATTTGGTATGGTATGGAAACAGTGGAAACATATGGTGCCGCTGTCAATCCTACACCTAAAAGAACATGCTTTTTGAGAGCTACAATTGGCTCCCACTTGGCTGCCGATGTATATCCAAGCACTGAGCCGGAAGTAGTTTAACGAAGACCAAATAAAAGAAGGAAAAAGCCATGTCTATTCATTTCCTCACTGGGGACGCCATGCACATGAAGCAGCAGGATGACATCCGCAGCCTGCTGTGACTGTATGACGCACTCAAACAATTAATTACTTGGCGTAAACAGTTGGGAATGTGCTCGCACTGCTTTTTACTTGCTTAAAAAGTTATACCACCCTTTTAGCACCCCGGAATAACGCGAAGGTGCGCTACGGGTACGCTAAGAGCGCGCTAAGACTGTTCTGTCCAAGCAATTTAAAAAGAAATGCAAGAAAGATTAAGCCGAAGGAAGGGTGCTTTGATAAACAGCAGATCCACAAACGCTCACTTGCATAGTGCGTGTTTATACCTCCAAGACTAACCGAAAATCACCGAAACGTAAAAGAGTGCCCCTTACCTAGAGGTGCGAAAATGTGCACGTTTATCATGGTCTTCACGCTTAGAGTAGTGTGGCCCCGGCAGACATGGCCTTCTTTAAAGCCCTAGGGCTTCCGCATGTCGCGGTGGCAACGTACAAAGTGCGGAAATGACACGAGGAAGCCGAGCCTGGCATGCAGCCGACCGATGCACTCGCCCGCCTGTCAGCGGCGTTCGATTATAAGGCGCTCTTTTCTCTTTTAAACGGGGCCCGAGTGTATTAACCTATCAGCTTGTACTCGCTTTTCGCATCGCTCTATCTGCTATTCGTCTTGTCCATTAGACAGGCCGTGAAATGATCTCCCCCCAACGGCTGTATACACAAGTCTAACACTCTTCGCTTCAAGCGCGCACGCCGATTATGGCTGGGGCTCGTGAGGGCGACACCTGTTCGTAATAAAATGCAAATTTCAATTTCTCTGGACCACCAATATGAACTATGCTATCGATAGCTTAAGGAATGCACTAACAAAAATATTAGCTCGTCGGATAGCCTTATTTGTCTCGTTCAAGGAAAACGATATATAGTGTCGTAATCTAGCAGTGTTCTCTGGGGAGCCGAGACTAGAGAACAGCTCCCGCACACAGCTGCGAGTTCTTCGATCCGGTCTCCGAACAACCGCGCCGACCTCTCCGCATTTACAACACCTTGCCCAGCCGTTCATGCCGAGCCAACCTTCATCGTGCAAGGATGGGCTACCCAGCCTCACTCGACGCTAGCTTTGGCCCATGGGCTGCGTTGCTGCGACAGTCGTATGCCCAGATGGCAACACGCTCTCCTCTGTCCGTCCGTGCGTCCTTTCAGTTATACACTTTGGTCGTCATGGCGCCATGATCGTCGTAAGCCCCCTCGTTACTCCTCACTTCAGCCTCGCCACACCTCGAAGAAAAATCGAAAACTGTGCCTACCACCGAGAGTAGAAAGCATGCCCCTGCGGCATGTATGGATTAATAGCTTGCGCCCAGTAATGAGCGACGGCGCAGCTCTAGGCAACGTGGGCTGTTTTTCATGCAACACGCCATAACCGAGAGTGGTGGCGTCTGCGCGTGCACTTCGGAGGCCACAGAAGGCAGCAGTGCAGCGATGGAACGCGACACTGTGCGCTTCGCAATCAAGCTACTCCAGTGGTGGCGGCGTGCGCTTTGAGAGAAGCGCAATACGGAGGCCTTCCAAAGCGTAGGCACGCTCGTTCATCTGGAGCTCCGAAAGACATTCGGCTACCATGGGGCCTTGTTTTTTCCCGCAGGCATTACCAAATCTCGGTGTGTGCCTTGCTAATGCGAGAAAAACTAAACAAACATTAAAAAAGGCCATACCTTCAACGCGAATGCGAACGCACGAGGCGCACACTTTCAGCGTAACGCAACGAACTTCATTTTACTCTTAAAGACCGAGTCCATCTTTGTGATCCATTTTTATTTTCTTGCACCCTCTCTCTCTCTTCCATCCTCTTCCGTGTTGCCTTCTGCCACGCAGTGTAGTGTGCAGCCAACTACACACACGAAGTAGAATGCATGCATTTCATTAAAGAGCTTTCTCATTGCTTTCTCCATATGTCGTTGATGCGGGACCTGTCTACAGCGTGCATTAACCGGCAGGAGCCTGAACGCATGCTCGCATCGAGGTGAACGCCACACATAGGCAGAGAACGAAGCTGCGCAAAGCATTTAGCAACGAAGATAGCTACTCGCACGCGTGCGCTGGCTGCTTCCTTTGAGCGAGTGGCGAGCCAGATGCCAAATCGAACCCGACTCGAGCTGTAAAAGCAGAGGAGGCAAGGGATCCGTCGGAAGGGGCGTAAAGATAGCGTCCAAGATCATCGAGCTCCGAAAGGAGCGAGGGGGATGTTTCTTCTCCCATTCGCCTTCATGTACTTTTATTCTTCCCCCAGCGCCCGGCTGTCTGCACGTGGTCAGCGCGGCTTTACTTTGTTCTGCCCCTTTTTACTTTCTGGCTGATTCTCCAGCAGTTCTCCGCCATCCACCGTCGTGCGGCCTAACGGACGGGGCGACACGTAAGCGAAGCCACGTGAAGTGCGCTTCTCGGGGAGTTGTTTTATGAAGCACGGTGTGTCGTAAATACGAGAACGGCACTCCCTTCTCGCCCGCCTCAACCCACGGGTTCCGCTCAGGCGCCCTTCTCCTGAATGCTGCGCCGTGCCAACCTCATCTAACAGCTTTCCTTTAGCCGCCTGCTTCTGCCAGCAGACGTTGTTGTTGCGTCCGCGAGTCCCTTCCAAGTTAGTTCTCCTTTGGCGATTCCTTTCGTTCTGCGGTGCTACTTCCCAGCCCCTTAAGTATTTACAGCTTTCAGCATGTACTCGCAGTGTCTGTGCCTCGGCGGTGCACGCACGTCTGCCCCTTCGTGCGGTGAGCGTGCGCGTTTGTATCTATACCCACGCCTTCGAGCCGCGCCTCACTCGGTGAACGCGAGATATTGCCGTCTGCTCCGCACTGGGGCGTCCTGAACGCGGCGAAAAGCAGGCGTTATGCTCCCGCCGAGTTATGATCCCCGAGAGTTGGTTCACTATAGCCGTGCCTTTTTTTGTGTGGGTAATCTTGCTTCGCGGTGGCCACTGGTCGATTCTTAGCTTCGCCGTTCCGTTTGTCCGTCTAACTGCCTTTCGTTTTCCTTCCATTGCTTGATTACTTCGACGTTGCCTTTACGAGCTGGACACGTTCCCCATTCTATTCTGAATTGGCCATATACGTCTTTCGCTTCCGAATTTCACTGAACACACCTGTGTTCTTTCGCTCCGCGGAAACACGAACGATCTGGATCTATATCTTCTTTACTGTTTGCCCCAATGTCTCCACTAATTAAAAATGCAACCCACCGTGGTTGCTCAGTGGCTATGGTGTTAGGCTGCTGAGCACGAGGACGCGGGATCGAATCCCGGCCACGGCGGCCGCATTTCGATGGGGGCGAAATGCGAAAACACTCGTGTACTTAGATTTAGGTGCACGTAAGAGAACCTCAGGTGGTCTAAATTTCCGGAGTCCCCCACTACGGCGTGCCTCATAATCAGAAAGTGGTTTTGGCACGTAAAACCCCATAATTGATTGAAATTAAAAAATGCATTGTTCCTTTTTTTTACAGAGGCTATACGAATGGATCACTGCAACGTTAAAAGCAAAAAAATAAAGCAACGAAATCAGCAGACTTCAACGATCCCTTCTGTTCTGAACTATCTGCTGCGACAGCAGTTATTTTTGGGCCGTCCTCCCTTATGCAACTTTGTAGTCTTTGATTGGCTACATGCGCGAAGGCTTTTTCTTCACCGAATAGGGAGAATTAGGTTGAGAACGAGGAGGTTAACGAGGTGTCCCGAAAACAACGGTGTAACAGGATGATCGGACCCAGAGAAGCCAATTTCAAAAGCTGGGATAATACGGGACAAAGTTCCGCCTCATGGCTTCAGTACCTAGAAATATAAAGCAAGCGATAATTGTTCGAGGTGGCACTAAGTTGACTGGTGCAGTACACATTACTGGGGAGCGAAAAAGACGGCACCAGTCTGTGCTGAATAAATTAAGTGAATAGTTAACAAGTGGGTAGTGAAGACCGATCTTCGCTTATCTTCCAACTCTGCAGTTCTCAATTCATTAAAGGTGTTGTTTGAAGCCAATAATAATAATAATAATAATAATAATAATAATAATAATAATAATAATAATAATAATAATAATAATAATAATAGAGATCATATTGAACTTGGACAGAAGTGCTCAAGTTTGCCACCGAAACGCAAAGCACTTGCGCAGTGCAGCGAAGCAACATATAGAAGTGAGCCGCGAAAATTCTGAGGTGAAGTGAGATTGCAGTGGAACTACCAAAATGAAAAGTCTCCCCGCGGGAGACATGGAAGAGGTAAAGGTTCCTTGACTGCTCACACGGCTAGTGAAACACATTCGGGTGGTGGCGGAACAGACGAACTAAATTTCGATGTCTCAGTGTGCTGCGTGTGGGCATCATTTTTTTTACCCGACTTTCATGTAGTCCTGCACTCGCCAGCTTAAGGCATTGCTTCACTAGAAGGAAATTTTATTGAATTCACAGCATGTATTTCTAATCTTTTTATACCTTTGAAGAGAGAGAGAGAGAGGTAAACCTTACTTTCACCTTACCCCAAAGAGGAAGCTTTAACTCGGAACCTTCTATCTCAATACAGGGTAATGCAGAAATCATTTTCCTCAGCATCGACTGCCCTAATTTTTAAATTTTGATGGGGTATGTCCCACTTAAATAAAATATCTAGTCTAGTGACCTTAACAGACTTATATTTTATCTAGATTACGAATTTCCTTATAAAGGTAGCTAAAGACTGGAAACCTTAAAAAAAAAACACACAAACAAAAAGCTCAGGCACCAAGTTTCCGACCCCGTGACTATGTAATGAATAACAATATCAAATTTCTGAAAGCTGCGCCCATTCCGGAATCTAAACCGGTCAAAATTGATGCACTATACGATGATCTCAAACCTACCATAAATTTACCAGTAGCCCTTTGCAGAAAGCTCGTAAGCTTTCTAAGAAATACATGCAAGCTATAAAGTTATACATCACATTGCTGTCGATGCTACAACAGGTATAGTTAACAGGCTGGCAATCGCTCTGCCCGAGCGTCTCTTACAGCATTGCTGCAGTACCTATCCCCACGTACGACAAGCCAGTTCCCTAGGAAATAATGGGGCTTCAGTTTTCTTTAACTTACAACTTTGGCAAATTTTGGTAAGAAATTTGAGGCCTTGAGTAAAACATTTTCGTCGGACCGTCACGATCATCCACGTTTACTCCGAAATGCAACAAATTTAATTCAGTCGAAGTTTTTCCCGAAGTAACGCTCTCTGTCAATTCTCCGCCATCTTGTCCCTATAAAACGCAGCTGCACTCGACGCTGCGAGCCACGTTTGACTCTTAAAAAAGATTAGCAGCTCCCACAACGTATGGATAGAAAGATGTAAACGAAAAATGCTAAGACAGGTGATAGGCTAAAGGCACAGGGTTAGTTTAGCAGAAAAAGAGAAGAAATGTGCTGCCAGTGCAGTGAAATATGTAAGTGTTGCGATTATTTTTCAGGTCATGCTGTGATTTATCACGAAAACGAAATTCTGGCTTCAGCGAACGATATGTAAATGTGGATAAATTTCTGACGAAAGAACGCATACTTGGAGTTGGAACAGAGTAAGGAAACGTGAAATGGTTAAAGTAATGTACTGCTGCGTTAAATACGACAGCGCTTGACAGTTGGTGCGTAAGGACATTAAACAAATGCGACGAGACTAACGCGAGAATCACTTAAAAACAGTTCGCAGACGGTGCCCGAAGGCGCGCTTGCGCTAAAATCTGCTGGAAAGCGCTAACGCAGCTCAGAGGGGGTGAATAGCGACGCTTGAAAAACCGCTTCTTACCAGTCGTCAAAAATCTGAGAGCGGTAGCCGGAGAAGGAAGCAAAGGCATCCCTGCGATTCTTCAACGCCTTTGCAGAAAGAGAGCGCGGCGCATTTCGCATCGCAGAAGACAAATGCGGCGTCCACGGCCCGAGCCGCCGAGCACGAATGCCCCACGAGCGATGCCGCCCTGCGAGGAGGGGGCCGTTTTTTACTCACGAGGCAGAACTAAAAGCCACTTTCGGAGGCGAGCGCACACGTTGCCGCCCCAGAACCGTGCAGCCTTGGCACGGTTTGCGACAGAGGGCGTGCACCGCCGCGGTGCGGTCCTCCGCAGTGCACGCACGCATCCGATGCAGCGTCGTCTGCTCGCCACAAGTGCACGACGCCACAAAGAGCCGAGTGGGAGAACGCGTTAGTATAGCTTCAATAATGTGACGTCACTGCTGTCGCCTTGAGGGAGCGCCACCTATGTGCGTGCCACTAATGCCGCTCTGAGCGTACACATACGGTATCTGGTAGGGGTGGTAGCGGTATTGGTATTCTATACCAAGTTGAAACGCCCTGCCGAGACACATTGACGAACGCTTTCGGGACCGTAATTTCAACAGCAACACTGAAGACACAGTGCAAGCGCTGTTTTAAAGAAAACTTTAACATCAGCGCAACCTTATTCGCGCGGGTATCAACAATGTCCATGCCTTCGTCTACGCTGCATGGTTTCTTCGAGAGGCGCCATAAAAGCCGGTTTTGAAGGCGCGAAGAATGAAAGCGGAGAACAACCGGACCGAAAGGTCGTAATGGAGGTCGGCGCTGTTCTTTCTTCTTTTTTTTAAAGATGCCTGCTGCGCCCTTTTGTTAGGTGAAATGTTGAGGAGATGGACGAGGACAAAATAGCGGGGAATAAAGACCAACAGAATTTTGCACGATGGAAATCTTAAGGCAAAACGGTAAAAACAGCCCGAGAAATCTCGAGCAGCCGTCAGAAACAACAGTCGTCCTGAATTAGTCAGACCTTTTGACCAGAAATGTTCTGCAGTTAGCACGAAACTTACAAAACCCGAGTCCCCTGGTTGGAAGCTCTCCTCGTAGTCAGGCGTCCGCTTCGCTACGCATCGCAGGCCGTCGGCGTCGCACAACCAACAACTGCCGTTCGCTGTATGGAGAAGTCTCGAGCTGGAAAAGCAGAAAAAGAAACAGAGACGAGCGGCACAATAAAAGCAAAGAAAACCAATGAAAAAGAAAGAAAGGACAAGTATCCCTGAAAACGTAAAATAAGCGAATAGAAAATAATAATGGAAAAGGAGAAACTACAAGAAAGTTAACTATGGGAGCATCAACACGAAAAGAGGAAGAGCGTGTAAAAAGCGCGCGGCCTAAAGAGCACTTCATTCTTGACCTGTAAAGCTCGAACACAGTTCAACATCATGTTAGTTTAGAAAAATTCGGTCACCTTTATTTATGGCTATAGAAAGTACAGTTGTACAGAAAAAAAAGAAGAATGAAAACAATGAAATTGTGCCTGAAGAATGACCGTATTAGTGTGGCAGTGATTATTTAGCTAATGGTATCCGGAAATATTCCCAAGAAAACATTCACACTGGCGTATTAAAAAGATGCTGCGATGTAGGCCGCTTCGTTAATATTCCAGCGCTTAGATGAGATTTTGGAGGTATCACACACGAGATAATAAAAAGTGATACTTCGGGCATTACAGTGTTAAGCACACCCTTCTCGTCCGCCCCTATCCTCTGCCCGGTTTGCAGTGCTGAACCTAGACTACTTGCCCGAGTGAACACCGTACGCAATAATTTAACTCGGTCACTCAAGTACATCGATACTGTGCGTGTAAATAGCGGTAATTTAGGGCGCGATCTTGTACGCGTTCCAAAATAGAACGGAGGCGGTTCGTTCCACCGAGCCAAATACGATTCGTCAATTTGAAATGTGCTGAACGCCATGACGTCAATTGTGACGTGATATCTGCTGTCAATCATTCCGTGTCGTCTGCTATCGGACGAACGGAACGGAACATACCGCCTATTTCGTGACGTAAAGAACGAACCGCCTCCGTTCTATTTTGGAACGCGTACAAGATCGCACCCTTAGTTTTCCAGGGAAGTCAAAGGTGACACCGAGCTAACAAGATGCGTGCTTCATTGATAGCGGGCGCATCCAATCATCCTGACGCAGTCTCACGAAACTACTGAAGGGAGACGTCTGCGAGATATCTGAAAAAAATGTCAGGCTAACACATGCACTATGACCCTGCTGAAGAACAGCATGCTCGGAGCATGCATTTCTCTATTGCAAGGATATTTAAACTTACAACACTTACGTAATTGGGAAAACAGAAAAGAAGGTTATTAGTCCTTGGCTACGAAAGGCACAGAACCATTCCATCACGTGGTAAACGTACCAACAGATCGCCATCTTCGAGTCCCATCACGTCCTTTCTCGCAGTGGTCGATAGCAAAGCGGGCAATGACCAAGTCACAAAGCCGCCAATTTTTCAGTGGTCCTGCCCTCCGTAGCAAATTATACTCGGTGTATACATTTTTTCCTTTATTCTCTTTCGGAAAGCCCTCTTCGCCCTCTGTGGTTGTCATTTTTTTCGTTGATCTAACATCACAAATGTTGAACATTGCAGTCCAATTTCTTCAAACAGCGAAACAATATGGCGTTGTGTAATTGTTTAATTTAAGAAAATAAATTTCGTAGCATGTTATCCTGTCGTCCAACTGTAGCAGTGGTTTTCTTGAAAAGCTTCACGACTGTTCGAATAGAATATTTTTGCAGTTTCCAAATTTGCAATACCTTTCTTTTTGCAAGGTGATTTTAATTTTCCGTCTTTCAGTGGCAACCCTCTTGTCCCCTTTACGAACCGGCATCTGATAAAGCTACTTATTTTCTAAATGACTTCTAAAAGATATTCGCCATTACTCGATTTGAAACTGGCGTCATTCCCACTTGGTACGCGGCTTCGTGCAAGCCTGCACTGAGCTCTAAACGCTACTTCGGAGTACTTGGGTGAAGTTGGCCAGCTCATATCACCTGCTAAGTCGGCTGCGATAGCATATCACCCTAAACAACGCGGTCGTTGAACAATGAGCCGACTGTACCTTGACGAAACGCCTATAAACTGGTTGCGACAACACCGTTATTTGGGGTTAATTATAGATGATCACATCTCTTGGCGTCCTGCCGTTAAATATGTACGATGCAAATCACACTATCTCCTCAAATATGTGGCCGCCTTGACTGCTAAAGGTGCTGGCTGCGACCAAACAACGGCTCTCCAGGTGTACCAGTACACTCAGGCATGATGTACGCGTTGCCAGCCTTGAACATACCACCGAGTTTGATGGCCCAACAGGAACGAGATCATCGCGTTGCCCTTCGGCTAATGCTTGGATGACCTCGTGAGGCGCAATCTGTTGCACTACTCAATGAATCGCATCAATTACCCCTGAGGCTGCAAGCAGACCAGAGAGCTCTATGTCATATTGAGCGTCTGCACCGCGCATCGGACGGTCATTCGCTCCTTGATCGTCTCATTCACCGCCCGTTATCTCGAACTGGAAAAATGGCGGCATTATTTATAAATATTCATGACATTTTTGAACATGCTGCTTCAGTTACGCCTCCACCTCCAAAAGATGCCACGAAGCACGTATTCTTCATTTACCTCACAATCCCTGACATGCACAAAAAGTCTGACATGCCTGTTTCGGCAATATTCAAATTGACGCAGTCTCACATGTTCGAAAAGCTTGCTCATTATCTTCAAGTAATCACAGATGCATCTGTACACAGCGACGGTCAAGGCGCCTCTGCAGCTTTTTTTTGCCCTTCGACTCAAGTACGGCGTATCGTTCAAATACCTCATCCAACTTCGTCAATAACCGCTGAGCTAGCAGCGATTAATATTGCACTGAAATACGTGCAAGAGGAGTTAACTACATCGAAGATTGTCATCTTTACGGACTTCCGCGCTGCCCTTAGCAGGTTGCAAAGCAGTGAGATTGATTGTCCACTTGTGCGCAGCATTACTGACTGCGAGCAAAATTTGATCACGTGGGGTATCTCTCGTTGCTCAATGGATACCTTCCCACGTAGGAATCGCCGGGAATGAAGAGGCTGATCGGCTCGCTTCGATTTGCGCTCATAACAACAGTGACTGCCCAGAAATTTTGTGCAAGCTTGATGTCACTCGTCTGATGATTCGTCGCCCCCTACTCAAGCAGCATCCAGACCAGCGCGTCGGAAATGGGACGTTCCCGCACCGTGTTCGCGGTCGAGGCTTGCCTCGACGCGCTAGAGCACAACTACTCAAGCTGAGGGTGGGCTGTGTGAACGTGCACGAACATTTATACAGACAAGGACATGTGGCGAGTCCATCGTGTACTTCTTGTGGTCACTGCGAGACACTTCAGCATATTACATTTGAGTGTCCCGCTTTCAGTGTGCAGCGCATGTCGCTAGTGAGAGACTATCATTTCCTTGGCCTGCGGTGTACGACTCTAGACGAATGTTTGTACCCCAGTGGTTGTGCGTCTAAACGGCATCAGGCTCATCGAGCTCTACTTACTTTTCTAGAGCTAACTAACTTAGATTCACATTTGTAGCGTCGAAACTATTTTATTCAACATTCAGTAGTAGCGTGACATTCAGTGACCGGCCCTAGTGTGTGATCTGTACTGTGTTCTACTTTATTCTTTAGATTTGTCCTGTTGCTCTTCCTTTCCTCTTTCCTCCCCTCCTTCCTATCTTCCATTTCTGTGTTGCTGTCACCTCCCTTCTGAAGACTAGGCAGGCATTGTGCCCCTTCCGGTGGCAGTTGCAAGCCTGCTCCTAGCTTTACCTTTCCTGTTAATTGTATATATGTGTTCAAAACAAATAGTAATAATTCCCTGACATTGTGTCGCCCATAATTCACATTCCTAGTTTCAGTGATCATGACGTCCTGCACCTAACCAGTTTTGTTCCATCAACGCGGAAATGCAGTATCTCTAAGCGTATCCGGGATTATAACTAAGCCAATTATGACGGCGTTTACACTGAATTTACGACCTTCCTTGATTTTTGCCAGCTAAAACTGACTTCTCGTTTGACGATGTGTAGAACCTACTTAAGAATAAAGTATTGCATCTTATCAACAACTACATTCTACTAAAAACAGTTTCTAATAAAACAGGACGGCTGTTTCGCCCAACTGTAATCTTCGCGGGCACGAATAAGTGAGCCGCCTAAAAAACTGGCGCCGAATACTTGTGTTTCCGAGCTTAAAAAAGCCAAACGCACATGATTAAGGCACATTTTTCGGCGCAAGTTAAGCGAGGACGAAGAACTCAAACAACAGGACGGGTGCCACCATGACGTTCTTGTTCTGCGTCCTCGTTTAATTTGCGCTGAAAAGTGTGCCCTAATCATGAATCACTACCAACTAGCTCAAACCAAGATCTTACTTGAACCAAGCTCACTTTCTTAAATTCAATATTACCGAACTTTATCAAAACTAACCAGAAACCACTGTGGAATATTGTTAAGAGCAAGGATGGCAGGACTATATCTTTGTTTAATCAATCAGATCAACCAATTCCCAAACACCTCTGCGCCTCTTTATTTAATGACACATTTACACTTTCGTTTAACATTTCTACAATATCCAATCTTCCATCTTACCCTGGTGCTCATTACATCTCAATGGATTCTGCAATTGCTGACTCTTACGATATAGGTAAAACCATTCACAACTTAAAACGATCACTATCGTGCTGTACCGATGGCATTAATTCAACATTTCTCCAAAAACTAAACATGTATCTGTTATTGCTCTGCATTGCGTTTTTCTTAGAGCATTTCATGACGGGCAAATGCCACAACACTGGGAAACAGGCTAGGCGGCTCCGCTTCACAAGTCTGGTGACATGCATAACCCATGTAACTATCAGCAAATAACGCTTACGTATGTTTAATGTAAAAATATTTGAGCACGTCAATTTCACCCATTTAACAAGCTTCCATAGTTCTATTTGTTTTACCACAGTCGACAAGCTATAGTTTTCGGAAATATTTTTCGTGTGAGACAATTGCTTATACTTAAAAACGACTTGCCTGCATTCCTAAACTTTGAGCTCCTAACTGACTGCGTATTGTTCGACTTCTCGAATGCTTTCGATGAAGTTATTCATAAACTACTCCTACTTAAATTAAGCCGTTTGAACATTGAACCATTAGTCCTCCGTTGGATTGAAACTTTCTTTACTAACAGAAAACAGTACTATTAACGATGCCAAGTTACCTGTGGCGCCTGTAAAATAAGGCGTGCCTCAGGGATCATTTACTCAGTATCAGTTCTAGAACCCTCGTTATTTATAATTTATAATTATTATTTGCCGTATGAATTATCTTCTACTCTGTCTTTTTGCTGACGACTGCGTGATTTACCGAAAAATTTATTTCAACACTGATGCTACTAGTCTCCAAAGTGCTCTTAATAACAACATCACTTGATGTAAATTGATTATGAAATTGAATAGCCAAATGTAAACCAACGAGAGTTCCTCACATTTGACCCCCCCCCCCCTCCCGTCCTACATATTCCCTTAGCGGTGTTTCACTAAATTTTGTAGCTTCGTAGAAGAATACCTCGGAGTTCACATCACTAACCATCTTTCATCGAAATTACATGTGGCATCAATAATACGCAAAGCCATCACATGCTTGGATTTCTAGAACAAAAATTTCCGCTTGCTCCTACAGCGCTCAAAAGGCAACACATCACTTATGTTCGCTCCAACCTGGAATGCGCTTTGTGAGGTTTATCAGCCTCACACTCTTCAACCCTGTGCTCATTTGTCTCTTAGAATGTCTACCAAATACAATGAAGTTGTCAATCTACGCCGATCACATCTACGTCTGGCGTGATGCGTCCTCAAGTGCGTGCAAGGCTGCAAAAGTCTGCGACGTTGATAACGACGTACCTCAGCGAACAAGGCCTCGACATTTCCCCCCCCCCCCCCCCCCATAAAATTGCATTGGAAGCATTTAGCCGGAAACCAGTGACTTCATACGCCATATCCATTGATGGACAAAATATCTCTTGTCAGGATGGACAGGCTCTCAGGGGTAATCATTGACTGTGACTTCAGCTGGAGTCCCCATGTGTCCTACCTAAAAAAAGCGCCCGACAGATATCGCTCCTTTTTTCAAGTTTCTTCGAGAAAAAACCTCGGCTACTTTACTACACGCGGTCATGCAACTGCACATGGCGCTGTTTCTCGGGTGTCTGAGGTACAGCTTGGCAGTGCCCACCAATACCTGCAGAGCTAACATCCGTACAATTGAAAGTGCTCAGGCTCAGGCACTTAGGGTTTGTCTAGGGTTGCCACGATGTACAGCAATATCCGAAACCGTTGCGATTGACTACCCAGCCAAGACTCACATTGTTATGGAAGCGCCCAGAACACATGCAAGGCACATTGTTTTTATTTATTTTCACAATACTGCGGACATCTGTCCAAGCAGGAGGGGGCTACATGATCAAATACAACAAAAAGCCAACATACAAACATATACAAGGGTCATGAAAAGCGAGAGTCAACAAGATACATCAAGTGGGTGATTGTAACCAGCGGGAATTTCCAGGTAGGGCATTCTAATCATTGATTTTTTTCTGAAAAAAATAAGTATTTAGAAAGGTTTGTTCGTGCAAAGATCGGTTTTAAATACTGGCTATGTTTGTGGCGGGAAATTCAAGATGTGTCCTTAATAATACAGTCGCGCGGTTGTATTCCTAGTTTCCCGTAGTAAAGCTGACGAAATAAATTTAATCTGGCAGTTTTTGTTCGATCAGTTAGTGGTTCCAAGTTTGCGGTTTCCAGCATACTGGTTGGCAGGGTGTCTACCAAGTTGACATTTCCAAATTCCCTGACATTTCTAGGTTTTCTCTGAGCACCTTTGCGAAATTCCCTGAATGAGCCAGAACTTTGTTCTATGTCAAGACAGGCTGACGCAATGTTGCTCGATGCTGTCACTCTCTAGTAAGCATGTAAAAAAAAAAAAGAAAGATGACTTAATCCAGTATGAATAGTAAGGAGTCATATCTATTTTATTTAAAGAGAAAACGAAGGGCAGAGCGAAAAAAATAGTAAAACCCATTCCAAATTGAGTCGAACATTTTCAAATACGAATGAAAAGAATTGCATACATAAGTAAATATTTTTGAATATGAGCTATGTCTATCAACTGATAGCAAGCTCATCGGTATGAGGCCTGAACTTTGTCACAACTAAGATTCTCTCTCAGCAGCTGGAAAGTCAACCTAACTGTCCTGATATACTCTCAGGCCGTACACAACATCTCAGTGTTGGGTTTCACTGCTTGAAAGAGTTTATTTCGGTTTGAATGAGGGACACCTGCATCTCGGCGTCAGCCAACACTTTGTTTTTTGAGCTCAAGCTCCATCAAAAAGGCGGCGGCACGCTTCCTTTCCCGTTAATTCCTCAGTGCGTCGGTCGTTTCTGTTCTCATCCTCCTTTGACCACGCGTTCACCCCATGGATTATTTGAAGCATCCTCTTGGTCAGTTGCACAGTCAACGTCTGATTTTTCGGACTCCCTAGGGGCCGCAATAACATTCGAAAAATGTGGCATATCTTTAAAAAAAATGAATGCATGTCTTTAACTGCCCTTAAGGGGTAAAATTGCCACAGGCACGTCCGAAAAAGCTCTTAAGGCCTACCAGTACACTTATTAGGCATATCGCTGCTCGTACTGTGACAAGAGACGGGGGTGCACGGGTGTGTAATTAAGGAATACATACTGTGTTCCGTGACGATTGCCCCTTCCCATGCTTGTTATGCTACACCGCGTAACACTGCTGTACTAAAGCAAAGCTAACTTTTGGAGACTGGCATTACGCAACGCGTTGTGCCCCGCGAGCTTCGAAGCCAATAGCGAGGATTACAAAGGCGGAGTTGGTGCCATAGCTAACAGCGGCGAATTCTTTAAATGAAAAACACAGCACCGCACGGCAAGAAGCTTAATAGCGAACGTAGAAGCAGCTAGGCCTAACGTTGCCGCGGTGGTGGCTACGGCTGCCAGCGGATCTGCGTGCGAGAGTGCCGGTTCGAGGCAGCGAGATAATCAAAATGGCGGCGGTAGTTGCTTTGGTTAATGCCATTTCAGACTTGCAGTCAGGTACGTTTCCGCTACATTTCTTCTGCGCTTGGCGCACACGCAGAGCCATCTTGCGGCAAACACAGAGGACCCCCTCCTCGCAATGTACGGCGCTGCCCCGGCAGGTGGCGCGCCACTCGCCCGTTTCTCCCCTTCGTCTCGTTTGAGCCCATTGGGACCGTGCGGGGACCGGTGCGAGGAATGCCCCAATACCCTTACATTTATTAAGTTTTCTCGCTCTCTCCGCTTCCAGCTTCCAGCGTGCGCCACTCGAACCCTCGTGCTTAGGCGACGCGACTCCTCTTTCCGCTCACAGCGCGATTCCTAGGTGCAGCGTCCGATGCGGGATGCCTCTGATGTGATCGCTGCGCCGTAGCGCGTCTGGTGGGAAAGCGTCCCTTGCGATGTGTGACGTGCTGCTGGCGAGGAGTCATGCGTCTGCGTGGTGCTCCCAAGCGAGATAGAGGACGATCCCATTGAGGCGTCAGCCCCATGATCGCGTCCGCCTTCATGGCGCGTCGCGGCCCGGCTGTCCCTGCCGATCACTACGTTTGGCTCGCGTAGATCGTTTCTCCCTCCGAGACACCGAGTTCTTTGGTTCAAGTAAAACTCTTGCTTGGGCTAGTTGGTTCATGCTTGAATTAGTAAAGGCAAGGCGCAGAAGACCAGGACTCAAGAAGAAGAACACAAACGACAGGACCAGCGCCACTCACAACTAAGTTTATTTCCGCAAGAAGCCTGCCTTATGTAGGTTAATCAAGCCGAGTCATACACGAAACTTTAGAAGTAAAATGCACCAATCTATTGACCACTCAGGAATCCTATCTGGCACAAAATATTGGTTCGTTCCGCTTGCTCAGGCGCACGTTTCGTTGCCGCGCCGAACGCTAAGTTGTTCGGCGCTCACCGCATGATTGGTGGGTGCAAAGTCCGATGCGGGGCGCCTTGTAAGTGATCGCTGCGTCGTAGCGCATTGTCTTTCACCCCTTGGCGGGTCGACGGGTGTTGTATTGCAGGGCCTGTGTGCACAACACAGTGCGGTAATGTAGATTGTGAGAAGCACTTGTTAGAACAAATAATTAGGAAAAAGTTGTGCTGTGGACTTACAAGTGTTATACATGAAAACTATGTCTTTGTGTGACTCAAGGGCATGCCGAGCAAATGGGTGGGCGGTGCGAACGGGGTGCGATTACGCTATCGCGTTCCACTCTTGAAGGCGAAGCTTAAGCGTCCTCCAAATTTTTTCCCTTTCAATAAAATTACAGCTAATTTTCCCTGTTAAAAGCACAAATTCCCCGAGTTTTCCCTGATTATTTCCAGACTACTCAAATTCCCTTAGAATTGCCGGTTTCCAGGGTTTTCCCGGTTGGTAAACACCTTCCTTGGGGAATCACGTCGTTTGAAGCGCTTATGAATGAAGCGCGTGGCTAACCTTTGAATTGTTTCTCGTTTTTCAATACCTACCACTGTGTGAGGATCCCAAACAATACTCGAATATTCTATGAGAGGTCTAACGTACGTTTTATAGGCTATTAATCTTAATGAGGATGTGGAGTCACCTAATTTAAACTTGAAAAATCATAATATTTTTCGGGATGCACAGGTGATATTGTCTATGTGAGGCATCCAGGATAGACGTGAAGTTAAAGTTATCCCCAAGTATTTGCAGCTTTCTACTTTCCTAATCTTTGTATCCTTCATTTTGTACAAGTATTCTAGCTTTCGTGACTTATTTCTAATACACATATGCACTGTTTTGTCATAATTATTAACCATATCCCATTCATTGCACCATTCTGCCAACCTATCCAATGTTTCTTCCAGAAGAAGCTGATCAGAGACAGTTCGAAAGTTCCTAAATATAGTACAATTAGCTGCAAACAATTTGATACAAACAGGTGATACCACAATTTTAGCTAGGTCATTAATATAAATATTAAATAATAATGGACCCACCACCAATCCCTGAGTTACGCCTGAAGTTACCCCCCAAAACCGGGAACATGATCCATTTATTTCCACATACTGCTTACGACCAGTCAGGTATCAATTTACCCAGTTAATAATATGTAGGGGCATTCCGAGAAGTTTCATTTTATATATTAGTTTCGAATGAGGGACTCTGTCGAATGCCTTGGAGTAATCTAAGAAAATAGCGTCAACTTGACCGCCCCCACCAAGCACGGAAGCGAGCTCATGGATAGTGACTACTAACTGCAAGGTTGTGGAGTATCGTTGTCTAAAACCATGCTGACAATTGTTATATTGTTTTTCAGTATATTCTTTTTTCCAAAAATTATTGAGATAAGTGATTATGATTTGTTATAGAGTTTTGCAGCAGCAACAGGTGAGTGATATTGGTCCGTAATTACGTACAGAAGATTGGAGATCTTTCTTAAACACTGGCATTACTCGTGCCGAATGCCAGTCGTCGGAAACAGCACCACAGGCTAAAGATTGAGTAAAAATAATAAGCAAAAATCGAGCTAATACTTTCGAATATCTTTTAAGAAAAGCAGGAGGAATGTTATCTGGCCCTGTAGCTTTCTTTGCGTCTAACCGCAAAAGAAGCTCAGTCACATCTTCAACAGTTACGCTGATCACGTCTGGGCTGTCAAATATCTGTCTCTCGGCAACACTAGTGCTTAAACTGGAATAAGCACTTTGAAAAACGCATTAACCGCTTCAGCTATTTTCTTTGCATCTGTAATTGTTACTTCACCATCGCATATTTCCCCCGAAAGTAGGGAATCTTTGTTAGAGGGGGGAGAAGGGGGTTGATACTCTGTCAGGCATTAATTGCCTTTATTTCTGCCTCCTAGGCAACTGTTTTCTGATGCCTAAATAAAATACTTTGACTGACTTTCCGATATGAATTGCCAGAATTTTGGGGGAGTTCTGAGAGGCATATTGACCAAGTGTTTCCGTAAAATAATGTTCTCTTGCCTCTCTCAGTTTTAGAGCTAAGTCATTTGCCATCGTGCTAACAAGCGTCCTGTCATTATCTTTATATTGTCGGTATCGTTTTATTTTACGTTTGAGATGAATAACGTCTCTGTCTATCCAAGAATTTTATCTGCCGATCTTTTTTGTTTTATTTAGAATGAATATTGTAATGCAAAAGTGGCGCGAGGACTTAAACTTGTTCCACAAAGAATTCACGTCATCGTCAGTATCAAGCTGTACAAGTGCTTCTTCCAAGCAATGCACAATTTGAAGGTCGTCAGCAGAATCATAATTTTTAACAGGGATATACTTGGCAGTATGTAACTGTGATCGAGTAGTAAGCGCGCATGTGAAGTACACTATTTTGTGGTCAGAGATCCCTTCGTTCACTTCAGCTTTATAGTCAGAGATGCTAGCAGAGCATAATACAAGATCGAGAATTGATGTCGCTGAATCTGTAATCCTTGTAGGCAGGTAAACAGTTTGGGTAAGGTTGTGCGCTAGTAATATATCTATCAAGGCTTCAGAACTTTTAGTGTACGTTGAGCCACATGACATTGAATACCGGGAAATATGAGGTAAGTTGAAGTCCGCGGCAATAATGACATTTCGATTTTGATAACTGTCTAGGTAATCATACAATTCTAATAAAAATCCGGATGAGTCCCGGGTGGCCTGTAAACGCCCCCGATGACAACTTGGTCACCCGACAACATCACCTCCCAAAAAACACTTTCATGCTCCGTGCTAACAGAAGACAAAAGTAAATACATCAAAGTTTCTCTCACTAAAATGGCCACGCCGGTTCGAGCCCCTCTCCACTATGCCGCCTCACGGCCAGAATATCGCCCACGTGCCTCTTTTTGTCAGATGATACTGCCTTATTGTGTACATCTGCCTTCAGTTTACACAGCTATAACGTGAGTGTTGTTTCTCCCTTCGTGCTTGGCTCAGTCACAAGTTCGACTGACTGTACCAGGGAATCGAACGAAGGCACAACTCTCACCACCAGCTCTCGAGCAACTTTCGTTGCTCTTGCTGTATGAACAATACAACGATCATACCCATATAATCTGCAGGCTCTGCAGGTTCAGTAATTCTTCCTGTGAAAGTCACCACCTTGAAGTTCAAGGCGTCGAACCAGATGACATCGAAAACCGCGGAGCTTGCTGCTCTTCGTAGGGCACTTCGCACATTCAAGAGGAACCAACTCAGTAACTGAGCATCTTCAGTGACAACAAGGCAGCACTACATTGCTTGCTTTCTGCCTTACGCTGTGGACCCTACTGTCAACTAGTTTTAGAAATCCGAGAGCAATTTCACCGCCTCGTCGAGCGAAGACACGACGTCACATTTCAGTGGCTCCCTAGCCACTGTGCCGTAATGGGCAACGAACATGCCGATGAAGCTGCTCGATCTGCTCACGAAGACGGCGTGCAGGAACCAATCCCGCTGTCCAGAACAGATGCAGAAGCGAAACTTCGAGTGCTTGCAAATGATGCCACACAATCGTGGAGACACACACCTAGTTTCGAACATACACGTCTTCATCGACTGGACCCCTGTCTTAGACTTCGTCCTCCATCTGCTCTATCTCGACACGGGACAAGGGTTCTTTACCGACTGTGACTGGGCGTCGCTTTTACAAAATCCTTTGCTCTCCGCATCAAAACGTGAAGAGGGTGCTGCGTACGACCACTGCGGCAGCGAGGAAACTATCGAACACGTTCTTTGCCGCTGTCCCCTATACAGCATAAACAGGCAGTCACTCGCGACCACGCTGGAGCATGTTGACGACAGGCCGCTTATGGAGCAGACAATCTTGGAACGCCATCCTACACAATTGTCACCCCACAAATAGGTCAAGGCTGTTTTGAAATTTTTGCGTTAGAGTGGTCTGTTAGAGAGACTATA
Source organism: Dermacentor andersoni (assembly GCF_023375885.2). NCBI lineage: Eukaryota > Metazoa > Arthropoda > Arachnida > Ixodida > Ixodidae > Dermacentor > Dermacentor andersoni. Next base: position 137,109,340 of record NC_092823.1, read on the forward strand.
GTCCTCACGGACGTTCCCAACCACCTATATATTTCCATGCCTCTGCTTTTTCTCGCCGCTATTATTTCCGTATTTCATTTCCCTTTACATTTCCCGCAGTGCAGGGTAGCAAACCAGAATCTTTTAGGCCTTTCCCACTCCGTTTATGCATGTATCTCTGTATATATATCTCCCTTGTATGCGTGACCATAGGCCCTCCCATCTGTGATGCATCGTATGCCTTGAGGGTAGAATAATAAATAAAAATAATGCTGTGTGTGTCGGAGTGAGATTATGTGGTGCTGCTTCTGCATATATACGAAACATTTCACGCGTACAAAAAAGTCAGACGTCGCTGCATCCGTATTATGCCTCAATGAAATGAGTGCAAGTGAAAAAAAGTGTGCTTGATTGAAGAAGCTTTAACGCAGTGGAGCACGAATTGTTTTACATTATATGTACATATGTATTCAACTGACGCTCCCACACTGCACTCTCAATGCACTCTCCAGGATAGAGGCTTCGTCAAATGGCACACACAGTTTTGACGAGTCAGTGGAACAGCCTAAAAATAAGGCTCACTATAGACTACACACATTGAACTTTTTGCTGCAACTCCGACCTCCACACCTACTTCAGTGACATGAGGTGTCCCTTATATGACGACTGTGGTTAGGAGCTGTCCTCATGAAGGCGTATAGCACACTTATTTGAATGACCTACAGTGTTGGGTGCGATGTCTGCTACTGCGAAGAGAACATCGAGCACTTGTGTCGCTGTCTTTGATTTCAATCCCAAATACTATCACTCTCCAATGCATTGCGTTGACTGGACAATCGTTCGCTGTCCCCGCAGGGACTACATGAGCACCCTCGATTGCTCGTCGGCCCACAAGGCTGTGAAGGCACTTTTGTGTTTCTCGAGGGTTATTGTGGTCACAATGAATGGCCATTGTGAACGCCTTTAACTGCGTGGCGCCGTCTGCGCATGCACACGAATTTGCCGCGTTTTGCGTCCCTCCATCTCTGTCTCCCTCTTTTTCTCTCTCACCTTTCTATTCCTCTGTTTCCTCTCACACAACGCAGGATAGCCAACTAGACACTTTTATGATCGAGTTTTGCCTTCTCTCTTTCATTTCTCTCCCTCTGCCCGTTTTCGCGTCAGTTTACACAATTATCTCCCCCCTTTTCTCGATTGCGGCGGCGGGCTGAATGAATCAGAGATGAACGAAGGGAGCCATTGCTGGAGCAGGAATTCTGCGTTTCCAAAAAATAAAAAGTGTTGAAGAAGCCAACTTCCGTACACGACCTAAGGAAGGCTGCACTACTAGCGCCTTTTACAATCCCACACAAACCGACCCGAGAGGTATACTTTGACAAGGAACTGCATGCTTCGTTTCTGAGAGTGACGACTTCTGGGCCAGAATGTACTGTGCGCAGCACCTTCTCGTAGCAACCCTCGAGTGGGTTGGGCGAAGTGCGGAGGAAATGCTGCAGGACAAACAGCCGGGCCGTCTGTCTCGTGGTGGACATCTCGGTCGGTGGTCTCTCCACGTGCTCAGCTACATGGGCAACCTGAGCAACGCGTTTCGCGCTGTCCCAAAGCGTATACCCAGGAGTTGAAACATCGAGGTGAATTATTTTCTCGGAAAAAGCAAGAGCACAGCATCCAGGGATTGCTGTAGTGACCAAGTGAAGCTATCGTTGACGACATTGCTTCTACTATTTATATTGTTCTAAATATGTCCCAGGACTGTTTGTGCCACAACAAAGTGTCCAGGAAGGGACATACGCCAGCTTTCTCACACAGCAAAAAGAGCCCGGACAATATCACGGAGTCGGCAGAGTTAACAGAGAGCGCACAAGGGCAAGGGGCTCGGGGTTGTTTGTTTAAAGTTTCAAACACAGAGGAATAGAACGTGTACCGACCACGCGCGGAGGAACAGCTCTCGTTGGACTACGCCGCTGTTAAAATATTCAAAGCCCATCACGTAGATAGTGTCTGCTTCACTCGCATTTGCTTCTTGACTTTTGCTCATGCTCGATGCGGTTTCTCTGCTTTTGGTTTCCACTACAGTTCGACATGCATCCAGGCGACCCTGCGACCATATCACTGCTGCTCGAGCTTATGAATGTTAGCGTGCAAATTTCATGGGCTTCTTTCGGTGGCGCGAGCCACGCAATGATGAACGAAAGCAAGCAGCTCAGTGCAGCTAAGTACACAAACCATCAAATGAAGGAGCATGCAAGATGAAATATATAAAGAGGAAAGACAGAGAAACAAAAATAAAGTACTGATTACAAAGCCAAACAACCGCAAGCATAGTTCAAGCACCAAATGCACTTAGAAATGCGTGGTCCCATGTTCCTGCTTCAGCAAACGTTAAGAAATGGGCAAAGATATGCCCATCAATTAGATGCAATAGCACTTTGGCACAGGAACGCTTCAAAATAACAGAAGAAAGGGACCTCGAAAGGTGCTGTCCCTTCCCTATGCCCTGTTATGTTGCTCCGTTTCAGCTGAAGTCATGAACCAAGCAGCCCTAATGCCTTCGCTTCTGCAACGACATGGAGGACGCTATGCTTGTGTGCTGAAAGTATCAGAAATTCAAGGGGCATGTAGTTATCCCTACATACATAAATTAGAAAGCAATGCGGCCGCGTCAGCAGAAGCGTGGCGACGTATGGTGGCGCCACTGAAGGATTCACGTGAATCGAGCGGTGCGTGCAGAAGCGTCGCGGCGTGACCAGCGGTGTTCGCCACCAGGTGCGCACAACGCAAGGTCATTGGTTCGAGCGTCTTAATTAACGCTATCTTAAGGAACTGCACCCTAATTAACACAAAAGTCGTGGGTTCAACTCCCACCAAAGGTCGAGGACCCGTAGTCTTTTTGGATCATGGCATGGTCACGCCCACGCCAGATTTTCCGCCTCATGAGCCATATAATGCTCTCGCATTAATAATTGTTATCTGCGAACAGATGTCGCAGATAGCTGATACCTGTGTCCCGGGTAGCTGTTTAGATATTGCCGCAATTGCCATTTACGACAGGAGAGCAGCGCCGGCAAAACTGTGTGTAGGAGAGAGACAGAAGTCATCAGGGAAAGGCAGGGAGGATAGCCAAGCTGAGCCCCGGAGGCTACCCTGCACTGGGGCAGGGGGAAATTAGATTGAAAGAGGAGAAGCAAGAAAGAACTTCACAATTTGCACTGTTACACACAAGCGTTCATCGCTGAGTCAGTCACAGGTGGTGATACAGGCTGGTGAATTTCAAGAAACGCACCAGCGCCCCGTATCCTTGCACATAGCAGACGTACGAAACTGCGGGCCGAAGGACTCTTCTATGAAAGGCCTGTCGTCTGAGTGCCTGAAAACTGCCCGAAGGGCACTCTTCTCATCTTCGTATATGGGGCAGTCACACAGGAGACGTTTGGTCGTTTCATCGACACCACATGAGCTGCGATTGGGACTGTCCGCCATTCCAAATAGGAATTAGTAGGCGTTTGTGAAAGAAACACCCACTCGCAAGCTGCGCAGTAGCGTTTCTCCCCGTCGGTTATAATCAGGTAAAAGTTGTAATGTATGCGGGTCCATGGCATATAGACGCCAGTTGGTTAACTCCGATCGGTTCCATTTCCTCAGAGTAATAATATGGGCAAGACGACTAAGGTGCCGCGCTGCATCCGTTCTCGACAATGGTATCGAGGTGCTGTCAGATTCACCATGTGCCTCACGGGCAACTTTGTCGGCACTCTCATTGCCAGTATTGTTGCGTTGCCCGGGTAGCAACTGCAATACAATGTCATGGCCTCTTTCCACCGCTTGATGGTAGCGTAATCGTATCTCTGCTACCAATTGTTCATGTGGGCTGCGCCGCAGAGCTAAGAGTGATTGCAGGGCTGCCTTTAAGTCACAGAATATAGCCCAATGATTTGGTGAGTGTTGCTGCATATATAGCACTGCACTACGGAGGGCGGGGAGTCTAGCTTCTTCGGGCATATTTCATCGAGACACACAAAATTAACTAAATATGCAGCAAATTTACGCCTTTATAATTTCGTTGCCAGAATAACCATCTAGTGACTTCATATAGTCACATGGTAGTGACGGTTGAGGATACAGCAAGAAAACTGTGAATGGCAAAACTAACTTTACTGGGCGAACCTGTGCCCAGAAAAACAGGCTACACTCAATGCTCAACGAAAACGGCGAACACAGTCGGCGGTCGTCGAAAATCTGATCAGCGAGTCAAGCTCGTTGGCTTTTATAGATCAGTCTTGATGAAAAGAGCGCTACGAAGACGCGTACTAAAAGAACAACATGTACGACGGACAAGGCGCTACTTCCAACTAAATGTTTCTTTGAAGAAATAGGACTTTAAATAGATGCAACCAAGAATGGCCCATCGTGACATCACGACCTCCCTATCTCACTAGAAAAGCTATCTCTTTATCGGTAAGCGTCACTGAAGGGCAACTAATGCACGTGCCCTCGGCCTTTGCAATGTAGAAAGCTTCTAATATCTCCCGTTCTAGTCTATCTCTAGACCGTGCCAGAAACCTGATGCTAATTTGCTAACATCCAATTTGCTACCATGTACTAGGGGAAGGGAAAGGGGAAGTCAAGACGGAAAGAAGAGCGGGGACAAAAAGAAAGGCGTGAAAGAAAGGACGGGATCCTTATAGCTTTCGTAATAGGCCACTGTCACGTAAAAAAGTAAACAAAGCCTTGACCGACTTTCGGTGCGACGACAGTTCATGTCGGCATTCCAAGTATGTTCTGAAAGTGGTTGGTCTCATTGCTCTTGAAACTTGATAAAGCATCAGGGCTGTGTCTTCCTTTTCTTTATTTTAACCTTGGCTCTATGTATCGACAAAGTAAAGAGTGCACAAGATGTATAGCCCAACGAACACGCACTCAAGCCCTTTAGTACAAGTATTTCACCGACAGCAGATGGGTTGCCGTCATGACGAATGGGTCGAGCGACACTGCTCCTATGTCAGTCCACTGAGGCTTGCACATAACTGGCTTACTCATGCAAAATGAATGCCTGCTCAGAAAATAAAGTGAAATACTTGTTCTTACCAGCTGTCATTAGGAAACCTGAAACACTTCGCAGAACTTGGACTGACGCTAGAATAGCAGCTTTGGCTTGTTGGTTTTCCATCCTGGTGTTAACAGCGGAAAACGTAGACGGAATTCCCAGCTTTAGAACACCACAGAACTACTCAATACATGGGATGCCCCGATTCAGGCACCTTCGTCTAATGCTTGGTTGACCTGGTTTTCAGCGTCGTCCGTTCGTTGCACGCCTGACGAAACTTCTCTGCGTTATATTTCCCATCTTCCTACTTGGGACGAGAACCGAAGCGGACGACCCAGCGCGATAAAACTCGTGTTATTGCTGAGCGAGTGGCAAGGGTGAGCAGAGGTAAGCTCGACGAACGCACAAATACAACCACTTCCCGCGCTTCTCCCGATTTAAAATTCACAAAAAGAGAAATTAAAAAAAGTAAGTTATGATGTGCGGCAACCACTTGGAGCGCGCTTGTACCTTGAAACCGTAACTAGCACTCGCCTTCCGGGGTTTGGTTGCACATCGACAGCAACTGCGTTGGCGCGGCCGCGCGGTCTTTATCTTGAAAGCGATCTGCTTTGGGGGCAGAGTCTAGGTGGGCCGACGGGTTGTAGCTTCGCGTGTGTTGTGTTCTCACCGCTCAGTTTGCGTTGAAGCGATAGACAGCACGGTCACTTCGCTCGCTGCTGCGGCCGCACTTCCTTGCGCGAGCGTTTTGACAGCGAGTGTGCGCGGTCATCGAGTGTGCTGTGTGCATGTTTGCCTGCGCGCGCTGACATCACGCTTGTTAATTTAGTTAGTAATCGAGTGTTTAAAAGTCTATACTGCCGATAAAACTACTATCCTTAGTTATTATGGCTGTCTACGAATGTGCTCTCGCCCTCAGTGCTTCGCCTCTAGGGCGTAACTGCGACTTTATTACCGTTTTCAGCATTGACGAACCACACAACACATGCCGCGCCCTGGAGCAGGACCTGACTTCCCAAGAGCTTGTGTATCTCTGGTTTCACTAACAACTTCACCGTCGGCAGGGCAATCAAAGTGAAGTGATTTGTGAAGAACTAAATAAAAAAAATAGAACACTAATGCAAGGCTGGAAGCGTCTGCTCTAATTTGTGACGAAATAGAATCGTTGCAACCTCAGTGCGTGTCTTGAGACACCGAAATAAGTTAACGCGAGCACTCAGTTTGTCAATAAAACCAGCTTTTTTCGATCGCGCACGTCAGCGTAGGTGGACAAAAATTATTACTGAAACGCAAAACAAGAATAAAGTTGACGCAAGCTCATCGAACGTATACTGTACGGGAAACTTATCTTTCACGAAGCAGAGGCACGTTCCAGTTCTATGTTCTGCTCTCGCAGAGCGGAATATCGCTTACCTGTCGTCGTTGGGGAATCCTGGGGTACACCACAGAGCCACACAAATGTTTGCCGACACATATGCATCGCGTCGTCTGATGCGAGCTCGTCTGCCTCAGTCGTTTCTTGACACCCCGCTAATGCGGATGGTTCCGAAGTTTACCGTGGTCGGTCTTCAAGGGAAAGCGAAAAGTGTTGCCGAAACCAAAGAATACGCGCACACCCACAACAATCATGAGTGGCTATAAGCCAGCCGAGCTGAGCAGCCGTCAGTTGTCACCGTATCAGACGAGACCGGCAAACTCAGGCTAGTGGAAGGGAAAGCGCTTTCGTTTCTTTCACGTAATAAAATTTGTTTTATCTTATATTGTATTATATATACAATGACTGCAACAGCACGCTCAATTGACACATTTTAGTTTATACGATTTCATGATTTATATTTAGTTTGAACAGCCGTCAGTGGCAAGGGCGGCGCGGAATTCAAAAACGAAACTGGTCGTTGCTTTTCACCGGTTGACAATACCTCGTACCAACTCAAGATTTGTTTTGCAGCATCGGGCGGCCGCATTCCGACAGAGGCGAAAAGCACTAAGACCCGCCGTGGTTGTTCAGTGGCTATGGTGTTAGGCTGCTGAGCACGAGGTCGCGGGATCGAATCCCGGCCACGGCGGCCGCATTTCGATGGGGGCGAAATGCGAAAACACCCGTGTACTTAGATTTAGGTGCACGTTAAAGAACCCCAGGTGGTCTAAATTTCCGGAGTCCTCCACTACGGCGTGCCTCATAATCAAAAAGTGGTTTTGGCACGTAAAACCCCATATATTAAAAGCACTAAGGCGCGTACACTGCAATTTTGGAGCCGGGTAATAAATCCTAGGTTGATGACGTCAACATTTGGAGCCCCTAACTACGGTGCCTGTAGACGACAGCGCATTGTCTAACCGCAACAAGTTTTGATAACTAGAAACGTCTATGTGTTTTATCGTTATTTCATCTCGCATACAGAATTTGAGCTTCAAAAGCGTCTGGAGAAGTAATCATCCGCAGCTCTATGAGCGTAAGAAAGGTCAAACTAGGGAAAAAAAATAGAAATGCTCAAAACACATAACTGACAAACTTGCTGGTTGTCAGGGACGGACACCGCAGTTCTATCTGCTACCACCCAATAAAGTGTCATGGCGAGTATGAAAACACAGGCTATTGCTTGCATAGAGAAACACAGTGTATCCCACATGAAGCAGAAGTTCGCAGCAAAGCGTTATATCCCTGCCTTCCACAGCAGCAGACACCCAATACAATTAGGCACTAAAACTGCTCAATGCCCTTTGAGATGACAAATCGGAGCGCGCCACGAAGATGAAAGCAATCGCAATCCTCGGCTATCAGTTGTGGTCTGTGGCCAATTGGCCAGAGGCAAGAACTGATAGCAGCGAAGACACGACTGCTACCCCCCTATTGTAGAAATACCGTCTTACGTCGGCAGCCGTGACGACTGTTTAAGTTCTGTGAATCGAATAAAGGTATGTTCAGACTGCGGTCGTAGCGTTAGGAAAGCGCCCATCTGTCGTAAAGGCTGTGTCGCGCGTTACTAGCGTTAACATTAACAATGTGGCTGTGCGCATTGGAAGTTGCACACGTTACGCTTCTTAAAAACAGCCAATCAGAACATGAGCTGGCCAGTTGCGTCTCAGTGAAATTCAACATGGCGAAGCCACCGAAAAATTCTAGGCAAAGGCACCAAAGAAGTACGGGCGCCGTTGCAGCTCGAACATACGCGTACGCAGTCATGGATGTTGCTCTCCCTGGGGACGCCGCAAGCCGCGTCATGGAAAATTTATAACCGAAGCTACTGCCTTTGCTGGCCACGTCGTCACTGTCGTATCTGTATGAAGCGTAAAAATAGCGGGCCTTCCAACAAGTACGCTTGCTTGTGTGACGACAGTTCTGCTTTTAACGCTTCATACGATTGTAGTCTGAACAATTTCGTTGCGCTTTTAGCGTTTGCGCTTGCGTGTCTTGCGAAATATCTGCACATTACGTACGTAGCCTAAACGTACCTTTAAGCTTACTATTTGGCGCAAATAATGAAGTTCGCACCTGTGCTACCATAATAAGCCCGCCTTTTCTCGACTACAGCGCTCGTGTTTGCAGCGGCGGGCAACGCAAGCTTGCTGATTTTGCGAATGGTTTTAGCTTTGTGAATACGCCTTTTTCGTTAGATGTTTCTTACGTCATAATATGTCCGTAAGTTCGCTTAGTGAATTCCGCTCCTGTTTTATCACTCGCCGCTCCTCCTCGCCGTCCGACAATGGAATATTTTCCTGGCTAACATCTCATGTATTGCTGATCAAAAAGCATTTGTAAACAGTTTGAGGTGCTTCCTACATCTGTAAACTTGTGGTTTTTAGTAATACTTCCACAATTTTTCATCGTCTTCTTGCGCATTGCAGTTCCGTAGTAATAAGTGTTTTCCTCCTGTACGAGTTGAGCTTGTTTTCTTCTTTAGTAGTGCATGCTAAGCAATTGTGTCGCCTTATTCCATTCGTTGTTGGGCCCGCCTATGTAATGCCTACCACGCTTTTAGTATACCTAAATAAATAAATAAATAAATAAATAAATAAATAAATAAATAAATAAATAAATAAATAAATAAATTCTAAAGCGAGCAAAGGACACTTCACGAAAGCAGCAGGAAGCATTGGCACCGTTTTTCAACCAGAGCAGCCCAGGCAATCTAGAGCTGACGCCTGCCCGGAGAATGGCGATGTGTCTCCAGCGCCGAGCATTCCTCTTCACTACAATCACGCCCAGTCGGAAAGAGAAGCCAAGCTGGTGACTCATGGTGACTCATAAGAGGGTCGTAATACGGCTTCAGGCGCTGTACGTGGATGGTTTCACGACCACGGCAGCGTTGGTCGGTAGGTGGCGTGGCAGGCTTGACGATATAGTTCACAGGCAATGCCTGCGCTACAGCACGGTAGGGTCCTTAATATTTGAAAGAAGCTTAGATGAGAGGCCAGCAGGAACAGCTGGGACGCAAAGTCGCACAAGGGAGTCTGAAAGAAAGTGACAATGCGGGTCGTCATCGTCATGTCGAGATTTTCGTTGCCATTGGTCAACGGTCGTAAAGGAACGGGCGAGCTGACGGCATTCCCCATAGCGGCGTGCGGCTTCAGAGATGTGTGTAGCTTCGGATGAGTGGTCTGTATGGAAGGACGGTGTCGAGTGTGGTCGCAGCTTCGCGGCCACACAAGAGGACGAATGGCGAAAAATTTGTAGTCGCCTGTGGTGTAGTGTTGTAGGCGTACGTGATGAATGGCTAAATAAGGTCCCGATCAGTGTGACCAGAGGCGACGTGTTTGAAGAGCATGTCGCCAAGGGTGCGGTTAAATCATTCCGTCAAACCATTAGTTTGAGGATGGTAGGCATAGGCGGTGCGATGAACGATGCGACATTCAGCAAGTAGAGCGTTTACGACATCGGAGAGGAACACACGACCTCCATTGCTCAAACGTTCGCGAGGTGCGCCGTAACGGAGAATAGAATTTTTTAAGAGGAAGGATGCTGTATCACGAGCTGTGGCAGCAGGCAGAGTGGCTGTTTCCGCGTATCACGTCAAGTGGTCGATGGCGACGGCTATCCAGCAGTTTCCAGAAGTGTGCTCGGAAGGGGTCCATACGGATCAATGCCAATGCGATCCAAGGGCCTGGCAGGGCACGGGGCTGGCTGGAGTAGAACAGAGACATGCTGATGAGGAACCTTGCCCCGTTGGCACCGAGGGCACGATACAAAGTACTTGAACACATAGGTGTACATGCCACGCCAATAAAACCTGGAGCGAAGTCGTGTGTACGCCTTGCAGAAACCCACATGTGCATGCTGTGGATCAGTGTGAAAGACAGAACATATTCCCCCACGAAGATGCCGAGGTCTGACCAGCAACCACCTGCGAACGTCGTAGACGTAATTCCGGCTATATGGAAGGCCATCTCGAATTTTGAAGTGAGAAGTTTGATGGCGCGAAGTTCCGGAAGGTGGAGGAAGAGTCGACGGGTTTGAAAGAAAGCAGATAAAAGCGTTAATAGAGGCACCCTTGCGTTCCTACGAAGCCATGTCGCAGCCCGCTGGGAATGAAAGTACTTTGTCAACAGCACACAGTCAGGCAACGCTTTCGGTTGACACGGGTGGAGGGGAAAGCGCGTCGGCATCGGTTTGGCGGCGACCAGACCTGTAGAGAACACGCACGTCGAAATCTTGCAACGGCAAAGCCCAGCGAGCTAATCGGCCTGAGTGATCCTTCAACGATGACAGCCAACAAAGCGCTTGGTGGTCAGCAATTACGTCTAAGGGGCGGCCATAGAGGTAGGGTCGAACTTTACGAAGTGCCCAGATTATGGTGAAACATTCCTTCTCCGTAATGAAATGATCTCTCTGCTTTGGCGAGGGTGCGGCATGCGTATATATGCCACGACACATTCGTCGAATCCGGACTTGCGCTCCGCAGGCACAGCGCCGACTCCAACACTGCTGACGTCAGTCGGAGCTGGAGGGTCCCGGTGACGCAGTATCGGCAGCGAGTTAGTAGACGACGCAACTCTTGAAAGACATCGTCACAAGCGGGTGACCAGGCGTAATTGTGGAGGTCGCTCCGTAGAAGCTGATTCAAGGAAGCGGTGATGGACGCAAAAGGTTGAATGAAGCGGCGAAAGTAGGAACAGAGGCCAAAAGGAAGCTGGGAAATTCTTTTACGGAGGAAGGTTTGGGAAAATCAGCAATTTCACGGAGCTTGGGGCGTCAAGAATACCGTCTTTAGATACTATATGGCAAAGGATGGTGAGCTGACTTTCGTCAAAGTGGCGTTTCTTCAGGTTGAGCTGAAGGCCGGCGTCACTTAAGTTGCACTTCCTATAGCCTACAGAGATGGGTGGTAAAATCGGGCGAGAAAGGAACACATCATCTAAGTAGAATAGGCACGTTTTCCAATTGAGACCACGCAAAAGGTTGTTCATTATATGCTCAAATGTTGCGGGATAATTGCAAAGCCCGAAAGGCATGACACGAAATTCATACAGGCTATTTGTTGTTGCAAAGGCCATTTTAGGTTGGTTGTCTGGCGCAATGAGGACTTGCCAATAGCCGATGCGTAAGTCGATATAAGAGAAGAGCTCCGCGGCTTGGAGGCAGACAAGGGCATCGTCAATTATCGGTAGAGGGTAAACATCTTAAAGGAGTATTTTGTTAAGAGGACGGTAATCGACACGTGATCGAATCGATCCATCTTTCGTCTTAACAAGAACAACTACAGATGCCCATGGGCTACCCGAAGGCTGAATGACACCACGCTTGAGCATTTAATATACTCGGTCGTCGAAACACGGCGCTCTGTGGCGTGATACACGATTGGTCTTTGTCGCAGTGGCGTACTCGCACTAGGGAAGATGCGGGCAGTCGAAAGAAGAACGGAAGTTGCCGACAAGGCGTAGAAGCTGGGCGCGTTGGAAAACTACATGTCGGCGATGGAGCTATTTAGAACATCTGGCGAAGTAGGCTCTTGGGCGGAGGTCACTCCGGCGACCTCATGAGGGGGGATGGAACCAATTCGCATGTGAATGATGGCAACAGGGTAGACACACTGGACGCGGCCAACGAACTCCCCACGAAGCAAAGTGAGGGGAAAGGCCAAACGGTCGGAGACGAGCTGTCTCCTGACGCCGGCATGCATTTCTAAAAGAGCGAAAGGCAGCGGTAAACATTTGTGACGAACGAAAATGGCAGATGGTGTAAAAAGTGCGCTTGCATAAGCAACAATGCTGCATGACACCGTGCCAAGGGCAGATGAGTGCGGTGGAATCGCAACGTCCTCGGCAACAAATACTTTATCTTCAGCTTCACAAGCGTCAAGAAGCAGGGCGTCGCAACGTGCTTAAAATTTCACTTTAGCACGAGAACAGTCGATGACGGCCTTATCAGAGGAAACCGCTCATAAGGCCGTCATCGACTGAAGTCCCAGCCCAAACTAAGATCGTGGGAACAAGAATGCAGCACCTAAAATTCAACGATGTAAAGGAAGGTGTTAATCACAACGCGAACACTGCACGTAGCCACAGCGTGATGCGGTCTGTGCCGGTAGTACAAAGTGATATGTTTGACAGTGGCATCGTAACTTTTCTCAGCAAACGGTAAAGTTTGGCCCTAGTAACTGAAACTGTGGCACCAGTGTCAACGAGGGTGAGTGCAGCGACGCCACCCACAACACAAACGTCAATCATATTAGTCGGAGAAGGCCGTGGTCCTTTCGTGGGTGTGACGCAGTTCCTGCCTTTGGAACTGCGGCGATTAGTTTTCCTGTTCTGGCATAGAGGGACGGTGACGCATCCGACGCATCGGCCAAAGCAAGCGGCATCGAGGCAATGGCGAACGGCGGTCAGCAATAGGGCAGTGGTCTGAGTATAAAGACATCCGGCCGGCGTTCCGAGATGCAGAGGACGACGGTTACAGCGAGACATATGGGTCAGGGTCGAAGCTATGGCGGCAGGATGGTGCGTGGCGCAGGCAAAATCGTGTTACGTGGACAGATAGCCCACACTCAAAACAAATTGGCCGGTTGTCGGGAGTGCGCCATTGTCCACTGCTGTGTGGGTATCTCGGCTGAACGAAGCGAGCAGCTGTATACACTGGCATGGCTAATAGGAATGGCGCAACGTTCTGAGATGGTGGCCGTTTGAGATTATCTGCATAGCTGAGCGGTGCGTTCGCCTCGGTACAGGCGAAGGGAGTCGGCACCGGCGGAGTCTCGCGGGCAAAGAGCGAAGCTGCGCAAACTTACTCCTGTATGGCCTGGCGAAGGTTGGCAGGCAAAGGCAAGGGTGGTTGGCAGGCAAAGGCGAGGACAGAAACGAAAGCTGACGAGGGACCTTAGCATGGACGAACTCCTTTACCCAGTACAGCAGTGCATCAATGTCAGGAGCAGTGGCCATGCTCAAGAAACTTTCATCCGACACAGGTGGGCGCCGCGTGAGAAAACGCTGTCGGCGGAGTTCGTTGAAACTCTGGCAAAGCTCAATGGTCTGAGAAATAGTGCCAGGGTTTTTTGACAGCAGCATATGAAACGCATCGTCGGAAGTTGCCTTCATGATGTGACGAGCCTTGTCCGCCTCCGCCATCGTTAGCTTAACACGCCGGCAGATGTCGACGACGTCCTCTATAGCTGGTGAACGTTTCACCAGTTTGCTAGTATCGGCTTCGTCGGCGTTATTCAGCGCTGAGCTTGCGCATGCCAGGGCTACCGAAAACTTCTTTGATGCTGGTTTTGAAGCTGGTGCATGTCAGGAGAACGGCTTCGTGGTTCTTAAATCATAGATTGGCGACACCCATTAAATAAATGATCGCATTGTTGAGCTTCACGGGATCGTCTCATTTGTCGGTGGTGCTCGCTCTTTTTTACGATTCCAGCAAATGCTCACCGTCTGTCTCATTGGTGCCGCTGAAGATGTCACGATCTCGCCGACGCTTGGCACTGGCAGATATGATGGCTGACGAAACTGGTGAGAATGTCTTACTGGCATGCTCAGGCATGACAGACGGTACAGTCCGGCTGCGCAATTGCAGGGGGGTCGAAAACTGCAGCAACCTCCACCAACATCTAAAGCGAGCAAAGTACACGACACGAAAGCAGCAGGAAGCGTTGGCAGCGTTGTTCAACCAGAGCAGCCCAGGCAATCTCGAGCTCGCGCCTCCCCGCAGACTGGCGATGTGGCTGGAGCGCTCAGCATTCCTCATCACAGCAATAAATAAATAAATAAATAAATAAATAAATAAATAGAGTCTTGAAACTTGTTACGCCTTTTGTGACGTTTAACACTCATGGAAATTCAATTATTTCAATTCTTTATTTGCAGACATAGAAAATACAGAAATACCGAAACTGGTTGGAACCGTGGCCACAGGCTAGTTGCGGGTCCAATGATAAATGAATAACAATTGCAAGTACAAAGCAAGTAAGATGCCTCGTGTGCATACACATATTTGTCGCATATCTTTAAATTGCACGAGCGTACATAATAAAACGCGAAACAGTGAAAAGCATGTTATACTATTAAACATTTCTAAGTAAACACATAATACACTAGTTAGGAGGATTGCAGGCAAGTTCCTGCATTATTACGAACATACATTATTAATCTCGACAAAATCGAAACACTGCTTAGACATGTTCAGCAGATTTCAGCGAGTTACTAAAGAAAAGAAAGGACATCGTGATTTTTCACATTGAAAAGCATTATTGAGGCTAAGCAAGTATTTCTTAAGCACGGATGAAAAATTATTTGCTTGTTTTATTTCTGCTGGTAGTTTATTCCAAATTTTTGATCCTGAAGACTGTAGCAAACGTTGTCCGTAAATATTCTTAGTTGGAGGATGATTAAAATTACCGCACGTTTGATTTCTGGTCGCGCGAAAAGGTGAGTAAAATATAGAAACATGAAAAGGCAGGTTGTGTTTTAAAATGTTGAAGACACACGCGGCAATTTTTAATTCGTGTATCTTATCATACATAAAAACATTCATTCTAATAAATAATCTCAGACTTGGTTCATGGTAACAAGATTGGGTAATTATTCTCAGGGCGCGTTTTTGAAGTTTGCGTACAGGTTTAAGATAAGTTATGTATGTCGTACCCCATGATTCATTACAATATGTGATATGGCTATGGATGAGTGCAAAATATAAAATACGCAGTGTGTTAGTATCGAGATTATGCCGTCCTTGTGAGTGCATAGCATCCTGATGCGAGCTTTTTACAAACTGCACTTATTCGTTCTTGCCAGTGCAGACTGCTGTCGAAAATCACGCCAAGATATTGAAATGAGTTGACTTCGTCTATTGGAAAATCGTTTGTTTCTAAATCTAATGATTTAGCAGGCAAGGTATTGTTGCGCGTTCGAAATACCACATATTTGGTTTTATTAACGTTAATCGTAAGTTCGTTCATTGAAAACTATTCACTTGCTTTTTTCAACTCTTCGTTTGCTTTAGTTTCCAGATCACAAATGTTATCGGCTGTTACTACAATACAAGTGTCGTCGGCGTACATAAGGGCTTCACTTGTACCAAAAATAAGTGGGAAGTCGTTAATGTATAATGAAAATAAAAGGGGTCCAGGGACGAATCCTTGAGGGACTCCAGTACGCGTATGCTTAGGTGATGATGTTATATTATTCATTCTGACTACTTGCACCCGTTCATGAAGGTAGTCAGTAAGAAGATCTAATAAGCTACCGCGAAAACCATAATGTTGTAGTTTATGTAGGAGTATGTTGTGATCAACTGTATCGAATGCTTTTTTTAGGTCCAGGAATACGACACACACAAGTATATTATTTTGCCAAGCTACATTAATCATTTGAGTTAACGTTAACACTGCTGACGAAGTTGAATGGCTCGGACGAAAGCCTCGGACGAAAGCCATGTTGCTGTGGGCACATAACCTTGTACTTATCAATAAATTTGTGGAATCGATGCGTTAGAATTTTTTGAAAATATAGTATTAATGGTACTGAGCACGGATATTGGCCTGGAATTGCAGGGGGCATTTCGGTCTCCATATTTGAAGATACGGACAACCTTAGCAATCTTCAGCTGAGACGGATATCTAGAACAGTTTAGTGAGTGGTTAAACAAGTGGCACAATACTGGCCCTAATATATCTATATTCTCTTTTATCATTCTACTAGAAATACCATCTAGTCCGGAGGCTTTAGAGGCTGACATCTTACTGACTGTTGCCATCACGTCTTCAAGTTCAATGGTATACACAACGAAAGTGTTAGGTACGCGACTCTGCAAGATAGATATATTTTCTGATTCACTAAATTTTTCAGCTAGGGATGGACCGATACATGCGAAGTAGGCTTAGGTGCTACTTGGAAGCAAGGAAGTAGGCTTAGGTGCTACGTGGAAGCAAATATTCTAACGCTCCAGCAAGTGCACTAGTTTTAGAAGAGCTAGCAGAATCGTCTTCATTAACGTGTCTGCAACAAATGGTGGTATATAGATCGACAACGGCTTTCCGTATTCCTGCATATCAAGTTGACGAACGTTATCGGCTATCTCACAACACATCGTTCATAGTAAAAGAACCGTTTCGATGGAACTCTCAGGATGCAATCCGCAATCACTTTAGGGCGGTCCACAAGACTCCACACCACACATGTGTGACCGATGGACTTGCTCACGAAGAAACAACGCGGTTGTGCCGCATGAGAACCGACTCCGCGTACACCCCGGCTTGGTTATTCAAGACTGGACGATGCGCTTCCACGCTCTGTGCCTTCTGTGGGGATATCGGCGACATCAAACATTTCATTTGGCTATGCCCGTAGTTCGACACAGCAACTAGAATTTGAATTTAATTGCCAAAAGGGTACGAAAATGATGAAAATTCATGAGACGCATCTGGATCCTTAGCATCAAGCTAGTTTAGATATATGCATAATTAAACAAATATATATATTTGCACAATAGCAATTTCAACTGTTTCTTTTTCTCGCAAAAGGATGGTCTTTCGCACAGCACCTTTGAAGACGTCGTTTTCCCCTTAGGGACTGCGCTAAGCGGGAAGATGGCGCCACGACTGCTGATTGCCGTCACGCGAGACACGGGGCTCTTCGACACCTGGCGACACATCCCTCAACTCAGAAGAGGCTCAGCCGGAACAGAGGCGCCGGTCCTGTCGTTTGTGTTCGTCTTGAGTCCTGGTCTTCTGCGCCTTGCCTTTACTAATTCATGTATGCCAGGCCAACCGCGCCTGCTGCAACGCCACCGTCACCACCGTTTCGATTATCCCAAGACGCGGGATTTATTGCCTGGAGTGACTGCAGCCGGCACTGCATGATGTATTTCGGCTTTAAAGAAGTCTTCTATTTTATGTTCTCGTACATAATTCTATCCTTTATGAAATTAGGAAAACACAGTTTGTTGCTTTTCTCGCTGGTCATGTGTTAGGGTCAGTGTTTTTGTTTATACAGTCAAAATACAACAGTAAAATTACTGATATTCCTTTCCCCAATTTAGTTTTCACCAAACGTAGTAAGTGACAGCAGGATTACCAGAGAGAAAAGAGGGCGATCGACGCGCAGCTACGAGTCCAGCTGCGCCCCCAAGGCAACAAATACTAATTGGCCCGGCTCATTGTCATCTTTTCATTGCGGCCACTGTGGCCGATTTATTGGGTGTTCGCAGATTGTTACGCGGCGTGATCACTATCTAGTAGTGTTTTCTGTATTTGTTGGAGCTTTGTACCCGCTCAGTGCTGCCGATAAAGCCTCAACCTATTGTTCGAATACCAAATGCTTTTACTTTTAGTTCTTCCCTCGCTGTATCACGTTGTGCCCTTGCAAGAGGCAGCTTTACGTGAATTTTGTTATTTTTTCTGAATTATGCATTCATGCAATCGCCTCTTTATGTGCGACTTAATTTCATGTTAGTTTCATATCAATTTTTTTTTAGCTTTACATATTAGATATATATTCATACACTTTGCCTCTAGTGCTTAACAATGTACGCTATTTAAAAAAAAAGCATGGTGATGACTGTATGCATTTGTGCCGTTTCGAAACGCAATTGGTTTCCGTGTACAGACTGTCTGTGTAATTGCTACTTGTGTTTTTGTATATATTGCGTTAATAATATAGCAACTGTCGTGCATTGTTATTATGGAAACTTGCGCATTTGCCTCAATGTCTGTAGAGGGCGCAGGCGTCTAATCAAGTCTTCGCATACGCTTTTTTCCTACGCCTTCCCTGTGGTGCTGAAAACTATTGATTAGATTGCACCTGTAATACAAGTACAGCGTTTATCAGCAGGATCTGCAGCTATATAGCGCGTGACGGTAAAAAAAAATCGGTGAAACAGATATTAGAAAAAGACCCCGCTAAGCTCGACGCTAACATTTTGCCATCGGAATAAGCCTGCGAAAGTACACGTTGAAAAATACACTGATAGAAAAAAGTACGCCGAATTTTGGCAAGAAAGCAAGAAATACAAAACAAAAACGGTGCGACAACTTGGTCTGTTTTCAGTGGCTGATGAGCCACATTGCTATCAGCAAGTGAGGTGGAATAAAGACTGGCTGTCGTGGCGTGTCCTTTACGAAGTTTTACTTCCTTACACATTCCTCATCAGACGCCAAGAATGTCATTCACATCCTCCTGAGCAGCGTATTTCAGATTTTGCGTAGCACTTCTCTAAAGACGCTTACTTTCTCATTTTTCTTCACTCAATAAAGAGGACTGCAGCAGGCGAGCAGTTAATACTTCCCGGCTTATCCGAACTGTCACCATCGGAACAAAGCTATTCCACTGCAGGAATCTAGTCAAGTGTACAGCACCGTGGCGGGTTATGTAAACCTACTAATCACCATTCTTCGCCTTCGTTCGAATAGGTCGTCGAGCAGCCAGTGACGTGGCAAGGTTTCGGCGCAATGGGCGATCCGTTCTGCGTCCTTGCTTTGAGCCTCTAGAAAGTGCTGAACTTGGCTGTCTCGGAAGCTTTCTCACTATATGTCCACGCTTTTTACTACTATCTTCTGCACTTGCAAGCTGAACTGGGAGAGGCATCCCACGAAACACTTTTTCACCTTGCGGATACTTTTATTAAAATTACAGTACTTTTATTAAATTACAGTGTCACATCACAGAACAGCTCACGGAGAAATAAAAAGTGTGTGTAGAACAGATGGCAACAGTATGGCGCTTGGCGCCAACTTCTCGCTAAACAAACGTTGACTTATATGTACGAAGCCTTTCTTTAAGTCGGCGCCTTTCGAGGACAGTGGCTGGTGGGATAAGCAAATAAAAACCAAGCTGTACAAACTTCCATCGTGGCATGTCTTTCGGCAGCCATGGAGCACAGCTGTTGAGACGTGCAGACGCATACGAAAGACAGTAATAACAAAACAAAAAAAGACTCGCCAGCGTGCGTGTTCTTTTGTTTTTTGCCTAGAAGAGCGGGCACATAGGCTCGTTGAACTGTCAGGCAAGAACGGCGCCAAAAGAAAAATGGAGAAAAAATCGGTCGCTCAATCTCTGCCACTCCGTGGACCCCGTGCCAAAAAGTTTGAAATGCATAACTTTGAGACAAATTTGTAAAGAAAATTGATAACGCATAGCCTCGGCGAAGCTAGAACGTGTTCTACAAGTAAATACAATCAGCTAATGCTGTTGTCTTTACTGCCTATGAACTAGAATTTATACAAACATGCGTGCTTATGGAGGAAGTACCTCGAGCTGATCGTAGAGTAGCGTAACACTCTTGGAAGGTTGCGCTGTCAACAACATATCTGTTTACTGTTCTAAAATACAAGTTTCTGAATCTTAAGCAGAAGAAACGCCGATTAAATGTTGTGTACAAGAACTCCATGTAATGAGGCTCTTCTTGAAGGACTATCTGTATTTTTTTTTTGGCAAGATTTAACTTTTTTGTGAGTACAACGTGCAGACACCGACACAAATTCGGCTTTGCATGCATTCGCTCTTTGTCCCCGCTGAGTGGGCTGTAAACCCGCGGATGCTTCGACGCAAACTGGCCCGACAGTCCGCGCTCGTGAACGTAATTTCTTCTGAAGCGTTCGAAGCTCTCTTTTGGTGCTGAGTAGACGCCGGCCTATGATGCTGTTGTGGTATTCACGAGCAGTTTAACGACATCGCGATCGCAGTGATAAGTTATCTTAGTTTTGACAGTTTATCCGCCACGGTGTTTCCGCCGTTACATAGAGTTCGACGTAAGAACACATAGAGTTCCTAGCGACACCTGAGCACAGGCTTGCACGAATGCAGCATAGCGGAGAATGAGAAGCAAAGGCGTTGAAAAAAAGAGGAAGGGAAGGGCAGGTGGCGCGATGCCGAGAAAATCGGGCCGTTTTTTGATGTTGGCTGATGTTAACGAGCGGAATGAAGGGCGCCGAGGAATCGGTTTATCGTTGGCTACCATGTGCTCAAGAGGCTGGCCGGAATCTTCAGAGGCTGTGGAAGAAAATTGATGGCTCAAATGTGGTTCAGGGCTGTCGGGAGACACTTCGTATTATTTAGACGGTTTCTTTGGCTACACGCCGTGGGTTTTTATAAAGGACCTTTCTTTTTTCTTTTTTTTTTTGCCGTGACGGGTTTTGCATAAAGAGAACCTTTCTCATCTGGGAGAACGAGAGTGAGAGGGAGAACCCTTTAATGAAAGCAGAGATTCTCGCTGGCGTACAGACATCACTGACAAGCTACTCTGCGTGGGGAAGGGAACAGGGAAAGAAGGAGAGAAGGAGAGATGCGAAAAAGAAAAGAATAAGTTAAAAAAGTGTGCACCAAGTTTTCTTACTTAAGGGCAACGGCGTGCTGTGGTAAAGTCCTTCAGTGTGTGCACCGTCTTATAATGAGGTGACATAGTTCGCTGCGTGAAGTGTAGATGAGGCTGACAGAGAACTAAAGTTTGCCGAGTTGACCAATGTTTTCTAAGTATGTGAATAAACAGTTCATCGCACGCCTCTGTTGTGTGAGGCAGGCTAAAGGGCTTAAGACACAGTCAAATGACAAAGGTCTCTGTGTAAGCGAATGCATGCAATGTTCATAGAACGCACACTCGTCGGCATACGCTCGACACTCAAACAGGATATGCTCCACGGTTTCAATTGAACCACAGTTGTTGCACTGTGGACTTGTCACTTGACCGAAGCGATACCTTAAGCCGTTTTCATAGCCGCTGTTCAGGCGAAGACGATGACATAGAGTTTCCAAATGGCGAAGAATATTGGATGGGAGTCTGGACCTGAGATTTCGGTCGATCGAGTAAAGGAAAGGGCAATGTTGGGTCGGTAAGCTCCACAGCCGGTCCTTTTCTTGAAAAGCAAATCTTTTGGTAATTTGGGAAGCATCAGACCTAGTTAAATAAATCCGCTTATAGTTTTGGTGTAAAAGACCTTTGCGTGCCGAATACCACAATGAGCAGGTATCCTCTTAAATTTGATACAGTGGCCTGATGCAGTGGCGAAGTGATGTAAATACACAATGTCGAAAGAAACAGGCAGAAAGAAACAGGCTGATGATTGTTTTTTTTTAACAGACTGGTACAATGTTTGTAGTGCTCCTTTACAGTCAGTGAAAATCGCCCATTGATCAGGCGCTCTTCGTAGTATATAGAGGGCAGCTTCTTCGATGCCGTGAAGCTCTGCTGTCGTTGAGGATGTGCTCCGCTGCAGCCGATAAGAAAGCATTTGCCTTGTTGAGGACACATAAGTTATCACACGAACACCTTTGCAATCCTATAGCAGTTTCTTTTTTACACCAAATTTTCACATTACTGGTGTGATCAAGCAGTACGGAGAGCCTATATTGTCATTTAGTCCAGAAGTGTATTGTATGCCGACTGACGTTTCGTTGGCTAACGTTTCGTGCCTCTGGCACGAAACGTCAGCCGGCATACATCGCGCTTCCGGACTAAGTACAAAAGGAGTTCGACGCCAGCTGCCTGTAGACCACAGTGATCCTTGTGCAGTATCATTATCGCGATTCAATTAGAATCGGTTGTACCTTCAGATTTTGACACGACAGCGCTTCCCATAGTGTTCAAATACTTTCTGAGACCAATGGTCACCTGTCTTGTGCGCATTTCTATCGTTTTCTGGTCCTTTCTGTAGTCAGGGAGTAGCTTTGCCCCATTTTGATCTTAACTTTGATTTTTCGTTTTTCACGCGTTCGCCGCCACATTGCTATACGCACAACCGAATACTTTATTGTGAGCCTGGTGTCCTTCGAAGTACAAGCGAAGTGGGCATCTTAGGAAAGACGATGGCGTATTTCTATAAAACGGGGTAATGGAGGGAATGCTGAAGAAATAACACAGAATAGGCTATTTACAGGATGAAAAAAAAATAACATAGCTATAAAGAGAAAGATTTCTAAAACTGGGATTTTGAGAGGATTCGTAGTAAATAGTTATGGCTTAGACGTTCTAGCAGGCTTCGTCTGACTGATTAGAACACGTGCCTTGAGCCAGCCCCTGGAAAGTTAGTGCCCCACCGACCATAGACATCTTCTCAGGGTCTGCGACGCACATTTGACGTCTGTCGCAGTGAGCATAAGAACTTTCCATTTTAAATTTCACTTCTGCATCTGTTTGAATATTCCTCTTACTATTATTTATGTAATTTTGCGTGAAGGCACAAAATAGACATAAGAAAAAACCAACAACGCAGGAATAGGCTGGTAGTTGTGGTTCGAGAAGAACCAAGTCTGCAGGCTTGTCCAGGCAAGCAGAAATAATGCGGAGAAAGAAGGAAATTCTTTCGTTTTGGCTACCGGTCTTACGTCGACGAGAAGCCTTCATGCAATGCGTGTATCGCGGACCGTACGGTGACGCACAGTCTGATTGTTCTTAGTGGACCAGCGCCAATAAAAGCATGAATCATCGCGTCTTCTCATAGTCCTTGAAATTAAAGAATTGCAGGAATAAGAATGAAAGGAATAAAAAAGAAACGCTGACATGGTTTCGACCTTTAGCGATCTTCCATCTATAAGTACAATGTCAAAAATACAAGAGCCGTCACGCTCGTGCTTCACGGAAAATTGGGCTCACGAAGACCAACTTGAAAGGACAGCCCCGTCTTCCTCCAACGCATGCCAGATTTCACAGTGACTTAAACCAGACATTTAAATAACCCGTAACTAACTCGGCCAATCGGTAAATAACTCGGCCAATCGCTGGCGTCAGTGTCCCCTTCACATGGTGACAGCACAAGACAAGACAAGTTGGCCGCGGTTGGAAAGGCTTGGGACTGCATTGCGATAATTGTTTACCTGCTGTGTCAGCAGGATCAGTGTAGCCAGATGCACTGTAGATAATGGGTGAAGCGCAATGGTTCTTGATGTCACGCGATACATGCCAACAAGGCGGTTGTTATAGCTCATAACTTGACTCGAATATTTTGAATCTAGATCTCGCAGAGCTCTGGGATTTCGGATTTTTCACTTGTTACTAGTTTATTCCAGTATATATTTACTCATTTTCTTTTTGCTCTTTTCATTGCAACGTCGAACACCTATACGGTGGTTGTCCATGTCATGGTACCTTCAACAAAAAGGACCGTACGGATTTGCGAAAATGCACGTGGTTTAAAAATAAGGAAAACTACAAACGAAATTTATTTTAGAAACTCAATGTTTCGGAGCCCGACCAGCTCCTTCTTCAGGGTTTAATTGCATGAGGCGTAGGAGCGCTTATATGCGTTTTTAGCGCTTTGACAGGCGCTTTGACAGACGCACAGACACTTCTCGTAAACCTTGACCGTAAACGGCGGGAAGTGTTCCTGACGTGCGATTGATGTTACCCGACGTCTTCTGGATGTACCGGGATTCCAAAAGGAGCCGCCGCCGGTGGTTGTTTTCTTTCTCCCAGACGACAGCGCCGTCGGGGCTAATGCGGTGTTAAAGAAACTCGCAGTGTTCTGCCACAGCAGTGCGTTCTCTGTTGAGGTGGCGAAGGTCACTCTTGTGTTGAATTCTTTCCGGTAAGTTTTCGCCAATATACGACGCGGGGCATTCGGTGCAGGTAATCTTGTACACAACGCCCAGCGCCTTTTCGACAGGAACGCGGTCTTTTGGAAAAGGGAGGAGGAGGCCATACATACTGGAGAGAGAGAGGCTCATCGTGAGCGACGTCGATCGGACCCCTGCCACCCGCAGCACAGGGGCTATAGTCTCACTGACTGTGCTCGAACGTATACAGTATATCGAGACACGGCGCCGTTGACTTCCTTTCATTCCCGTTCCATCGTTGGAGGGCTCGTTGGACAACTGCTTTCGTGTAACCGTTCATCCCGAGGTCACGGATTACACTGACCTGATTACTATGAAACTGATTTGCCATTTTTAGTGTCCCATTGCCTGGAGTTGTCGATTGATTCGCCCTCGCTGTGCAATCGGCTAGTCTCCTGGTTAGCTCAGATGGTAGAGCGACCACCCTGGAAAGGCATTGGTCCCGGGCTCGACTCGCGGACCAGAACGAATTTTTCCTCAACTGCAATGCTTCGTTTCTAGGAACCTATATGGGTTTCTTTGTAGCTTCTTGCAGAAATTTGGGTGGCTGACAATTTTCCCTTTCATGTGTTCTTTTCTTCCTTCTGGAGGTGCGGAGACGAGCAAACTCTTTCGGCTCTCGTCATGAAGCTTCGGAGTAGAGAAAACCTGTGGCAGGTGGCAAAAGCAAATGAAGGCAAAAAGCAGGTGCAGGCAAAAGCCATTGCTGTCTTAGACACCGTCTTAATGCGCATTGGCTCGGGTACAAGTCGATGATCAATGTGCGTTTTGACCTCTCACAGCCGCACATCAGCCACTAGAGACACCGTAGGGAAAGGCTCCGAACAGTGGCGTAGGTACAATTTTTTTTCGAGGGGCCATGCACTTGACCAGGGAGGGGGGGGGTGACGGGAGTGGGAAGGGGGTGATGGGGAGGCCGCATATACTAAGAGAGAAGTTTCGAGGGGGAGGGAGGGGGCACGTGACCGGCCTGCCCTTCTACATGCTGCCGCCATGTGCTTCCCCTGCAGGCTGCCACTACGTGCTATATCTCTTTAGCAATATTTTGAAACCCGACCAGCTTCTCACTTGTCTGCTGACAGGAGATCCTATAGACTGCTGGCTTGTGCACTTTTTTGCTTTCGAGCTTATCGTGCGTCACAGTTTGTTCGCTGGCGCGGCCAGTTTTATGCTTGAAGGGACGGAAATCGCAGCAAAATCTCCCAGCATCCCCCCTCGTTATCCCCCCACGTATATCCACCTTTACCGCTGCTTTGGCCAAAGAGCCACTTGAGGCGAAGAGCCGTAGCCAAAGCTAAAGCCCCGGACGCATACGCGAGTTGAGTTAATGGAGGGCGCTTAGTTTCGCTTCATTTCCTCGCCACGCTAAGTCTTTCTGAAATAATAATAAAGAAACAGCAAAAATCTTTGCTGCAGAGGGAGTTTTAGGGCTTTATCTTTGTTTTCGGTTAGATTTCTGCGTTGGGAGCTAAGTATAGAAATTAGCCCATCTGAATCGGGCCCACAGCGAGGCTAATATGCACTCTGCGAAATAAGCCAGAAAACTGGCAGCGGAGAGTAAATAAGAAAGAAATACATAATAAGCTTCCGCTTGGCTGACTTTTGTGATTAGCGTGCCCCTGCCTTTTGGGCGGATTCGCAAAGTGCACTCTCAGCACGGCCTTCGATGGCTGATGACGACGTTAATTATAATAGCGAGCGGCCTACAGCTGCGTCGATCATGTTACTACACTGAGCGAAGGTTCATGGGCAACTATCTAGCATCATTATACAGGTGCTCGTTGAGGAGGTCTATTGGAAGCCTGCGCAGGTTTTGATAAGTGGCCCTCTTCGAAAAGAGGCTGTCATCAGGAAGTCCCATTTTGTGCCAGATTCCAAGTTCAAGATGAGCTATACACGCCGCAGCTCATCCCGAGTAATCGAAAAAGAATATGTAGAAACTTCCATTGCAAACAGCCATGTTGCGTGTGAATCAATGAGATTAAAATATAATTTTCAGTACCCAAAATAATGTATTTCTGACAATACTATGTAAGATACAGCTGCAGGGAACACAGACACGACAGATGCGGAGAGCGGTATTGTTGCGGACTGCAATGGCAGGCGAGACTTCTTTTCCTCTCTCTCTCTCGGCGCTCTCTCTGCTCCCCTTGATCAAGTTACGAAACAATAGTCGCGGTACATGCCCACTGGCGAAAGCACAACAAGAAGTCGGCACGGGAGCATTTGCCGAGAGGCACGGCATTGCCTATTCTAAAGGGTACTGTCTTCGCCACTGGCAATCACACCTGCGGAATGTGCATGCAAACTTATACACATCGACAGACGCTGCAACGCTCCTTCGACGACCTTCCAAATAACTTTATGTGCTTATTTTTATAAATACTTTGTGAGATTACACTGAAATTGGGTGAAGAAGAGGCCACACTTGCTTCGGCAGAGGTTCGTGATAGTCGGCATAAAGAGTACACAGGTGCTGTAAGCACGTGCTCACACCACTGACTTGCCGGAGTGGTCACTGTAACACGCGTACTTGGACCTTTGCAGATCGCTTAACGGGCGGTCGTTCGAATTTCATGGCAGGACCAAATGCAGAGAAATCGTGCTTTTCTTTCTTTCCCAGATAGAGAACATGCAGAGCTTATGCGGATAACCAGGGTCAGCTGAGCGCCCAATGAATGCGAGTGTATTTCTTCTAAATTATGGGTTTTACGTGCCAGAACCACTTTCTGATTATGAGGCACGCCGTACCGCAGGACCGCGGAAATTTCGACCACCAGGGGTTCTTTAACGTGCACCTAAATCTAAGTACACGGGTGTTCTCGCATTTCGCCCCCACCGACATGCGGCCGCCGTGGCCGGGATTTGATCCCGCGACCTCGTGCTCAGGAGCCCAACACCATAGCCACTGAGCAACCACGGCGGGTTGCGAGTGTATGTCTTGATTAAGTGCGTGCAAGAAGATGACTTGTACAAGCGCCAGCTACACCTCTACTCAGACGTGCATGAAAAAGTTGAACACTTAGACGCACTTGAAAACAAGTATGCGCGAGTGTACTTCACAAGTCATGACACAAAGACTATTAGTTCCTAATCCAAGTTCACAAGCTAGAGAAAGCGTCAAGAATTTTCCCATGTATAGACGTCACGAGTTCTAGCCTTCATTTGTGATATTGAGATAAATCTAGTGAGAGCATACTGCATATATCTCTTAGGAAACCAACGAATCAGTCGGAGATGCGGTTGTAAGGCATCAAATATGAAGCCAGGGCTTGTGTTCGCGTGTGTGACTTTGTAAAGCTCAGGCATGAGAACTACAATATCGCCGTACCTATAACTATAATCGTCAGATACGTTAAGTAGGCTTTCGCTTCGTCCGTTCTCTCTTAGCGACCTACAAAAGCGTACTTATCCTTGTCATTTTCTCGCACAAAAAGGGAAGAAAGCTGCAAATGACAAGTAGAGGGGAGCATCTTGAAGGCTGGAACAAAAAAGTTCTGGCCTTGATAGCCCGGATTTCGGAAACAGAAATCCTGTGAGACCTTGCAAGTTCTCCCAGGAATTGTCAAAGACTTTGATCTTTGAAACGTAGTGCTATCGGAGGCAGCAGCTGCACAGATGCACTGGTTGCACAGTGTATATTGAACAACGTAAAACACTAGATAGCTTTAGGTGTAAAGAGACAGCTATAGAACAATCTTTCCAGCAGTAACTGCGCCGCTTGAATCCCCAATAGCGGATTTTTCATCTTATTTTGTTGAAAATGCAAATGGAAACAATGAAGTGATAATGACGTACAACATCCGCTGCATCAAAATGGTAGCGTGCGCTCGATAGACTCACTCGTTGGCCAAAAGTAAATCTGGTCTACCGAGGAACGGTAGACCAGATAAAAAAACAATATTAAACCAAGCAAAACATAAAAGAAACACATCTATAGTTAATCTAGTGATGACGCACACACACTCCTGGAAGTGAACACAGTCTTGGGTTGGACGAAAACTCGTCTGCTCTTGTACCATATTAGAAAACACACAGAGGGTTCTGGTCACTCATGAAGTCAAAAGTTAATTGACGTTTTGACAGGAGAAAAAATAGACGCGTAAATACCTGTAGAACGAGGCATTCTTCTCCCGGCGCAGATTGGAACATCTGCTCGCCGGAGATTTTCGGAACGTTCAGCTGCCCGACAACTTCGTTGCGGCCTTCAAAGAAAGAAAATGCTGGAATCCCAGGAGAAAAAGCTTTGCGCTCCGCGCCTGAGCATTCTGAATTGATGCCAACGTGGTGTTTTTTTTATCATGTCGTCCTACTAGCTCAGTCATGTGAAAATGTTGATCTGTCGACGCGGAATGAACTTCGGCACAATTTCTGCGCCTGTAACAAAGTAGGCCATACTTACCGCTGAGCGAGCGTTTGTAGAACTGCGACCTGAAGCACGGGACGAAGCCAGCACTCATGCAAATCGGCGTTCTACCAGCTTGACGGAAACGCAGCGTGCCCAGGATATTCTTGCCTACAGAGAAAGCCACTGTCCGTAGTCTGCGCAGCAACACTAGTATAACCGCACCGTCGCCAAATAAAGATGATACTATGGTACCGTTGAACACCAGTGCGTACGGATAGAAGCTGCTAGACATGCTCGAGAACGACGAAACGTATTCACCGCTACAGAAGGAGCCTACCAGGAGCCTCCGGACCAAAGTGCAGAAGTTCCTGCACAGTTTCCTTCAATTGCTAATCCCCAACACAAGAAATTACGACTTTTTATGATCAATGGCTCCGCCCCTGCGATCTACCGCCTATCGAAGTCACACAAGGTGGGTGTATTTCTTTGGCCCGACAACAGATTTCATTGGCTCCCCACTCTACAGGCTTTCTGGTCACCTGCACCAAGTGCAGAGCACGTAAGCTGGTAACACGACCACATACTTTGCGGACTCTTTAGAGTTCGCAGAAAGAGAGAGGGAGATAAGCCATAGTGTTGGCAACATGATGGTCTCGTTCAACGTCAAATTATCGTTGGCCAGCCTACCAAATGACTGCAGCAACATACAACCAAGCTCTGAATCTTTTGACATCTTTTGATACGCTGGAACTCTGAGAGCGGCTGCATTTCTGCCTCAGCAACACCTATTTTTTCCACCATTCCCAGATACACAGGCAAGGGACGGTTGTGGGTGCTTAGATATTTGTAACAATATCGAATACGAATATGGTGATTAAAGAGTTAGAGAAAGCATTGCTGGTAAACTTCGCATCTGCGCCCGAAGTGTTCGTAGGTTACGTGGGCGGCTACCAGTGGCGTAGCCAGAAATTTCGTTCGGGGGGGGGGGGGGGGGCGGTGTCTCGCGTTGCAGCTCGGCCTCCTCGTTAAGAGGAATCTTTAGCTCGGGTTTTCGTATCTAAATACATGTACAAGGAAAATTCGTTTTTCTCGGCGACCACTGCACCAAATTTCACGAGGTTTGTTGCATTTAAAAGAAAAACCTAAATTATAGTGATTGTTGGTTTTGGATTTTTTTATTTAGGCTGTCACTTTGTTCTTAAAGATTGGCATGAATCACAAATGTTCAGAAAATGAAATCGTCAAGTTTAAAACTCTTTAACTCAACAACAAAAATGATATCAAGATTCTGTGAATTGCATCTAATAGTATATCTACAGCGGACAAAATTCTTTTGTTATACATGATTCTAAAAAAATGTAGTATTATAGAAATACGGCTTTTGCAGAACTCTTGAACACAACGTAACCAATTGACGTAAGATACCAATCGACGTGCCAAATTTGTCCGCTTTGACTGTTTTAACAGATGCCGTTTACAGAACCGCAATATCTGTTCTTGATGCAGAGCTATTAATTTGTAAGCGTCGTGCTACAACTTTTTTCGAAATTTCAAGTTTTTGAAAATATTTTAAACAAAATTCAGACCCTAAATCGAAATTCCGTTTCCAACAGACACTAGAATTTAACTTTCTCTCTCAAATGCAACAAATTTCATTAAAAGTGATCCAGGGGCTATCTCAGAAAAGCTTTTCTGCTTTTTACATGTATTTGAATAGGCCGCGTCGGAGTTGGGCCCGAGCTAAAGCTTCCTCTTAAACAATTTGTCGAGGGATCAAATACATACTGCATTGTCATTGCTAAATATGCTGCAAACGATTTCTTGAGTGCTACGCACTGTCAAAACAAGTAAAACATGTATTTTTTCATAAAAGAATACACTCGTACGTGCCAAAAATTGTGCCCAAAATAACTGATATTAATGCTTCCATATATTTGTCTATTTAATAATAATAATAATAATAATAATAATAATAATAATAATAATAATAATAATAATAATAATAACTTAATAAGAAAATATCACACGAACTTTAGAACTATATCAGTTGGAAACCAGCAATGCAGTACATGCCGCTGATATGAAAAATGTAAAGGCCATGAAATGAACAAGTTGAGGACAAATATGTTAATGAGGCTTTGTCATTCAAGAACCTTGTTTACATTCTTGTACATATTCAACGGCCAATGAAATATCTCAATGACGCTGTCATTTGCTCCAATATATTACGCAGGAGCAAGTGTCACCGGTCAAGTATCGTGAGTAATTGCACCGAAATTATAGTCGCAACAGAGAGCACGTATAAAAAGCAGGAGTTTTGCAAAATATACGAGGGCCAGTCAAATGAAAGTGAGCCAATGCGAACATATGACAAACGGGGTACTTTATTTAAAATTAGTCTCCGTGAACAATTAGACATTTGTCCTATTGGCTAACGAGTCGCGTGATTCCCGTCTCCTCGGTTGACTCCTGGGGGTGACTCCTTGGGTTGCTACTCAAAAAAGTCTGCAACTGACTCTTTCACGTCATCGTCCGACACGAATCTGCTTCCCTCGAGCTGTTTTTTTCAGTTGCCCCAAAATGTGGAAGTGGCAAGGCGACAGGTCTGAGCTGTATGGGGGATGTTGCAGCGTCTCCCACGTGAACTCTGCCAGTTTTGTATTAACCACATCAGCGACGTGGGGACGGGCATTGTCGTGGAACAAGATGACCCCATTCGTCGATTTTCCACGTCGTTTGTTCTTAATTGCGACACGCAACCGATCCGGCGTTTCACAATATCGGAAACAATTGATACTCTCTCAATATTTGGCAAATTCTATCAGTAATGGCCCCTGACGATCTAAAAAAAGTCAACAACACCTTTCCGGTGGAAATAACGGCCTTTGCTTTCTTAGGGGGTGGTGAATTCGAATGTTTCCACTGTTAGCTTTGCCGTCGTCTTTCAGGCTCGTAGTAGTGGCATCGTGGTTCGTCCCCGATCAAAATTGCAGACAAGAAGTCGTCACCCTCATTGTCATACTAGATCAGAGGAGTCAAGGCAGTGCCAAAATTATCCGTTTTCTGGCGGTGGTTCAAAATCTTGGGCATCCATTGCGCACACGAGAGCCGATAACCGAGATGTTCATGAATCATGGTGGGAACAGAAGCGTGGCTGATGTTCGCACGCTGTGCCAGTTCATCGATGCTTATCCTCCATTCTTGTCTAATCAGCTCATCAACATTTGCAATTGTGTTCAGGGTGATTTCACGGTGACTTTGGCCCGGTCTTGGATCGTCTTTGCAACTTTCATGCTTTCTTTGAACCGTTTGCTCCAACGCTTCACAGTGGCCAATAAAATGCAGTGTTCAACGTACACGGCAGCCGTACGGCAACTACTTTCTTTTAAGGAAACACCTTCAGCTGTCAAAACCCTCACAACACTATCCTGCTCAACTTCTGGAGCGACCATTACCTCACGCAACCATGTTCAACCCAGTGTATGAGAGCATGAAAAAACATTTATCATCACACCTGCATGTCACTTTTGTAAATGGGATATCATAAGAATCCAACAAACACTGACACCAAGGACAACATAGGGGAAATTACTTGTGCTTAATAAATGAAATAAAGAAACGATAAATTGTTGGAAATTAAACTGGATGAAAAAACAACTTGCCGCAGATGGGAACCGAACCCAAAATCTTCGCATTTCACGTGCGATGCTCTACCAATTGAGCTACCACGTCGCCGTTTCCCCATCCACTTTCTTGGGTATTTATGTGTCCTAGTAGAACCCTGGAAGTGTTAGCCAGCGCCACCACTCACAGACCTCGGCGGCGAACGTGGAACGTCCTTTTTGCCGCAGGCATCACGAGAACGTGATCATTTTGGGTGAAGGCAACGGGTCCATAAACCCACACAAGCTACCTGAAGGCAACAATGTTGCCGGATTCGAGACCCTCGTTGCGTAATAAACGAGAACAAAGGGGGTTAACCGAGGGGCCCGATTTTTATTAGTCATATGATAAGAAGCCAAGACATTTGACGCCATTTATGATACATACAAATGCGAAAATATACAAGTGCGAAGATATAGCTTGATGAAGGGCAAGAAAGTGTCACTGGAAACAAAGCTCACTGCACGTATACACAAAACCTCGCAACAAGATATTTATATATACGTATAAGCCTCCTATAAATCTACGTATCTCAGAAAAAGCCACTGTTATAATGTGTCAAACAAGCCAAATAAACATGTTGCGCAATCACAGATTCACAGATCACAGAATCCTAAGGCCCGCCCACCCTCCTTCCACTTACCCCGATGTATACATAGCGCGTGACGGAATGCGGCGCGCTTGCTCCCCGCTTTTCTCCTTTGCGCATACAAGACTGAGCAACCATCGTCAGCTCGTCTAGAACTTTATACCAATGACAACTTTATACCAATGAAGTTTCAGAACTTGCATCGAAGCGCTCCGTAGATGCCGCTGCCTTCGCGATATGCCGCGACGAGCCCGCTCGCCATCAAAACGCCCTTGAAACTTTGTGCTCGGATGGGGCTCCTTGCGTTATGTGACTCCAGGTGCATAGGCGTTGCCGCAAAATCCAGCCCGTGTTCGCAATGTTCGCCGTGAAATGCCTTTTCGAGCGTGAAAAAGACATTCTAGATAAAATCATCGAGAATGATTTGCGGCGCCAGCGGTTGCTTTGGTCGGCGCTGCATGGACCGCACGAAAAAATTTCGGGGGGAGGGGCTGAAGCCCCATAAGACCCCCCCCCCCCCCCGCCTACGCTTCTGGTGGCTACTATTGCGCTATACATAAGGATCGATGTCGAGCGAACTTTGCAAAGCTTCAACACAGTCGAGCCAGATGCGCAGTTCTTCGAACTGGAGAAAGCCAAAAAAGCACTCTCTCGGCGAAATGGCGTGCCGTTCTAACAGCAGCCTCTTATTTACTATTTATCGGTAGAGATAGAAAGAGAGAGAGAACAATGAAAGAAAAGAAAGGCAGGGGGATTGACCAGAAGAAAAATCCTGTTTGCTATATATATATATATATATATATATATATATATATATATATATATACTGTACTCTGACGAAGGCTGGTCCATCAGCGGAAAACATTAAGTAAAGAAGTCTTCCAAAAAGTTCGTCGTGTCTTTCCTGCGTATGTTACGTCGGGTCCTGCGTGCTGAACTTTGAAGAAAACCCCTATATATATATATATATGCAGAGAGAGAGAGCGCACATGCAACCGATCATTGCTGTTTTAAGCACAGGATAACAGTTAGCACTTGTCAGTGCTTAGATCAGCTCGTGCAAGTTTTCGTGTTGTCCGCAAGAGCTGCAATAATGTAATGAAGATGTACCAACAAGAACACATCGTCACCTTTGCAATAACGCATTCGTAGCCATCCGATGCGAAGGCTTGTGAGGTCGGTATTCTAACATGCTTTGTTGTGAAGATGGCCTGTCGTCGATTAGAAGTATGCCAGTAGCAATTTTGGAGACCTAATTGAATTGTGCCAGAAGCGAATATAACCGAAAATCGAACACTTTTCTAGTATTCTTTTAACAATGTAGAGCCTTTTCACCATTACTATTATTGCTTTTTACATCCTGGTATTCCCAACAATATGAAGTTTCTGTATTACACTGCACAATATAAACCGTGGTCTATTAAAAGCACAAATGGAGCATTAGGAACAAGAAACGTAATGGAGGACGTTTAAGCTTCGTCTTTAGGAGGAAGCTTTAGCTCGAGTGCTCCTTTCTAAATACATGTAAAAGAAGAATTCGTTTGTCTCGGCAACCACTGCACCAAATTTGACGAGGTTTGTTGCATTTAAAAGTAAAGCTTAAAGTCTAGTGACTGTTAGTTGCGAATTTTTGAGTTAGGTCATCAATCTTTTATTAAAAATCGGCAAAAACAGAAACTTCTCAAAAAACGAAATTATCAAGTTTACAACTCTGTAACTCAACAACCAAAAAAGATAATACAATTCTTTGAATTGCATTTAATAGTACGTCTGAAGCGCACAAAATTGATATGTTACACATGAATATAAAAAAAACTTTAGTAATATGGAAATACAGCTTTTGCAGAACCCTTGTAACCAACGTAACAAATTCAGGTAAGATGTAAGATGACATATCGAATTTGTCCGCTTTGAATGATCTAATGGACGCCGTTTGCAGAACCATTATATCTGTCTTTGATGCAGAGCCATGAATTTGTAAACTTCGTGCTTCTATTTTTTTCAAACGGTGACCGTGTTTAGCCGGCAAAGTCTGGCTGTCTGAGAGGCGCAGCGTATTCTGGTACGCTGTGTGCAGTAAGGATGGGGGAGAAGTTAGTTATCATTTTTGCTTCAATTTTTGTTTGATTGTGTACAGTCGACGATGTGAAGCAGCTAAAAACTATTCGAAAAATATATTCGGATTTGCGAATAGTTATTATTCGATTCGAGGACCGAATCTAATAAGACAGTATTCAATTCCTTATTGGAAAGTTTTGAATATTCGCACAGCCCTATCACCGACAGGAGCTAGCCCTGTCACGAGCGTTTGTCTCTGAACATTGTATCGAGGACAGCCGCACAAGGTCTGTTCAATTGTCTCCTCGAGATCATAGTCATCGCAGACAGCATTGTGAGCCATTGCAACGGGCAAGGAAAATGATTTTGTAAAGGCTTCTCCTTGCCAAAGTCAACGAAACAGAGTAGCATCGCATAGGCGGAGTCCTAGTGGAATGCAAAGGCAAAGCGAGGTGTCGAGGCGGTGCAGTTGGCTGTTGTCGAAACTTCGTGTCTGGCACATGGACAGCGTGTTGACTCGTCTTACTATGCAAATTATTCTAGCTGCATCCGAGTGGGACAATTGTGTCAGTTCTCGTGGCCCGTCTTTAAGAGTTGTCCGAGCAGTATTACCCATAATGTCGCAGTGGCTTGCAGCCACTGAATCAGAATGTGATGCCCTTTCTCGATCAAGGTATGAGTCATCTCCCTGATTTCTAACATCAGTTGTTCGTGTAGTCTCGTTTATCGGAAGAAAGCGCGCACCAGCCATTATCTTGAGTTGGCGTCTTGCAACCCGGTCGGCTGCAAGACTTCCTTTGCATAACCCGTAGTGAAATGAGCAACGCACACATGTTACGATCAAGGTGAACCTCATAAAAAAAAAACGTTATGGACGATATACCAGAAACTCTCGGTGACTGGACACCGCGCTGCTTTAACTTTGTAGGATGGGAAGCCGGTCGTCAATTCCCAACAGACAGACAAAAATTTGGACGTCACTTAACCTTCGCCTTTAAGGGTGGAACGCGATAGCATTCAAAAATCCCTGACTGCTTCTGACGCTTCCCGGCAACTGGAGCGTATGTAACCT
Organism: Dermacentor andersoni; assembly: GCF_023375885.2. Lineage (NCBI taxonomy): Eukaryota > Metazoa > Arthropoda > Arachnida > Ixodida > Ixodidae > Dermacentor > Dermacentor andersoni. The sequence continues at coordinate 137,145,062 of NC_092823.1, forward strand.
TAATGTTTACCGGGAAACGCTGGCCGCAAGCGCTTTCTGGTAGAAACGCGGCTTCTTGCGTGGGCCGCGATGCGGTGGAGGCGAGCACCATTTGTAGGTATTGCAAGGAATCGGGAACGCCGCTCGGTGACCCGCGAGATACAATCGCGCCGACGCGTGCAACTGGCGGAAGACGTGGCCGGTCTATGAATGGTATAAACGCTGGAAAAGGGGCTTGTTTTGAGTTTTCGCGTAACATAATTGTGTTTTCTCGCATAGTCAAATATTACAATCAGACGCTACCATGTCTGTAGGTTGTGTGTAAGTCGTACTTTACGATTTTCAAATTCAATTAGATCAGAGACTTCCTTGCGCCACATGGAGGGCCTCGGTATGAGTTGTTCGAAATCTTTTTTTCTGAAACGGCGTCTGACGCCAGATTTTTTTGCGACACGGGGCCCTTAGCGCGATCGTGTTAGAAGGGTGTACTGGAAACGTGCCGGTATCCCATACAAGCATGCCCGCAACGAGCGAAGCTTAGTCGCACGTCTTTGCCAGGTATGATCTGTCTGTTGCACTCTTGACTTTGAACAAGCTCCACCACAAGCTAGTAAAAGTAAAGGATCGCTTATAAGAATAAGATTTTCTATGGGTTGTATACAAAACTACCTGTGCGGATGGCATCTACAGCCAGAACGGTGAAATCGGCAATATTTCGGGACAACTCAACGAGCACACACGTGGCGTCGATAAGAACAATCATCTTAATAAAGGGAAATCAGGAAACGCGGTGGTCCCGGGTTCGAGTTCCGGACCAGGACGAATTTTTGTTCAACTGTGAGGCTTTTGTTTCGAGGAACCCGTATGGATTTCCTTTGTAGCAATCGCTACGAACGGGTGGATGTCTGATTTTCCCTTTATTAATTACTTCTCTCCACCTTGCGCGTTTCCGCAGAACTATTACGTCAGAACAATCATCTGTTTAGCGCTCGGTTCCGTACCATGGTGGCTGTATTCCTACGCAGCTGGAATGGAAAAAAAAAACATTGGTGTGCAGCAATTTGGATACACGCTGAGAGATACAGATGGTCGAAAAAATGAGAAACCCTCGACTACTGCACCCTTCACAAGCCAATACGCAGTTTCGGGTATTTAAATCCCGCAATTTAACTTAGTACGAGAAAGAGAAGAGCACGGTTGTGGCCCGTTCTGTTCGTTACCCGCAGCAGTCATACCCTGCATGAAATTATTCACTGCATACAAGTGCGAAGTTCGGCAAGGAACAATCCGAAAAGACAGCGTATGTCCAGTAGCTTGAGTTGCTTTCTCAGAAAGTCCATCACGTCTGTCAGCCTGGTGCAAGTGGCACGATCTGAAGTGCACGTGCGCAAATCCTGTGCACGCATGAAGTGGGTTCGCCATTGTGAGGCACGCATGGCCAGGTCAGTCGCTATTACCACGGGTTACACAATGCAAAGTGCCGTTCTGTATTTACAAGTTCATTCTGGTTTCTAAAGCGACGAAAGCACCGAAATGTGGCCTCTTCCAGCATAGGTGACATTTGAGCCGCAGTTGCGCACTGCAGTTAGCTGCAATAAGGAAATGCCATGAGAATCAAACGAATGAAGAACCTCCTAGATATGGGGTGTCCTTTTTTCTATAGGCACTAAGTTTTAAAGAATTGCCGGGGCCAGACTGCGCAATTCTAACCCTTGACATAAATTAGTCGATGAGCAATTATGTCTAATTGGATAATTAAGATAATTACCCTAAATAGCCTTCAATTATTTACCTTACGGCACATATCTCAATTCACAAACTGTAGCCGGTGAGTTCGCAAGGCATATAAACTTGGAACGAATTCTCAGAACTATGCCAGTTTCGAGATATTAATTTTCAATGTACCCAACAAAATGCATTGGTGTTCCAGCTACTTCTGTCTTTTAATGCACAAAACTGCATTCTCTTTAAAAAATAGTAAGTGGAACAACACTGAATTTTAGCACAAGTTTGACGGCGCATATATCGAAATCGGTGCCATCCTCCAAATTCATTCGAAGTCGATGTGCTTTGCATACTCACTAGCTACAATTCGTAGATTGAAATATGTACCGTGAAGAGACTAATTAAAAAGTTACTTGCCCTATTTATGTTAATTGTTAAGTTAAACATTTTTATTTTTCGCAGAAGTAATGGCCGCCTCCTCGAGTAATTTAGATTGGGAGTTAGAATTGTGCTATCTGCAACGGCCAATTTTTGAATATGTGGTGCTGTGAAAAAAAAAAAAAAAAATAAAGCACCCTGTATGTCATCCCGCCTTGACCGCAATCTAAAAATTTGTGTTCCTTCTTCCCGAACAAACTAATTGCATGACTCCTTTACTCTGAGAACAAGTCTGGACTGGAACTGCCTCCCTGCTTCCGTCGCCATCATTCCGATCACCTAAATCTTGAAAACAACAGCACATAACTTCATTTTGTATCCATGTTAAGTCATGCATAAATTTTGTTAGAACCCGCTCTACTGACGTGAACGGAATGAATAAATTCTTTTATTCAGAAAACGGAGGAACGAATATCACTAGTGGGGGAGGAGGGAAATACGAAAGGAAATAAACGCGAGCTGTACCTCGGGGTTGAGCTCTCCACATACACTCAAATAAGCCCAGATGCTCGAAGTGAACAACGAATGCTGCAGTCGATGGAAGTCACGTGTTCTGCGTAACTGCAGCCCCTACCTGCGAGATCGCCTGAAGGCCACGCTACATTTACTGCGCAACTTGCAGCACGGCACCACCGGCGAGTTGTACGCTGCGAAGGCGCTTTTAGTTTTTCTTCTCGAGATCTTCCTGTCTACATGAGACTTCGTGAACATCTTTACTTTGTGAGTGCGTGTCTCTGGCTGAGTTTTCAGGTTGTGCACGCTTGGATGATTGCGGGGGACACCATCTCTGCTCTGACCCAGCACATGGGTTATACGTGGTATGAAGGAAATATTTTTGCCGCGAATCAAGACACCCACAAAAAGAAGAAACATAGACGACGGCAAGGAGGCACGGGAGACGCGCCGTCGCCCATGTTTCTTCCTTTAGCGTGTGCCTTAATTTGCAGCAAAAATATGTCCTTCAGCAAACACCAGCTAGGCCAGCAAACAGTTCTGTTGAAACATACGTGGTATGCTAGGAGGCCAGCCGCACGTGTAGAGGAGAGAGAAAGGCAAAGGAAAGACAGGGAGGTTAACCAGAGATTATCTCCGGTTGGCTACCCTGTACTGGGGGAGGGGAAAGGGGATGAGATAGGTGAGAGAGAGAAAAGGATAAAAATAAATAAACAAATAAATAAAGGAACTATACACACAAACATACACACGAACTGTTTCTGTAGGCACTGTCACGCAGCCCGCAAAGGGGTTCCTAGTGTTACGCAGCGTCACCGTAGAATCCTGCATCACACAGCGTACAGCCACAATTTGTCAGAAAGTCATGTGTCCTTTAAGTAATGCAGCAGCGCCTTGATAGCCGATCGCGCTGATGTTCGTGTAGGCCAGTTTCCAAGGATGTTGTTTTCTGGCATAGGGCGCTTGTCCAGTTTGTTTAGGGTGGCTGAGAGGACTGCTCTTTGTGGGTTGAAACGAGGACACTCAAAAACAAGGTGCGCGATTTTTTCAATCCATCTGCAGAAGTCACAAAGTGGGTTGTTGGCCATTCCGATAAGACAGGAGTAAGCATTTGAAAATGCTACTCCAAGCCATACACGGACAAGAAGGGTGCAGTCACGTCGTGGAAGCTCGGGCGGAATACGGAGCTGTAAATCGGGGTCTAACGTATGAAAGCGTGCACTTGTAAACTCGGATGACTTCCACTGAGCTAATGTGAGGTCACGCGGAAGTGTGGAACGTTTTTTCGCTGCATAAGCTCTCGAAAGAGGAATGGCAACGCAGCTGGCACCGTCATGGACAGATCGGGCCGCTGCGTCTGCTCGGTCATTGCCACGTATGCCGCAGTGACTAGGCAACCACTGATATATTATATCGTGTCCTTCGTCAACTACGCGATGGTGGACTTCTCTGATCTCTACAACGAGCTACTCATGTGATCCATGGCGCAGTGCTGAGAGTACACTCTGTAGGGCTGCCTTGGAATCACAGAAGACTGACCATGCATGGGGTGTTTCCTCCTGAATGAAATGAAGAGCCGCACGCAGGGCTAGCAGTTCAGCAGCTGTCGTTGATGATACATATGGCCTATTTAGCTGTATTTTGGTGGATATTTTCAATAAAGTCAGCACATAAATAAACGGGCTTCCGAAAACAAATACACGGTCTCAAAACTGTTTAAAATAATGGGGTTTTACATGCCAAAACCACTTTCTGATTATGAGGCACGCCGTAGTGGAGGAGTCTGGAAATTTCTACGACCTGGGGTTCTTTAACGTTCCCCTAGTCTAAGTGCAGGGGTGTTTTCGCATTTGCTCCTATCAAAATGCGGCCGCCGCGGCCAGGATTCGATCCTGCGACCTCGTGCTCAGCAGCCCAACACCATAGCCACTGAGTCACCACGGCGGGTAAAATTTTTAAAGCATAACTGAAATTAAATGGGAGGGTTTAAACTCGCTAACGATTCCTTCGAGTGCCACAGCGTTCGAGTAATTGCGAGCCTTCGCTAGAGAAAAATTAGAGGGAATGTCTCCCGTTTTTTTAAGTACGTTCTATTTTGTAATGAAGTAGAAAGCCTAGAATTCGATATGTATAAACTTGCAGTGGCTTCCTTGAAAAGTGAGTAGAAATTTTTTTTTAATGAATTTTACGATCTGAGTGCGTTGGGAATCACGGAGGTCATGCATTAATGCATCATTACGTTCACCGTGGCCCCATTCGTTTGCACAAGGTGGTTCCAGTTTTGAACACGGGCTAAGTGAAAAAAAAATTACTCTCTCATCCAAAGAAAAGTCATCAGAAGAGCATAAAATACCATCTAAGGAAATAATATACTGTATACAACCAAATAAATCTCCCTACGCGAATTTTTGTTTATGTGACGGTACACAGATTAGTTGCATTGTTTCACCATCGAGCGACGCCACGTGTCATGCCTGATCTGCTTTCAGAGCCGAATTAAAATATATATTTCCTCCTGTATGGGACACAAGCGTGCTTGTTTCCGTCAATGTAACAGACAATCTCCTTATTGCTGCCGAGATCCAAAGACATCAAAACACTACCCTTCACGATTATGTGTCAGGTGAAGCATTTCTGAAAGGTACAGACGACGCGTATGTGTGCAAAGAATTGCAACGATTGTATGATGACGATGGTGGGACGACGACGGCATGACGACAGTGGGTTGACAGCAGTGCAATCGCTACGCCAAAATAACGACGATATGGAGTGAACAAGACGGCATGATGGCGACTTTGTGATGACGAAACGATGTGGACAATGGCGTACGGCGATGGCACGGTGAAGACAACGTGACGAAGCAGTGACAGCGACAGAGTAAAAAATGGCGCAAAGATGACGATGACATGACATAGAAGGAACGATTCTAATTCCATGCAGGCACTGTAATGACGACATCACAACGACAGCATGACAACGATGGCAGGTTAGCGTTGCAGCTTACGTCTGTGCTTAGGCGCATCACCTGCCAACGCGGGCCTCCTTGATTCACATTATATCAAGTGTTTGTGTGCACTATGTGCGGCGGCTTTTTGATCTGTATTCTTTTCAGGATCGGCGCACATCTTCACGAGACAAAATCGACACGTCCTTGAACCTGACTTAGCTTCGACTAGGCAAAGAAATGCTTCTCATTTAGCATTAGAAAGCACGTGATGAATAAATAAGAAATAAAGCCTTATGAACGGCAGAGGGAATAAGCTCGTCCTTGGTGCACGATGATGATGATGAAAACAGTTTTTTATTGAGAGGTCAGTTAAATTTATAAAGAAAGCAACAAAATCCCAATAAAGAAGGGCGTCAGGCAGGGGGATACGATTTATCCAATGCTATTCACAGCGTCTTTAGAGGAAGTATTCATAGACCTGGATTAAAAAGAATGGGGAATAAGAGGTAATGGAGAATAGCTTAGTAACTTGCGACTCGCTGATGTTATTGCCTTGCTTAGTAACTCAGGGGACGAATTGCAATGCATGCTCACTGACCTGGAGAGGCAAAGCCGAAGGGTGGGTCTAAAAATTAATGTGCAGAAAACTAAAGTAATGTTCAACAGTCTCGGAAGAGAACAGCAGCTTACGATAGGTAGCGAGGCACTGGAAGTGGTAAGCGAATACATCTACTTAGGACAGGTAGTGACTGCAGATCCGGATCATGAGACTCAAATAATCAGAAGAATAAGAATGGGCTGGGGTGCGTTTGGCAGGCATTCTCAGATCATGAACAGCAGGTTACCATTATCTCTCAAGAGAAAAGTGTATAACAGCTGTGTCTTACCAGTGCTCACATACGGGGCAGAAACCTGGAGGCTTACGAAAAGGGTTCTGCTTAAATTGAGGACGACGCAACGAGCTACGGAAAGAAGAATGATGCGTTAACGTTAAGGGATAAGAAAAGAGCACATTGGGCGAGGGAACAAACGCGAGTTACTGACACCTTAGTTAAAATCAAGAAAAAGAAATAGGCATCGGCAGGACATGTAATTATGAGGGAAGATAACCGATGGTCATTAAGGGTTACGGACTGGATTCCAAGAGAAGGGAAGCGTAGCAGGGGGCGGCAGAAAGTTAGGTGGGCGGATGAGATTAAGAAGTTTGCAGGAACAACATGGCCACAACTAGTACAAGACCGGGGTAGTTGTAGAAGTATGGGAGAGGTCTTTGCCCTGCAGTGGGCGTAGTCGGGCTGATGATGATGATGATGATGATGATGATGATGATGATGATGATGAAGAAGAAGTTAAGATTGTGCACGGGCAACTAGCCCGAGGCTCGCATGACGTCTTCGACGATGGCCCGTGCCCGTCGGATCAGAGCCCGGTGGACGCCTTCGCACTGCCCTTTGGAGCGGGAACAGTGGGAGGGCGCCCTTCGCGACGGCCCCTCCGAGGTGCACGAGACATTGTCTTGCGCAGCGGGATGCAAAGAAAGGCCCGGACTCTTCTGCACGGGGTACGAGGAATGCCATGCATGGAGTGGAGTCACGTGAGTGGCATAGCTACATGGAGTTGGGGCAGCTAGGAATTCTCTCTTTTGGGAATGTTGCCAGCTGTTGTGCTCTCGCTCCTAAGAATTAAAGAAATAAATAGACGCTCAGGTCAGTATGTGCAGAAGCCGAATGGATACCTGTAGTGTGGAAATGGATATTGATACCACTAAGGCCTAATTTACATGAATTGCTCGTAAGTGTGGTTTAGAAGGCCCCGGAGAAGCCCTTGCAATTTCACATTTCTCGCACGGACTTCACCATCTCGCATGTCATAAAATATCATTTCTTTACAGTAAAGATCCGTCACGGGCCGCTAGGCAAAAATAAATAAAATATGGCGCAAATTTTACATCCATTCGGTTGAACAGAGCTTCAACATCTCATCACATAATGAAGAAAAGTAATATTCCATACCGCTAGTGAAGTTGTCAATTGAACGCTTCACAATTGGATTGCGAGCATTTTAACAATGCGTTAACCTGACTGCGGCTGGTCATGGTATATGGTTATCCGGAAGGCACATTGCTCGTGGCAGATGGTTGGCACGAACGTGCTCGAACATGAAGGGACAAAGCCACGCATTGACATAAAGCTGCCTGACGGTGCGAGCAGTTCCCGCGGTGCAGCTATGGTACACACTGCCAGTTTCGGCTATCGTCTCTGGAAAATTCCGCGTGTCATTGGATGGCAGTGATGGTGGGCAGACCAATGAGAAGCTGATGTCGGAGGGTGGCGATGACCGATCGGCTCCTCTGGAGGCTTTTGCCCGTTCCAGTCGCTACGGAGCGAAGTACAGCGAGAGCAGCACTGCACGGCTCTCTCTGTGCCGAGTAATAGCCGCTCCGTGGTGTGTGCAAGAGGTGGGCTCGCTGAAAGGAGGGCAAGTTTATTTACCGGCGGTTTATACTGTTTCCAAGCCACAGCTTCGAGGCGCTAGTGATTTCTCATCGTTAGAAAAGAATGCGCCCGACCTCGACGTCCCCACCGTTTTGTGCCGAAGTCGTCTCTGTTGGGCTCTCCGCTGGAACCGCCACTTCTTCCCACTGTGCACAGGGCATCACGCACCATTCATCCCTGCGCGAAAGAGCCCGAGATTTCACGTTTTCCGCCGTAGAACATACGTCCTCGTGTCATAGTCCTACACAAGGAAGAGACCGACTGGAGAGAACGGCCAAGGTTGAACTTCTCCCTTTCGCTGCAAATTACAGCAAAGGCACCCCTATGCATTTCATGCACGTCATGTCGGCACCTCTACAGTCTGCACTGCGCGTTATATCTGCTGATTTTCTCTTCTCGAGTGCGAGCCGAAGTGTCAATATTCTAGCATTAATCAAACAAGAAAAAAAAATGCGACCAGGAAACTGACTTGCAGAGTTGTAGTATAAGGCATACTGTTACAAAGCAGTAAACTTATTTAACGCCGTAGCTTCAGACCGACTATACAGATGATTGTTAAAGCGAGAGCAAACAATACGGCCGTAGCTCCGGCCGCTAAATAGAACTTGCTTATGCCTGCTGAAAGGCTTGACGGGAGCCTAAAGGTGATGCTGAAATCAATGCCAGAGCGCAATCTGCAAAGCCCGCCAAGTCTCCTGATTTAAGAGCAGTCCTCGAAAGTGCGCATTGAAAGTTGAAAAACGCGGCGTACGGTTCCAAGGGAGTCTAGCATTTCTAGGCTTTTTATTTTATTTCCACTCACTACTCGAGTCGGGATCTCTTTTGTCAGCGCTTGCTCTCAGCTTCGCTGCGCGCATTCTTCCCCGGGTGGCTCCCCCTATTTCTCAGCATCGATCCCCTGCCCACTGCAGAATGAGGGCTGCCTCCTTTACGTAGCGGGCAGCCCCGGTATACACTCCTCGGGCGGGCCGTAACAAAGATCTCATGGTCTTTCGCGCTTCGATTTCAAGCGCCGGCTTCGAGGCGGTCGTCACCCAGAAGAAAGCGTTTTGCCGTCCCCGCATCCTCTCCAACCTTTTGACTTTCCTGACGAATGAAAAGCCGAGGAACGGTCGAGGGATGCGCCGGGCCCCCAAGGGAGACGCTCTCCCCAGATATTGAACTCGCAGATGGCGGAAAATGAGACGTCATTTATGGTCTCGCGGCAGTGCCTGCCTGGTGCTGGATGGTTCGTTCAGAGAGAAATCGTCAAAGAATATAAGCAACAAAATAATGTTTTTGAAATGCTTCCTCGAAGGCGTGACTGCCATCATTTAAGCAGCACTGCCGATTAAGTGCAGGCGATGTAGCAGGCCAAATAAGTAAAGAAAGAAGAACTGACTGTAAAGCCGTGCATGCAGTCACAACAACACCTAAGTTGTTGCTCGAATTTGTTAATGTTGATAAAACATGTTTATTTTCTACGAAAACAATGTGCGTGACCCAGAAATAATATTATTTACTGTGTGCGTTTCGCAGTTCACACTTTTCAGTCTTACCTCTAATCATTCAATTTACGCATTTGGTATGTTTACATTCCTCCTATGCTAATCGCATCAACCTCGACATTCATCGTGAGATGGCTTTTGCCAGAACCATTTTTTTCTTTTGTGAACGCTCTGTCGTCCAGTGGGGTTAAAGTGGCAAGAACTGCCTGTCTATCGTTGTATACAGAAGGGCAGTAGATGAGGATACGTTCTAGGGTCTTGTCGCAATCACAAACGCTGCACGAGACACTGTTCATCATGCCGACACGGAAGCAGTAGACGAAACACTGAACTGGTTATAAATTGGAGGATTATGACTCGTGATTTCACCTGTGCCGTATGTATCCAGAAAAGAATAAATAAAAGACAGGAAGGTTAGCTTGGGAATGAGCCCGGTTGACTACCCTGGGCTGAGGGAGGAAATGATTAAGAGCAGCGGAAGAAACGGAGAGTGTCAAGTAATGTCGTTGAACGGAAATGTGAACAGGAAGAAACCCTGTGGTCAGGACAGGCGCTCACAACTTGAAGTTTAATGAAAAGTTTCCAAGGAAGAAGGAGGGGGCGCGAACGCGCAGCGGAAGGCAGCTACAAGGCCATATTCACATGCCAACGTTCCAAAAATGCTAAAGCCTACTGAGATAATTTATTTATTTATGTGTCAGTTCTACTGACGGGACACTAACACACTGATCGCGCAAGTCTCAGGTGTCTATGTGCACGTAAGGGCATCCTGAGCGCTGTATCACTCATGAAGTTGACGAACTTAAGTGGCCAACGAAGGTCACTGATGGAGGGCACTGCCTCACCTAACGCGCATAAACATCTCAGTGTCAATGTGCAATGTCCTTGTAGCGCAAAAGGTCAACAAAAGCTAAAGAGTACAGTTGTGGTACAATTACTGTTGTTTCAAATGTACAACCAACACGCCGGCGCAAAGGACGTGCACACAGATGGCTCGTGCACCAAAGACTGTCAAGTGTGTGCTTTCGCTATGCACCGACGCGACGAGCACAGCGCCAATGACGGCAGAACCCTACATGCGACATTGGAAGCGACAAGGCTTACCGCGACTTGTCAGCCTCCATATAAATGGGGAAGTGTGCGCAGATTCACAGTGTGCACTTGAGCTGCTTTGCAACGATCAGGCAAAAAGCGCGCACAGTGAAATAACAGCGAAGTTTGCTCAGCTGGCGGAAGTTGCGAGAACTCGCGTTCATGAAACTGACTTTAAGTGGGTTCCCAGTAATACCGGGGTATCGAGAAATGAACGGGAGTGGACGAATTGGCAAAACGTACACGCGTACATGGAGAAGAATGCAACATTCCGCAGTTCAGCAGTGAAGTTCGAAACACATAAGGAAATCTCTCAGCGAGAAGATAACCTGCGGTATGGCTCGACGAAGAGTCTGACAGCTCAATTTTGTATGCCGGAGACCCCGAGTTGAAATTGTCGCACACACAAAAACACTTAATGACTTTCATTGTGCAAGCTCTGCGTCGTGCTCGTGCGGACTAGGACATCGCTCGCGTGCTGCTGGACTGGACGTTTTATATGCCCTGCAAAGCCAACAGATGCGTTTTAAAATTAAGGCCCTGAAAAATTATACACTGTCTCTTGGGACAATACTTGGACCGTGGCCAGTTAGTGGCCTTGAATGAACCACTTTCACTGTAGGGAAGAAGTACTTCTTTATAAGCACGGACGTGTGCGCGGAATACTAGGGATGATATTGTTCGGTGACTCGCCTTCGTTTGTTTTTTCCTTCATTTTGGTATGTCTGCGCACCCTAAATCTTTGTTTTTTATATTTTCGATTATTATTATTATTATTATTATGCCAGCACCTTAATAAACATATTTGATTGATTGATTAATTGATGATGATAACTGTTTTACACTTAAGTTAAGCTGAGTAGCCGTAAGTGCACTGCTCCTAACACCTCCTGTTAAACCACCCTTAACCCTATACCGAGAAAAAGCGCTAGCATTTGACAATTTTATTGAGCATAAGAGATAAATAATACAGTAAGCTTCATTCGGCGTTTTATTAACGGTGTCGACGGAATAATGTTTGTGTCACTGCGCATCAGCAGTCGGGGTTTGTTTGTGGCGGGGCCGAGTGGTAGGAAGGCGCGTTGGTCGACAGCCGGACCAAGGAAGACGAAGCGGCCCGGACGAGCTGCGCGTTTCGTAGCAAATAGGCGCGCTCCGATTCGGCCACCCGTCTGTACGCCGAATCATGGGGACGCCGCCTCAGTGCGGCAGCCTGCTTCCTACATGCTATCACGAAGAAACATTGTTGCCGCGGAAGGTTCCCCATCTGATGAGATAAACATGGCGAAGTGTTTAAGCCAACAAAACATTTCCTCTTCCTAAGCCCTGTAAGGGCCTCACGAAGGCGGAGGAGCGTTTACTTCTTCGCCTCTATACTAAAACACTGCTGTGCCCGGCAGTCCAAAAACATTTCGACCCTGCGTGCACAGGGAAGTGCCCGCACTGTGAGGAAAAATCTTCGGACATTTTCCACATGGTGTGGGCGTGCCAATCAACCCCTCACCTTCCCCCTATTCCTAACCCTACCCGGGAGGACTGGGAGGCGGCCCTGCTCAGCTGCTCCGACCTGGCGAGCCAGAAGGCCCTGGTCGGCCGTGCCCGAGTCGCGGCTACAGCCAATGGGCTCCTGTAATGAGGTGCCCACCTAGTCTTTATAAGGAACGGCCCCTTAAGGACTACTCCACACGCTCCCTGTAAATACTTCAAACAATAAAGTTTTTCAGTCAGTCAGTCAGTCAGTCGGCACATACGTTGGAGCTTGCACTTGCTGAGGAAAGCACAAAATTGGCTATTGCTGCTGCAGTTGTAGGCAGGACAAAGAACGATGCGACGGAGCTTCAAGGAGGAAATGGCGACGACGCGGTGAACGAACTTGCCATGTCCTTGTAACCGCTATGGGAATGGCTTGCGACGGGTAAGTTTCGCGATGAATAGGATTAAGAAATGTGGCCCCGCGTCGCTAGGCGCAATTCGGAACGCACCCTTTAAGCGGTGGCCGCAAAACGAGCGCTCTTAGATGAGCAAGCAGCGATGCTCCACCAAAATCTACCGTTAATACTTAATGACTCCGCGGAGACGCAAATTTCTCCTCGACGTAGGCGACGTTCGCTCGGAAGCGAGCTTCAAGCAACAGAAGCGAGCCACGTCAGAGGACGAACAGAGACCGCGAGAACGCCACGTTCCCCATTGCGGGCGCAGAGAAAGGCAAGCGGTCTTTAATAATAGCAGGCCGCACAGTCTGCGCGCAGCGCTCGCCTTTGTGGGCCCCGTCCTCTCGGAGCGCAGGACGAACCCGACTTGCATCAAACATTCAGGCGCCCGGACGCGCCGCAGACGCGACAGCATCTCGGGCCCCGTCTCGCTGCGTTCGGTGCAGCACGGACGAAGCGGGTGTAGCCGTGCGCATGCAGGGAAGCGTGCGGAGACTACAGTCTCGTCATCGGACGGCGCTGCTCGAAGCTGCAGGCACTCGACACACAGCGTGGGCGGACTGGCGCATTGTCCGACTCGTTGATTGATTGGTGATTGATTCTTCGATGGGGCTCCACGTACCACCTTTAAGGAGTGGCGGTCTTATTTCAGCCCGTACTGGTTTTCATCTCGGCTTTCATGCATGCAATGCTTTTCTGTTTGACTTCTTTTTCAGTGATCTTTTCTCGCTACGTGATTAGGCTAAAGTGTTGCTATCCATGTTTTTGTGCTGCTCTGAAAGGCTAAACACATTTTATAGCGCTTTTTTTTTCCCATTGGATTGTGCTCATTTTCTGCTCTTGACCGTGTTTAAACTGCCCATGCGGGGTTCCTGCTAGCTTGTGCAGCTGTCAAACTAACAACCTTTTTTTTTTTGCCTTCAGCATCATGTATGCTCTGCGGAATGTTGGGAATGAACTCATTAGAACACCTAACTTCACCAGTGCGCTGAGATGCAAGCGAGAGCTGTGGATCGCCGTGGACCTGCCGTGTCTCTTAACTAGCATCGGAAGGCTGAGCATACAGGTGCTTTTGCATCGAGCCCTCGTCAGAGCAGTGGGAACAGGGCTCGGATTCCGGCCCCGAACCTCGCATTAAACGGCAAAACACGATATATACGTCGGTCGACCAATGCGGGTCCGTGTGCCGCTCGTTGATCTGAAAGTACTGAAAGTTGGCAAAGTTGGTAGCCAATAATTAGGACACTCACATGAGAAACGAAACACCAGGCAAGGGATTGTGATTTTCTCAAGCGCTCGCGTGTCATTCCTCGTGTCTCGCTGCTTGTGGTGCGCGCTGCAACTTTCTCGTAGATATGAAAAGTAGTTCGTTCCATATCTTCTAAATGCGCAAAGCTGGCCGCATTTTTCGGTTAGCTTATTCGTTCACTTTCTCGCATTCTCTGTAAGGAGGTGGGTACACTATACTCCACACTGTCAACCTCGAATGCTATTTTGGAAATTGAGAACGCTAAACTTACCTCGCAACCTATCGGTGTAGTTCCGTACCTTTCGCCCACTGCACGGAACTACTTGTGCTAAAAACCGGCCTTCGTCTTCCTTGGGGCTTTCTCTAGTTCTTTTTGCACTTGCGCACATGTAGTGTATAATTGCATTAAAATTCAACACGTTCTCATTTCGAAGACAAAGCGTCTGTGTCGATACGCGACTGCTGCGTACGTACGCCGTTCTAAGGTCGTATATTTTAGGAATGCATGCTTCGGAATAAAATAATATGAAACAGCAGTTCGCATTGCTCTTCTCGGAGCAAGTTCGAGTGTTGTCCTTACTTTTTGTCACTCCTAATTAATAGAAGTCGAACCTGAAACAATGGACGAGCCCTAAGATGGTTGAATAACTGCACCGGACTATCATCATCGAAAGAGAATAGTAAGATGAGGCAACAGTTGGTCTTCTTTTATGAGTTTTCAAACTTGCAGTCTCTCTCCAGACATATTTGTCGTTCATTTGACTCCTACTATATGTTCGTAATGCCTTTATCCGTTTATGGTGGGTTGAAATTTCACGCCATTCATTTATACACAGCATTGTTTTCTTGCGAGAGCGTAGCAACAGGGCTTAGTAAAAGTGATAATTCAACAAAACAACACAATATCTATACCTACAATTCCCGCACGCAACATTTAAAGAATACATAATTCAGGCGCCATTTATGCTTGACGTTGCCACATTCACAAGCGTAGAGAAGCGATGTTTGCTGGGTCGTTTCGACCCAGGAAGACAATGCAGTCTAGTTGGGTGTGGCACGTGCTTCTCTCGTAATGCGCACGACAGATTGAAGGCCCAGTAAGTTCCCGGGCTTGTTTATACATTACTGAATTTATCCCTTGCGTAAAAAACAGTTGGAGGTGTCCAGCTTCTGAACTGAAACATTCTGATGTGAATCTTCGCTGCTATAACGATGTTGAACCTTGCGGTTCGGGTATATTCGTAATGGTGAGCAGCGGGAACAGAGACGATAAACACTCCAGTCAATATACTTCGCTTGCTAATAGCGTGGGCAGGCTACGCTGCAAGGCGAGAATTATGTCGAGAGAAGATGCGCTAGTAATACCAAGTGAGCCAAGCAGTACAATATGCAGGATGATACTTATTTCAAAACAACTGGACATAACGTGAGTAATAGATCCGTCTTCTCCGAAGTAGCGACTCAAGTGTTGTTTCTTTTGTCATATATCTTACTCAAGGAGATGTTGGTGACGGTGGTGGCTGTGAACCAGGAGTCATCAAAAAGAGAAAGTGAGAGACACGGAGACAGCGAATTGGATGCAAACGATGGAAAAAACAAACAAACAAACAATCAAGCAAACAAACAAAACCATAGACATTTACAAAAATGGAAAGAAATAAATTAGAACGGAAAGTCTATACGATAACACAAAGGACAGTGCCTTGCTATTTGAGGCTCGAGCTGATTGCTTAAGGACAAAACACACCGGAGAAAATATTCGGCACTAGATGAGGCATATGTATGCTGTAGCGAAAATTCGGAGACCACTCAGCACATCCTAATCGACTGCGAAGGAATTCACCTAGTGAGAACCGTATACGTAGCGTACACCTTCCAGAAGCGCTTGGGTTTAAAGTCGACGGAATCATCAACCGGTCTGCCGTCAAGATAAGCAAGAGACGTTTAGAGTCTTGGTGGAAAAAATAGCAGAGAAGACCGGATACGTTACAGGCATATACAGCGGTACAAGGTAGACAGACAAGTTTTGAGAAAGAGAAACAAGATTAAGGAGATGTATACAAAAATGCTAGATTGAAACGCAAATATAGCATACCTGATTAACTCAAGCAGGCTAGGTGACTATTTCTCACTGCCCCGTTTAAAGGGGATGCGAATAAATCGTCATAATCATCATCATCATGGGATTGATTGCGTATATTTTCATCATCATCATCAGCCTTGTTACGCCCACTGCAGGGCAAAGGCCTCTCCCATACTTCTCCAACAACCCCGGTCATGTACTAATTGTCGCCATGTCGTCCCTTCAAACTTCTTAATCTCATCCGCCCACCTAACTTTCTGCAGCCACCTGCTACGCTTCCCTTCCCTTGAAATCCACTCCGTAACCCTTAATGACCATCGGTTACCTTCCCTCCTCATTAAATGTCCTGCCCATGCCCATTTCTTTTTCTTGATTTCAACTAAGATGTCATTAACTCGCGTTTGTTCCCTCACCCAATCTGCTCTTTTCTTATCCCTTAACGTTACACCCATCATTCTTCTTTCCATAGCTCGTTGCGTCGTCCTCAATTTAAGTAGAACCCTTTTCGTAAGCCTCCAGGTTTCTGCCCCGTAGGTGAGTACTGGTAAGACACAGCTATTATACACTTTTCCCTTGAGGTATAATGGCAACGGCTGTTCATGATCTGAGAATGACTGCCAAACGCAACCCAGCCCATTCTTATTCTTCTGATTATTTCCGTGTCATGATCCGGATCCGCCGTCACTACCTGCCCTAAGTAGATGTATTCCCTTACCACTTCCAGTACCTCGCTACCTATTGTAAATTGCTGTTCTCTTCCGAGACTGTTAAACATTACTTTAGTTTTCTGCAGATTAATTTTTAGACCCACTCTTCGGCTTTGCCTCTCCAGGTCAGTGAGCATCCATTGCAATTGGTCCCCTGAGTTACTAAGCAAGGCAATATCATCAGCGAATCGCGAGTTAATAAGGTATTCTCCATTAACTTTTATCCCCAATTCTTCCCAATCCAGGTCTCTGAATACCTCCTGTAAACACGCTGTGAATAGCATTGGAGAGATCGTATCTCCCTGCCTGACCCCTTTCTTTATTGGGATTTTGTTGCTTTCTTTATGGAGGACTACGGTGGCTGTGGAGCCGCTACAGATATCTTTCAGTATTTTTACATACGGCTCCTCTACACCCTGATTCCGTAATGCGTCCATGACTGCTGAGGTTTCGACAGAATCAAACGCTTTCTCGTAATCAATAAAAGCTATATATAGGGGCTGGTTATATTCCGCACATTTCTCTATCACCTACATTTTACTGTGTGCTAATGTGCCATCCGTGGTTGCACAGTGGTTATGGTGTTAGACTGCTGACCACGAGGTCGCGGGATCGGACCCCGACCACGGCGGCCGCATTTCGATGGGGGCGAAATGCGAAAACACCCGTGTACTTAGAATTAGGTGCACGTTGAAGAACCCCAGGTGGTCGAAATTTTCGGAGTCCTCCACTACGGCGTGCATAATCAGAAAGTGGTTTTGTCACGTAAAACCCCATAAATTAATTTTTAATTTAACTCCTACGGGGACGGTAGAGTATCCGTCTCCAGTGCATGAGGACCGTGATTCAAATCCCGGTGCCGCGCAATTCTCCACCGGAAAATACAAAAAAAAAACCGTGTGTTGAGAAAATTGCACAAACAGGCCTGGAGTGCGGCGTGATCCCGGTGACCAGAACCGGTAACGCACTCTCTCACCAGAGCAGGATTGGCCACCCTGGTGCAGTACTTGGCCACAACCTCCTAAATGAATACAACAATCGAACCCCGGCCCTCAGTCCCCAGCAGCCGCGAAGCAACTGACCACGGCGGCGGTCAGATCTGTGACGCTGCAGAGGGTGCTAAGAATACCTGGCTCCGGACAGGCCGCCATTGGAATCTGAACCTGGCAACGTTTAACGTTAGAACGCTATCTAGTGAGGCGAGTCTAGCAGTGTTATTGGAGGAATTAGAGGGTAGTAAATGGGATATAATAGGGCTCAGTGAGGTTAGGAGGACAAAAGGAGCATATACAGTGTTAAAAAGCGGGCATGTACTGTGTTACCGGGGCTTAGCGCAGAGACGAGAACTAGGAGTCGGATTCCTGATTAATAAGGAAATAGCTGGTAACATACAGGAATTCTATAGCATTAACGAGAGGGTGGCATGTCTTGTGAAACTTAATAAGAGGTACAAAATGAAGGTTGTACAGGTCTACGCTCCTACATCTAGTCATGATGACCAGGAAGTCGAAAGCTTTTATGAAGACGTAGAATCGGCGATGGGTAAAGTCAAAACAAAATACACTATACTGATGGGCGACTTCAATGCCAGGGTAGGCAGGAAGCAGGCTGGAGACAAATCAGTGGGGGAATATGGCACAGGCTCTAGGAATAGCAGAGGAGAATTATTAGTAGAGTTTGCAGAACAGAATAATATGCGGATAATGAATACCTTTTTCCGCAAGCGGGTTAGTCGAAAGTGGACGTGGAGGAGCCCGAATGGTGAGACTAGAAATGAAATCGACTTCATACTCTGCGCGAACCCTGGCATCATTCAAGATGTAGACGTGCTCGGCAAGGTACGCTGCAGTGACCACAGGATGGTAAGAACTCGAATTAGCCTAGACTTGAGGAGGGAACGAAAGAAACTGGTACACAAGAAGCCAATCAATGAGTTAGCGGTGAGAGGGAAACTAGAGGAATTCCGGATCAAACTACAGAACAGGTATTCGGCTTTAACTCAGGAAGAGGACCTTAGTGTTGAAGCAATGAACGACAATCTCATGGGCATCATTAAGGAGTGAGCAATAGAAGTCGGTGGTAACGCCGTTAGACAGGAAACCAGTAAGCTATTGCAGGAGACGAAAGGTCTGATCAAGAAACGCCAATGTATGAAAGCCTCTAATCCTACAGCTAGAATAGAACTGGCAGAACTTTCTAAGTTAATCAACAAGCGCAAGACAGCGGACATTAGGAACTATAATATGGATAGAATTGAACAGGCTCTCAGGAACGGAGGAAGCCTAAAAACAGTGAAGAAGAAACTAGGAATAGGCAAGAATCAGATGTGTGCGTTAAGAGACAAAGCCGGCAATATCGTTACTAATATGGATGAGATAGTTCAAGTGGCTGAGGAGTTCTATAGAGATTTATACAGTACCAGTGGCACCCACGACGATAGTGGAAGAGAGAATAGCCTAGAGGAATTCGAAATCCCACAGGTAACGCCAGAAGAAGTAAAGAAAGCCTTAGGAGCTATGCAAAGGGGGAAGGCAGCTGGGGAGGATCAGGTAACAGCAGATTTGTTGAAGGATGGGGGTCAGATTGTTCTAGAGAAACTGGCCACCCTGTATACGCAATGCCTCATAACCTCGAGCGTACCGGAATCTTGGAAGAACGCTAACATAATCCTAATCCATAAGAAAGGGGACGCCAAAGACTTGAAAAATTATAGACCGATCAGCTTACTGTCCGTTGCCTACAAAGTATTTACTAAGGTAATCGCAAATAGAATCAGGAACACCTTAGACTTCTGTCAACCAAAGGACCAGGCAGGATTCCGTAAAGGCTACTCAACAATAGACCATATTCACACTATCAATCAAGTGATAGAGAAATGTGCAGAATATAACCAACCCTTATATATAGCTTTCATTGATTACGAGAAAGCGTTTGATTCAGTCGAAACCTCAGCAGTCATGGAGGCATTACGGAATCAGGGTGTAGATGAGCCATATGTAAAAATACTGGAAGATATCTATAGCGGCTCCACAGCCACCGTAGTCCTCCACAAAGAAAGCAACAATATCCCTATAAAGAAAGGCGTCAGACAGGGAGATACGATATCTCCAATGCTATTCACAGCATGTTTACAGGAGGTATTCAGAGGCCTGGAGTGGGAAGAATTGGGGATAAAAGTTGATGGAGAATACCTTAGCAACTTGCGATTCGCTGATGATATTGCCTTGCTTAGTAACTCAGGAGACCAATTGCAATGCGTGCTCACTGACCTGGAGAGGCAAAGCAGAAGGGTGGGTCTGAAAATTAATCTGCAGAAAACTAAAGTATTGTTTAACAGTCTCGGAAGAGAATAGCAGTTTACGATAGGTAGCGAAGCACTGGAAGTGGTAAGGGAATACATCTACTTAGGGCAGGTAGTGACCACGGATCCGGATCATGAGACTGAAATAACCAGAAGAATAAGAATGGGTTGGGGTGCGTTTGGCAGGCATTCTCAAATCATGAACAGCAGGTTGCCACTATCCCTCAAAAGGAAAGTGTACAACAGCTGTGTGTTACCAGTACTCACATATGGGGCAGAAACCTGGAGGCTTACGAAAAGGGTTCTGCTGAAATTGAGGACGACGCAACGAGCTATGGAAAGAAGAATGATGGGTGTAACGTTAAGGGATAAGAAAAGAGCAGATTGGGTGAGGCAACAAACGCGGGTAAACGACATCTTAGTTGAAATCAAGAAAAAGAAATGGGCATGGGCCGGACATGTAATGAGGAGGGAAGATAACCGATGGTCACTAAGAGTTACGGACTGGATTGCAAGGGAAGGGAAGCGTAGCAGGGGGCGGCAGAAAGTTAAGTGGGCGGATGACATTAAGACGTTTGCAGGGACAACATGGCCACAATTAGTACATGACCGGGGTAGTTGGAGAAGTATGGGAGAGGCCTTTGCCCTGCAGTGGGCGTAACTAGGCTGCTGCTGCTGCTGATGATGATGATGAATGTGCCATCCCACATGTCAGGCTCACCATCTGGAGTACAGCATGCTAAGCGCATCTCTCTCTCCCTCTCTCTCACGTGCAGGACACCGTTGCCTGCATTGCTGCACTCACGGCCAACATTCTTTGCCAATGAAGGGTAAGCTACGGAGGCAAAGGCGCACGAGTCACAGCGCGCTTCTAAGCAAATGCACCCCTTTCACAACTGCCTTAGTTTCGGCTAGACGAGAGAAAGAATAAAACGTTATTTTCAACAGTAAACAGAGACGATATATAGCACTGAGTGCAAAATATGAGTTAATTTGTTGCTTTATTCTCTTCGGCGATCAGGCAATTGCGAAGCCTTCGCACGCGGAAGCCACGCTAATTCAGTATTGGGCCCGAGGGCCACCACTGTAATCGCTGGCGCTGCAATCGTTCGTGCGTAGAAAGCTGGACCACGTGACATCGCCTCGCCGTAGCGAAAGCGGGAGTTGCGATATTATCCAGCAGTTCATTGTCGCTGAACATCATTAATTGCCGTAATAGAGCGGAACAAAGTTGCTCGGGGCTGTCCAAATGCTCATTATTCAGAACCCTCATCAGGGCATACATCCAGCCTAAGCCGGTATTTGCTCTTGTTTTCATTTAGATTGTTTTTTCTCTAATTTCTATTTTTTAATTTTTTTTTTTCGTTTTCCTCTCTATCATCTTTCCAACCCCTATCCTCCATCCCCAGTGTAGGGTAGCAAATCGGAGACTCATATCTGGTTAACCTCCCTGCCTTTCCTCTTCATTCTCTCTCTCTCTCTCTCTAGATTGTAACAACAAGATGTTCTCTATGCAAACGCATACTAGCCGGAGATTGTTTCGACAGCCTATAGATCTTTGCTCAAGATTTTGATTTCATTAAGTTAACTTCATGTAAAAGGTGGTCAAATGTAGTCAAAGATTGTTCAACACCAGTGCTAGTAAGCACTCCTACACAATACAAGCAGAAAATAAAATTACATATACTTTATAGTACAAAACTAAAAGATGACAACTGCACACTTTACTTCCTCGTTCCACATTTTTTTTTTTCTTTCGGCCTCTTATGGGAGAGCTGAGCCCGGGCCGCGTTAAACCTTGCCGGACGTACAAGAAAGTTGTATCCATGCATCCGTTATGGTGCCCACTACGCTCAGAACATAGTTACAGCAAATCAGGACATTGTATCGTACACACTCTACAATAATAATAATAATAATTTATTTGAAAGCATCTTGTACGAACAACAGCGAACGAAATAAGGAAGGAAGCTGGCTGGCAACTGCTGTGAACTGCTACGTATGTGCTGCATACATAGATGCGCAACACCTGCCTATTCTTCAGATAATGTGGGATGAAAACAGAAATTGAAGATCGGAAGACGGAAAGTGAAGAGTTAAAGAAAGAAAAACATCGGAATTCATATATGCGTACGTGGACTGAACTCATGCACAGAACTTTGCGACTCATGTACTGTTGGACTGTATATTTTTTATTGATCCGGTGTTCTACTGAGTGTTATATTTAGTGTCGCTATTCGCCCTTTTTGCGCAAATTTGTTTCGTCAGCCAAGCGACAAGGAGTAGCCGGTGCCACCTCATAAAGGCGCCAACCTCTCCTAACATTCACTTCAATAAAAAAAAAAAGAAGAAGACGATGAGTGATCACAAATACTATAAGGTAGCACGGCATTATTTAGATGTATTAGTTTGAATTTATGCTCTACATTTCACGGATAGTGCACCCACCACCTAGATAACATATACAGAGGGTCAAACTGGGCGCAGACCATGCTGACAGCAAGCATTTGCGTCAAATCACGACGCTTTTGTTTAAGTTGGCGACTTCCCGCCCATCGCATCATTTAGATAAGTTTGTGTGAGTGTAGACCGGATAATTGCAGATCGGAAGTGTGATTGCATGCGCACGCGTTGAGCCCTGAAAGAGGTCATAAAAGCTGTTACTGAAAACTAATAATAAAGAGCTTGTGCTGCTATCCAGTCACATTTTTGCAAGCCAGAGTAATAAGATGGCATCACGCTTTGGCGCAGTTCCTCTAGCAGACAACGTCAAATAGTAGACGGCACCGTCGAGCGGCACGCGTTGCTTTCGACCACCAGCAACGTGCAATGCGCCCGCATGCTGGCGCATGTTGTTCGTTCACGAGCGGTATAGCTTCCAAAAAAAAAAAACAATGATGCAACGGAGCTTTATACAAAATACGCATTGTCGTCATCGAACCGCGGTTACTCGCGCGTCTAAGCGCTGTGGCTGGGAGAACGTCGGGCGAGAATTGCGCCTCTGCATTCCCCGTTGTCCCCTCACACGGTCCACTCTGTCTATTCATTTTTTCTTTGCTCTCTCAGTGTACCCCAGAACCCTCTCAAATAAATGCCTGTGGACGTTGGGGAAATGGTGCGCAAACATTGAAGCTAGGTTGTGATTGCGGGTGGTGGTTCCGTGCCCTCGAATGACGCATGGCGATTGATTGATCTGTAGTTTTTATGACGCAATGGCCAGATATGATGTAAGAGCGCCATGCATTTACTGATGAGTAGTCAATGGATTGTAAAAAAAAATGAATTACTTAGATATGGTGGATGTAATGTGGCTGCAGAAAGACCTAAAGATCACTCACTCTAAATTGCGTAAGATACATACATATTGAAAGAATTACAATGATTGATAATGTGTGCTATGAGTTTAAATGTCTTGCGACGAAGGGATGATAAGCAATGGGTATAGCGACAGTACCTCCGCAAAGGCCCCTGAACACACTGGCTTTAAGGCACGGACTCTACAATATGCTTGCATTGCAGCTACAAGGGGACGCTGCTGTGCTACAAATACACCGGCCAAGTGATCGTTGCAATGTCAGTTCCTGCTAAAAAGCTTAACATTGTTTTAAAATTGAAAAGCAGTCCACTGCTCAGAAAGAATGCTGGGTGTAAAGGTACGTGCTGACGATATGCGGATCGAAAGTACTTTCACCCTCTCTGCTTTCATCGCATAGTACTCAGAGGAACATGGAGGACGTGACACTATTGCCACACTTAATGCATGTCGGAGCATCGCTTCCAGTCAGTACGTAAGTGTGCTTGCCGCACGTGTGTCCCATCCTTAATCTACAAAAAGCACTTCCTTGTGTCTTGCTTTTCTCTCAGATATTCAGTTTTCTAGTTTTGGCATGATAATGTGTAGTTTATTCCATACTTCAGTGTCCCACTGCCCGTGCCAATACTTCCTCAACTTATGGCGTAAGAACAGCTTAAGCTCTGTAGTTGGTAAGGGTTACTTATGCCTGTCTCACTAAAAGCAACTAACGTAGAGTTTTCGTCAGCAGCTACATTGCCTTTTATGCCTCTGTGGCCAGGTACCCAAGATGCGACAATGCTTTGGTTGTGCACATGAGTATATTAGGGTGTATAGTTCATTAAAAACAGAGTTCTTATGTCTTCGGAAGCTCGTAAGGTTCTTACAAGAGAGAGAGAATGAAGTGGAAAGGCAGGGAGGTTAACCAGATATGAGTCTCCGGCTTGCTACCCTACACTGGAGATGGGGGACAGGGGTTAGAAAGATGACAGAGAGGAAAACACAAAAAAAAAGAAGGGAAGAAAGAAGGAACTCGCACACATGGAGACACACACACAAAAGGCGTTCCAGTTAAAGTCGTTCACACAGGCCGGTAGATCGCAAGAAGCGCAACAGCGCTTGCACGGCCTTCTTCTGTGACGGTAGGTCCTTTCGATGTTGTAGAATTCTTTTTTCGGATAGCGGTTGGTCGTCCAGTTGGTCAAGTTCGTGGCGAAGGCATGCCCTCTGTGGACTGTACTGCGGGCAGGCGCACAAAATATGGCCAATTGATTCTTCATGGCCACACTGGTCACAGGTTGGGGTGTCGGTCATCCCTATTCAGAATGCATAGGCTTTGGTAAAGGCAACTCCCAACCAAAGTCGATATAAAAGCGTGGCGTCTCTACGGTGAAGCTGTGATGGCGCTCGAAGACTTAGTGTGGGATCAAGTGAGTACAGTCGCGTATTTCTTAAATGTGGCTCATTCCATTGCGACGCGGTGCACTGTCGAGCAAGTAGGCGGAGCTTCCGTGCCGCGTCAGTTCTAGAAAGAGGAATTGGGACGTGGCGCTCCTCGGTATGGGCTGATCGGGCAGCGTGATCCGCCCGTTCATTGCCGATGATCCCGCAGTGACTTGGAAGCCACTGGAAGGTTATTTCATGGCCTGCATCACTTATATGGTGTAACGTCTCTGTAATATGGAATATTAGTTGTTCGTGTGGTCCGCGTCGTAAAGGTGACAGTAGAGACTGCAGTGCCGCTTGTGTGGCGGTTCATCACCAATGTGATGAAGGGCAGTAAAGAGCGCTGCGAGCTCTGCTGCCGTCGATGTTGTCGCATGGGTCGTCTTAAATTTTATTGTTGTAGCTTTCGCTGGTATGACGATTGCCGCCGCGGAGCTGCTTGGAAGGACAGATCCATCAGTGTAAATATGCGTAGAGTCACGGTAGTTCTCGTACAAATATAGTAGCGTGAGCTGTCTAAGGGCTGGGGATCACAGATCAGCTTTTTTTCGAGATACCAGGTATTGCAAGATTGATCTTTGGCTGGGCGAGGCAACATGGAGGGATCGAAGGTCTCGCAGCCGGAGTGAAACAAGCTGGCAATGATTCATCATATGCAGTTATCGTTTGGCTGAAAGATGTGTGTGGTCTGTCCGCTGGTAGAGAGGCTAAATGGTGACGAGGAGTCCTGGCTAGATGCCTTATATGGGTCCTGAGTACTTCAATTTCAATGTGGGTCTTGACAAGATGGTCTCTAGCGATTGCTATCGTAGCCACTGTTGAAGCACTCTGAGGCAGGCCTAGACAGATCCGGAGCACTTGAACCTGAAGACTTTGTATTGTACGCAGATTCGTTTCGGCTGTGTTGTTTATTGTTGTTTATTACAAGACTTAATGAGCATGTGAATATGATAGCCTTATTGAGATTTGTTTGCTGCCTATGCTTCACCACGGGAAGTATCGCGTACACTTCAGCCGTGAAAGTACTTATATTTGCACGTAGAACACCGGGCATCGAAAACGACGTCCCAGAGCTGCATATGCGACACCAGAAAACTATTTGGTAACGTCTGTATAAATTTCTGAGCAGGAATATTTCGCCTGAAGTTCAAGGAAGTGTGAGTGTATGTGTGTCTAACGTGTATGTTTTGTTATTTCGACAAAAGAGATATCACACTCGATGGTCTGCCATTCCCAAGGCGGTGGAAGGTGAGTGGGAGCCATAAGGATATTTTCTGCAAGTGGGATAGCTCTTTCTTCTACCATTGCTTGCAAGCGTAGGGATAAATGAGTTGTAATAGCTGGGCGGTTATGATGCAGTCTGGCAGTGGACGAATCGCTAATAGTTGAATGACATGGATGTTCGGTATCTGATTTTACCTTCATGTAGTAGGAGAAACTTTGCTCTTTGAAGATGTAAGGACCATTCACTAGACCCAATATAGAGGCTTTCAACTGGTATTGTCCTAAAGGCAGCTGTCGCCAGAGGAATACGAAGGTGGTGGACTGGGTCAAGAATTTGTAAGGCACTGTGTGTTGCATAATGATGCACCAGAGCACCATAGTCAAGGCGCGAACGTATGAGGCTCCTATACAAACTAAGACGGCATCTCCTGTAGGAACCTCAGGTTGTGCGGGACAGAAGCTTCAGCAGGTTCATCGTCTTCAGGCACTTCGCTTTCAGATATTGCAAATGGATATATATGTTAGTCTAGAGTCTAAAATGACAACTAAATATTTATGTTCACGATTCACAGATAGGCGTTCTCCATGAGTGCGATTAACGGGGTCTGGCTATATATTTTTGTTATTCGAGAAGACAACGGACGCTCTTGTTTGAAGGTTTAGTTTAAATCTATTCTCGTGCGCCCACGTAGACAATTTTTTTAGACCAAGTTGTACTTGTCGCTCGCAGATAGCTAGATTATATGATTTGCAAACGATTTGTACATCATCGACATACACAGAATAAAACATTGTATGTGATAGGAGGGCATGCAGTGAGTTCATTTTTACGACAAGGAGGGTACAGATTAGCACACCACCTTGTGGTACACCAGTGTCTTGCGTAAATGCACGGGATAGGACGTTACAAACTCAAACGCGGAACTTGCGATTGGACAGATAACTTCGAATAGTGGTCCGCATTGTCTCGGACTACCATACCACACAGATCACGGAGAATTCCGAAATGCCATATGGTGTTGTATGCTTTCTCCATGTCAAGAAATACCGACAAGAAAAGCTGCTTGCGTACAAAGGCATCACGGATATTAGCCTTAATTCGAACAAGGTGATCTGTTGAGGATCTACATTCCCTGAAAACAGATTGTAGGGTTAGTACTTTATTAATTTCAAGATAATGAAGCAGGTGTTGGTTCCCCATTTTCTAGAACAGTTCGCAGAAACAGCTTGTTGAAACAATAGGCCTATAATTGTTGGCCAGAGAGGGATTATTGCCCTCATTGAGAGCCGGGTTATGATTGCTTGTTACCAAGAAGACGGGAGGCACCCGGTAAATCACGTGGCGTTGAAAATTAATAGGAGTGTTTCCTGAGTTTCAGGTTTTATGCGTTTGATCAAGTCATAAAGTATTGGGTCGGTACCTGGAGCATATTGTTGCAGCAATTCAGTGAAGCCTCAAACTCTGCCATGTTGAATGGATGATTATATGGTCCAATCTGTTTGCTTTTTCGATCTAGAGGCAGTCGCTCTGCTTGTCGTTGATATCTTAATGTCTGAGAGCAGAGGGAAGAACTCGAAATATCTTCGACGTGTGCACCAAGAGTATAATCTTGTTCTTTGAGTGTGTCTCCCTGGGTATTTAGCAAAGGTCGAGGCTGAGATTGCCTGCCTTTAAGATTTTTGACTCTGTTCCAGGCTTTCATCTCGCCTGCATAAAGATTTATACAAAAGAGGTATTTTTGCCAGCTGTTCTTTTAGGCAAGGCGGCACGTTCTTTTACCCTGAGACTTTATCTCCTTAAAGCTGATGACGTTCTCTGTAGTTGGTGAGTCCCGAAGGCGACTGCTAGCCTTATTTTGCTTTCTGCGCGCTTCCCTGCATTGATGATTCTACCAGGGAACAAGAAGTTTTGAAGGGACCCATTCGTTTTTGGGATACATATAGACGACTAGAAATGCTGTTAGGTATCCCACGGCGTCATCGCTATTAAGTGTACAGATATTGTCCCAGCTCAAGTAAACGAGTTCTCTGTATAGCTTCTAGTCGGCTGAGTCGACCATCCATCTAAAAGCAAGGGGCGGGTATTCATCCTGCTTTGTACGGCTTAAAACAATCGGAAAGCGATCACTTCCATATGGGTAAGAGTTGCAACTGCAAATGAATGAATGAATCGCTGCGAAGCAGGCTGTAGAAGGAGGAGGAGTAGATTTTAATGGAGAGAAAGGAGGAGAGGTCGGCCTGGAGAGCGTGTCTCTAGCCTGCTACTCCTCACTGGGGAATGGCGAAGTGGGAAATACAGGGAAAGGTAGGTGGCGGATGATTATGATATGGTACAATGAGATACTATATACACGTTGTCCAATATGCGGATGCGCACTGGAGACGCAATACACTAAGAGTAATCTTGTCCATACAAAAAGTAATCTTGCCACAAAAAGTTCTTGCGCAAACACATTTCGCACTGACTACATGTCTCACAACTTCTATAGGCGATCATCTAAACCAGTCTCACTTAAAAAGTTCGAAAGTGCTTTTATGGCACGTTGGGCACAGTCAACACTCCTCCACGCGCCCAAAAGCTTTTCTTCTGAAAAGGGGCGGGAGTCCAAGCTGTCAACTGTAGATTTGAGTTTTCTTCGTTCGGCCGCATATTGAGGGCACACGCAAAGTACGTGGGCTATTGTCTCGAGAGTGTGACAGACGCTACATTCAGGGTCCCGTGTTTGTCCAATCTTGTGAAGGTATCGGTTGGTGTATGCCACACCCAGCCGTAATCGATGAATGAGCGTTTCCTGGCTTCTCCGCAACCGAAGTGGATGCCGGAATTGTAATCCAGCGTCAAGTCTATGGAGGCGCTCTTGTCGATGTTCGGGGTTGTCCCAATGTTGCGCCGTAGAAGTTTTAAGGGAGGTATGGAGCAAGGCGTTAATGTCATACCGGGAAAAATGAATTTTTATAATAGTTCCGTCAGTGTGCGCCTGTTTTGCTTCTGCGTCAGCCTGTTCGTTTCCAGCTATTCCACAATGGCCAGGAATCCACTGCAGCACGATGGTATGTCCGGAATGAGACGCCTCAGCAAGCAGATACATGATGTCATAAACCAGGGGACTATATGCGGTTCTGTCACTCATATAATTGCTGATGAGTTGCAGTGCTGGTTTTGAGTCGCAGAACACTGTCCACTTCTCGAGACTTTGTTGCAGTATGCAGCGAACTGCTTCTCGAACTCCGGTCAACTCAGCTGCTGTAGACGACGTCCTGTGTCCTATCTTGAAACGTTGTGCGATCCCCATTCCTGGCACCGTGTAGGCCGCCGCGGAAGAGGTCTGTGTCACAGAACCATCTGTAAAAATATGTTCGTAATATCCATACATGTAAGCAATGTATGATAGCGCGAAATGCTTGAGGCCAGCAAGCGGCATCTTCGACTTCTTTGTTATTCCAGGGATTGGGAGCCTGACCGTTGGCTTTGCCATTGTCCAGAGTGGAACTTCGGGTATGTCATACGGTTCGAAGTCCGACGGCAATAAGTCTTGCTGCGACAACACGGCTTCTGAGTAGGCGGACACAGGCCGTACGCTTGTGACGTTCGTGAGTGGATGGTTCCTGTGTCTAGTCAGTACCGTTAGATGCACTCGCAATGGCTCATGTTGCAGATAAACTCAAGCTGGGCACGCACGTGCCTCTGCAATAGTGCCCCAAGTAGACGCACATCGTGGTAGTCCTAGGCAAATTCTCAGTGCGCGAGCCTGAGCACTTTCAAGTGTGCGTACAGCAGTTGTACTATCCCGAGAAAGTACAGGCGCACTGTAGCGGAAGTAGCCAACAAAAAGTGCCTGGTAGAGCTGCAGAAGAGATGACTTGGATGGCCCCCATGATTTTCCAGACATATGTCGAATGATCTGAGTAAAGCTGTCTAGCTTTTTTCTTAATCCTGAGAGGTGCTTCGACCAGGATAAGTCACGGTCGATGACGACTCCGAGAAACTTGTAGTGGGTTACTGAAGGTATAATCTTCCCATCAATCATAACGGGGTAGCAGGCCATTGACTTT
Source organism: Dermacentor andersoni (assembly GCF_023375885.2). Classification (NCBI taxonomy): domain Eukaryota; kingdom Metazoa; phylum Arthropoda; class Arachnida; order Ixodida; family Ixodidae; genus Dermacentor; species Dermacentor andersoni. Next base: position 137,174,964 of record NC_092823.1, read on the forward strand.
CGTGTAAATGCCATGGTTGCACTTTTTTCCGGTGAGAGCTGCAGTCCGCGACTGTTTAGGTATGTGGACGTTATTGACACCGCGCGCTGCAGCTTCGTTTGCACTTGTAAGCGCGTTAAGCTCGTGGTCCATATACAGATGTCGTCTGCATACACAGAGATCGAGACTGCGCCTGCGTGTTCTTTGACCAGTCCGATGAGAACGATATTAAATAAGGTTGGGCTCAATACACCTCCTTGAGGCACTCCACGATAGACGGGGTGGTTCTTTGTTTCCCCGTCTGGAGTTGTCATGAATATCGTTCTCTCTTGAAGATAGCTGGCTATCCATTGATGCATACGTCCCCCGACACCACATTCTTCTAGGCCATTTAAAATTGCATCATGGAGAACGTTGTCAAAAGCACCCTTGATATCTAGAAAGACAGCAGCCGTTAATCGACGGCGACGTTTCTGATGTTCAACAGTTGTTACTAGGTCAATGACGCTGTCGATGGACGACCTACCCTTTCGGAAACCTGTCATTGCGTCTGGATATATATTACGCTTCTCCAAAAACCACTCCAGGCGCGTCAAAACCATGCGTTCCATGGTTTTACCTATGCAACTGGCAAGCGCCACAGGTCTGTAGGAAAGCATAGCATGGGGTGTCTTGCCTGGTTTCAATAATGCTGTAATACAGTTCATCAGAAAGCACCTTGGTTAAATCACGTTGGCATACTTTTCTGAACAATTTATAGCAGTGGAGCGCGCACTCGCGTGCGTGCACGCAGTAAAAATAAAAAAATAATAATAAAAAGAAGTGAGGAACGGCTTCTATGGTCTCGAAATAAATATGCGCTAATCTGCACCGGCAGAAGACCCGTGTTGTGTTGGGCAACGCTTTGTTCAGCCCATCTGCCTCCGTTTGGGTATGGCATGATGTGCCATTTTGCCACATCATACACCCAAGGGGAAAACTTGGCCGCTCATTGAATTCAGAACAGGTCACCCTGTGACCCCAGTGATGGCTGTCAGAAGCGCCGACATCTCAGCGATGTTTTCGGCAACGAACAACGAAGACAATCCGGGCTATCGCGCTTCCCGCTCGTGTCTTCACGCAGAAGGTTTAGCTGACGGTGCAACACTGCAGCAACGAAAAAGAAAAAAATACGCTTACTGGGCACCCAGTTACCTCATTTGTGATTCACCCACCGTAGTTGCTCAGTGGCTATGGTGTTGGGCTGCTGAGCACGAGGTCGCGGGATCGAATCCCGGTCACGGCGGCCGCATTTCGATGGGGACGAAATGCGAAAACACCCATGGTGCTTAGATTTAGGCGCGCGTTAAAGAACCCCAGGCGGTCGAAATTTCTGGAGCCCTCCACTACGGCGTGCCTCATCATCAGAAAGTGGTTTTGGCACGTAAAACCCCATAATTTATTTCGTTCTTTCTTTAATTTGTAATTGAATTTGCGCACACTTTAAGTGATTGAATTGTGAAAGTAAAAAAAAAGAAAACGCAGGCGACAAGTATCTTCCGAGGTCTGCTTTTCATCAGAGGAGCAGATTGTGATGCAACGACGAAGGCATTAGAGAATTCACTCGGGGACAAGGTGGTATGTGACATTGCTCTGGGAATTTCGGGCCTCCTTTGACGTACCAGGTATGTCCCAGAAATGCAAAACATGCCTAATGGACTAGAGACAGTAGAGCAATTGATTATTTATGAATTAAGCTGGGAATATACATCAGAATATTATCGAAAATTACAGCGAACAGTCTAGACCTACCGCCGAAGCAATGTAGAATATTTTCTTAGTTTCAAGAGTTATCTACAATATGTTATGTTTGTGTAGAAACTGCGGCCAGCCTGTTTGTGGTCACAGCCTCAGAGTAACACTCGTATGGAACGGCGGCGGTTCTAGTGTATAGATTGCGCCGATTACAAGAAAAGGAAAACGCGCGACATCCGCCAGCCTGCGCATCGCGTATTCAGCAGAAAAGAAGGCCAGCAGCGGCGTCGCGGCTGCCTCCAATGGCGGCCGATTTCTGGCACTCACGTGCACCCGCTGTCGGTATGTTTGGGTAAAGCCGTCGAACGTGCCGTGTTCGTTCCCAGCTGCTTGGCTAACGAGTTGCTGGAGACCGAGCATCGTGTTTGTTACCTGCCTCTTCAAAGCAACCGCGCAATGACAAGCGCAGGGACGGCACAACCGTGAAAGCGTCTTTCCAGTTGAGGCATCTCCAAAGAACTCCAAAGAACCCGCCTCGTAGCATGAACCACACCGCCTTCGTTCGAACCGGGGCACACACACTTCGGCTCAGAAAAGGACGGCACCAGCGTATGCACGAAAAAGACCGGAGGGGACCATCGCATATTAACTCAATTGCTTCGATGTCACGTTTTCCGATTCCGAGACCTCCTCAGCTCGTTGCCTCCTCGGCAAAGAGCTCTGGCAGTCATCTCCGCTGTGATGGCGAGCAGTGCCGTGCAATTTTATTTGAGAATATAGTTTCTTCTTCTGTTTACTTTGATCGACTCGCGCTGTTTGCCTTAGTTCTCGTCGGCTTACATCTAAAGAGGTGACATTTTTAAAGCATATGAAAACAGAAGAAAGAAAGTGGGAAGATCCGCTTTGACATTTGTGAAGCGAGTCATATTCGACGCGCGCACTGACTGTTTGAAAAGCTTATGGTTTGCACGGTCGGGTTCCAAGTAAAAAAGGAGAGAAAGAAAAAAGAAAACATGCCTCGCATCGGGCGTTCGCTTACGCCATTTGCAGACTTCTGCAGACTGACCAGCAGGTAAAGTTATAGAAGTACTAGCAATAGTCTGGAGCGCAAAATAAATGCTTAAAAGCGTGAACTTCAGTTCAGTGTTCCTTTCGATACATTTTTGCAATTACAGTCGTCGGAGTGAAGCTAAGGCCTTGCGTAATTCTAGAGCGATATGTTCTAGAGATATACTTTGCCATACTAGAGGCGTGCTCACCGAGTAAGCTATAAAGAAGAACGTGACACATACGCCGGCGTTGTCGCGCCCCGACACGTCGGACCAACTTGGTGCACTCACTGGCAGGAGCTGTGGAGTTCGTCTGGTCCAGACGGTGCAGGAGAAGAGAGCGCACGCGCGCCGATCACTACGCGGCTTTCGACAGCGCCTATGCTTCGACAACGCCAGACGTCGCGTAAGCAATGAGTAGTACTTCGGAGGCGGCGGTAAAAGCATGTTTCCGCCAGCGTCGAGCGTCTGCTTCGAGATTGCAGTAGTAAACGCGCGGGACGGACTCTTTATTTGCTCGTGTGTTGTGAGAGGCCGGTAAAAATGCTTACGTACCATCGGTAAAATAAAAGAAGAAATTGAACGAAAAAAAATTGCCGAGTGACCTTTCTATTGCTTTTTGCAACTTTCTCGCTAAATTTTTATTTATAATTTATTTCTTTAATTCTTGGTAATGAAGAAATTGAGCAGCCGGGTTACTCTCCGTGTCGGTCTCTCTGTAGCAACAAATAAAAAAAATAATAGAAAAAACATTGTGGCGTTCAACGTCCCGAATATTCAGAGTAATTTGGGAGAAAGGAGGTATAAAAAAATGAAAACCTCCTTGATTATGAACGACGCCTTAGTGGAGGGCGTTGAGTAATTTTGACTTGATCACCTTGTTGAGCACGTAGTTGAAGCTTAATACACGAACGTTTTTGCAATTGTCCTCATCACAATGCCGTCGCTCGACTCGACCTCGATACCTCGTGCTCAGAAGCAGGACACCATAGCCACTGAGAGCAGGTGCACGTCCCAGCAGAGCACAGAAAGAATCTTGTGTCCAAGCGAGTAAAGTCATTGGCGGTTTTTCATTTCATTTCATTTCATTTCATTTCATTTCATTTATTATACCCTCAAGACCACAAGGTATTACAGAGGGGAGTGGGGTAAAAAAAAAAAAAGGTTACATAACAAAGAAAGCAAAGAAGGCAGCAAGTGATGTAGTCATACACATGTGAAGCCCGAAGCGATGGTGTTGATTATGGCCGTACGAAATTGTGCTTGGTCTTCAATTGCAATCGATTCGGCGGGAAGGTGGTTCCATTCTTGACACGTCCTAGGAAGAAAAGACTCGTGACAAGCTCTAGTGTGACACTGCAAAACTCCAACTTTGTGATGATGATCAATGCGAGGAGAAATGTAGGTTGGGAATGAAATAAGATTATCGCGCAGATATGAATTATGGAAGTATATTTTATGAAACCAAGCCAGGCGAGAGCATTTGCGACGAGCAGAAAGTGGTGGAAGTTGGAGGATGTTTTTCACAGAAGTTACGCTAGCCGTGCGGTTATAGTTGCTTAGGATGAAACGCGAGGCATTATTTTGAACACGTTCGAGAGAGTGGATTAGTGTCTCAGCATATGGGTCCCAAATTGACGAAGCGTATTCCATTTTACTCCTAATTAGCGTCTTGTACAAAATTAACTTTAATGATGGCGGAGCGGAAGAGAAGTTTCGGCGGATATAACCTAACATGCGATTACTTTTATTGATTACGCTGTCGATGTGTAAAGACCAGGAAAGAGTAGAGGTTAAATGAACACCTAGGTATTTGTAGGATGCAACTGCTTCCATGGCAGTACTACTAAGGTAATAGGTCGGAAGAGGAAGTTCACGGCGGGTTACACGCATGGTTTTGCACTTAGATGGGTTTAGTTTCAAAAACCACAAGTCGCACCAGTTACAGACAGCGTTAATGTCGTTTTGCAGAATGTTAGCATCATCGGCGTCAGAAGTTTTTGATTGAAAAGCCGTTGCCGTAGGCAAGGGAAGCTTGTATTTGTTCGGTGGGCAGAAGTTCCTTTAAATTCTGTTGGGGCTTTCAGTGACTCTTCAATGAATTTAATGCAGCCTTCTTAGCATTATCTGTAAACTTCGACCGAACTATGGACAACTCTGAATAGATATTGGATTCCTTCCCAGAAGTCGTTCACAATGATAGAAAACAGCACGAGTACTTGAAAGGAAACATTAGAGTATCGCGTATTGGGGCACGACGGCCGCTCGCTTATGGTGGCATTCCGACTGGATCGGGAATTCGGTCGTTTTGTGGATGGAGTGGCACTATACGGAGAATTTTTTTTGACGGCAGCGCTAGTATTTACAGGAATGTAAACTCAGATGACAATATGTCTTTTTTTATTTCTAGGCAAGCTTTACAGCCGCATGAGAGAAAAGAGGAGGAAGGATGTTAGCCAGAGTCAAGACTAGCTGGCTATACCGTGTGTTGAGGACCAACGGCTGAACATCTTTCGTAATATTACGAGACGCAGAACGTTCAAAGGTATTTGCAGTTTCACAGATGTCTTCTTTCTTGCAGTCTCACAGGTGAGCCAATGCGCCATTGTGGTCGTAGAGCAGCGGCATCAATCGCATTACTAGAGAAAAAGGAAGCAGCAGCTCTTCCTGCGTCCAAATAGGGGGCAGTGCTGCAGAAATAAATAAAGAGATAAATAAATATGAAAGAAAGCCCTTACGAAGGAAACGCGGAGTGCGGACAAATAACTGCATTCTTTTCGGTCGTAATGACTCGGCAGTCCCTTGAGCCACGGCCTGCCGTTGCGAGGTGCCGAAGACGCGGAACAAAGTCCCCCTCGGACGGGAGATCATAAGTGGCACGGAAAGCAAGCAATGCGAGGATGCCACACACATAGAGAAACAAACTCATACCGGCCTACAAGAAAGTCACGCTGGCCGGGAAAGCATTTTCATGTCCTGGACATCCAGTCCCTGGCACGACGCCATCACTTACGCAACACGAGCGCTGTTTGCTGCGAAAGAATGAGCGCGCCTCTGCTCCGGCGAAGTCGACGTCGTTTTCGGCAACGTTGCGATGACACGTGGGAATTCAACGGGAAACATTACTGGAACGCCGAAGCATTGCCCCTCTAGATGTGCGCGGAGTTTGGAAGAAGACGCAGTTGGCGTCATCTAATCACAGCCCGAATTCACATAAGCACGGTTCATTATTGGCGGGCCGCTCTAATGGCGCGACACGTACACGTACGTTGTCACGCTCATACGGCATGGCGGGTAGGCCATATAGTACGCGATTCCGGCGCTTCTTTCCAGTTCGAAAATAGCATCGTAATGTAGTTTTTACTCAACGTGATAACATGCAGGGAAATCAGGCAAAGGGACAAAAGTAAATTACTAGGGCCATTTTGCCAAATCCAAAAAATGACATTACAAAAATAACATGCACTCACACGCACACAGCACACATAGAGGTCGAGAGAGACAAAAAAAAAGACGATAATTCTAAATAAAGAAGAGACGCCAGGAAAACAAAACCTGAACAATATCAACTTATACATTGCCCAGTGCAAAATCGCGACGTGGCGTAAAAGAATGACTGTGCAAATATCGCTCTCAAATGAAGCAGTAAACCATGACAATGTGGACCTATCCTGATCGCCCAAACAAGGTTACGAGCAGACACCATTCCGTTCGTTCGTACGCAAAACTTCATGGTTGCCTACCCGATCAGCTTAATACTGCAGCCGCAATGAACGCTAACTCAATGGATATCGTCATTTGCTCGTGAATTTCTTGACAACATGCATGACAACTCTAGAGACTGAAGATTGAAGTGTACGCTCAGCCATTATAAGGCCAGGCGCTGGCGTTTAAAAACAGTGCAAACATTAACGTTCTATCTGTGCGATAACGAACAAATAAAGATAGATTTGGAAACCTAAAACCTAAAGATATCAATAATTAGACAATGTATTTGCCCAAGTAAGACCTCGCATAGAGGAAACGAGGAGAAATAAGAGGAACTGAGAGGCAGTTCTTTTAGACTTGCCGTATAAGCTTGCCTTAGAGAAGAGGGTTCATGGGCGGACGTTACGGAAGAGCTATTTTTTTCCTTCCCTCGCCAGTTCTCTCTTTCGTCAGCATCTCTACTTTTCTTGTTCTTAGGATTTAGAGAGCCATAAAATGTTTGCTGAACAACAGTGACAAGCGTTTCTGCGCGGATTCATCAAAACAATGTGCTGTCCAGTCTCACGCAAAGAAACAAAAGATAATTGGGGGCATAGGGCAGGAAAAAGTTCAGTGGATGCATTACACAAACTATTCCGTCCTGCATTCCCTTGCGCGTTGCTGTGAAGTTCGCAGGAACTACCTGGCAGACGCATATGTTCACATAAATGCGCGCTGAGTCAGATGACGAGTGCATTTGCAAAATGACTGACAACATGCATATTGACTAGCTTGCCTCGAAAATAATTAGCAGAATCTGTCCTTATAAAATCAAGCATTATTCCGAATCTGTTTTAATTTGCGACAACCATTATACACAAATCATTTAAGGCCCCTTACATATTAAAACTACGCCTTTCATGCAGTGAACATTACTGCACTGCGCAACGCCTATTATTTTCGATAAGCTCTTTGATATTCCCAACCTGCAGAGCACGCGAGTAATTAGACACTTCAACTACTGTAAAGCAAATTCGGTGGGTATGCCCGATTTTTACCAGAACAACAGATTTAAGCAATGAGATTTCATTTCTTGCTGATTAAGATTGGATTATCTGTGAAATATTGTTAAGAACAGCCCAGCTGAGGTGCAAGTGTTGCCAGCCAGTTGCGACAACGGGCGTCAACGATTCCTGAAGCGCCGCCGCAAACCTCTAGCCACGGCGTCATTAAGTCGCCATTGTGACTGAATGCGTTAGGCGAGCCAACTATTTTACCGAACCCACCAACGCCGCCCTGTTCTGCTATGAGTGGGGCAGTTGCCGCGGCAACGTCGACGAAGGCTCCTTCCCACGCGCCGACTAAGACGCAGGACAATGGCTTCCCGGGCCGGCTACCCGGTTCGGCTCCGAGTTCTACGAAGCCCCTCTGACGTCGGCTCCGGACCGTGCACCTGTGTGTGTGTGTGTGCGTGTGTGTGTGTAAGCCGTCCCGGGGAGAGGCGGCGTGTTTACAATAACTGGACGAACGTTTCCGTCCCCTTGGAATCAAGGGGGGACCGAGTGCTTATAAGCCGCTGTTGTGTGGATGCTCGACACACCTTTTCTTAAGCAGTCATGTTGGACTGAGACACTCTCTCAAGCAGTCGTGTTAGACTGACGTACTTTCTCTCGAAGTCATGCTAGACTGATGAACTGCATGTAAATACTGTAAATAAACCCGTATTCCTCGTTTTCGATGAGAAGCAGTCCTTCCCTTCATCAACGTCCTCAGCGTGGACAAGTTGGACGACGGCATGTGCCAGCTACCTTCGAATTCATGCCGGACTCCAATCTTGACAACGGGTTACGAGCGATGGGATGGAGCCCCCAATCCTGACAATGTCAATAATAACCGACATAAACAATGGGTTGCATCCAACTAACCTAGACTACAAGGCACTCCACGGTAGAGTTTTCTATATATATTTTTTTTTGATACGCGAATATTTTATTTCATGCTCCGCGTCGGGCTGCACACACATGAATGCCAAACTTGAAATTTGGATTAATAATAGCTCTCTCCATCTCTGCACCACAGGAGTTCGCCAAGGGCAGCGTCTCTATTCATTAGGGCAGGTCGCGCGCTTCCTTCGTGCAACTTCATTAGTACTAGCTTCGTCGCATTGGCTCTACATTAAGGCCGAAAGGCTTGGTCGTGTTGGATACGTAATCGAATGTATTGATTTTCTTTTCAGCAATGCTCCGGGGATAGTCATTCACCAGGCTGCGTAACCACATTGCCTAGTTCTCAATACGTTCTTGATGAAAATTCCACCCCGATGCCTGCTTTTAACGTCAAGTTTTCCTTGAACATTAACATTAAGGTAGATGAACCTTGCAAAACGCAGAACATTGCAAATTGAAAGTCTAATTTTCTTCGGTTTTATTAAGGAAGAACGCTGCTTTTGAGATTTCTCACTCATTTTATTAATTCTTAACATACTTAACATAATTAACCTAACATACGTCCCTTCAAAGGTGTGCGATCGCGCAGACATAAATTACGTTGATTTTCGCTACGCTAACTAAAGGACACTAAAGAGCAACATTAAATATTTCGAATTATACAGCATTTCATCATGAATAACGAGAGAAAAAGAAAGGCAAATTTTCATGACATATTTCATGTAGCAAGCCTGTCTGATTGCTTGGCTTGCTACTGCAGGTGCTGGGCGATAACTACGACAAACAGACAGATTTACCCGACATCATCGTTACACAATGCCAGGAACATGGGCAAACAGCCAGAAGAGCGGGGCTTTACAAAGGTCACGTTCCTTCTAAATACATACCTTGTACAGATCGATTTAAAGAAAGGTATGGCACTATAGCGATTAACGCATAATACAGAAACAGAATTTACGAGCATAGTTCATGATTCCATTTATCATGGAAATGTTATGCAGCAATCCGAAGCAAGAAACATAAGCACACGCACAGCATATTCGCGAGCCCCTCAGATTAATTTTGTACTTTCTTCTAGGACCCTAGGCTCAGCTCTCCGGTCAATGATTTTAACTGGTAAAATGTCCCCCCCCCCCCCCCCCTTAATTGTCGTTATTGAAAATCTAACAAATTTTATTTTTGTCTGGATTTTGAAGGCGAAGCGTGCCATTAGTGTGCAAGAGTATCACGTCAGATATTTCAACATACTTTCGCATATTGGACCAGTATCGCTCTGAATATGTTCTAGCAACGGACTGTACAAACCAGATCTTCCTTCCTTCCTTCCTTTCTTTCTTTCTTTCTTTCTTTCTTTCTTTCTTTCTTTCTTTCTTTCTTTCTTTCTTTCTTTTAGCAATTCAATGAAATTCTTTTTCACTAATACTCTCTTAAATATTCCAGAGCAGGTGTTGTCCATGACACGCGATGGAACGAGAAGATAGAGCGGGAACGTAAAGCACGCCTTTCGATTTTGCATCTTTCTTGCTTACCAAGACTCGGCTTACCATTTTCAGTGTTCTGGGGGAATAATAATTATTACGAGCGCACCCTGACCTAGCATTTCATTTTACTGTCAACGGACACTATAGGCGGGTACATATGCTGGTGACGTAAGTACTCCACTACTTCCTCCCACGTCAAGAAGCAAATCCAGCTTTGCTCGAATAAGAGCGCATTAACGAATGGTCTTGCTCGTATGAGCATCGATGGAAGCCTGCTTGACACTACGTCCCTATCTGCATTTGATCGTCATATTTCTTTTCAAGAAACACAAGGCCTCCTGGTCATCTTTGGCTGCTATTAACCTCACGAAGCATAATTACGCAGGTGTACTTGTTTCGCTGGGAATGAAGTATCGAGTCTTCTGGTGGGGTACTAGTAAGCCAGTCGCGTATTACTGTAGTTCCAGAAGTTCATGCTTTCTCAATAATCTTTACTACAGGTCTCTGTTCTATACGACGTTCACAAAAGAAAAAAGAGACGAAAAAGAAACAAGTAAGCAAACACAGAAACAAGAAAAACACGCGTTCCCCTCACAAGAAAAAAGCACGAGTTTCTGGAGGTGATTCCATAAATAGGTGCTGGGGCGACCTTGTGGAAAAATTTGTGTAATTAGAGAATGCTTCTTTAACATCACCACGTTTCGTCGGCTTTGTACGAAGCCATGATCACTGTATTTCGTTCGGCGGCTCTACTTCCTTACTTATTTTTCCACCGTATCATCACCAACTTCGTCTGTACAATGTTGAAATGTTGTGCAAGCAGACAGAGCTCCGAATTCACGTATTTGTTTATCGTCCTCGGCATACTTATTCGCACCCCCCCCCCCCCACCTCTATCCCCCCTCCGAACTGCATTATGCTCACCCTGAAGCAGCTTTAGCCCCTGCGGGTGACCACTTCCTGTGGTGAACTGCGGCGCTTAATCGTTCGAGTGCAGGCATTGGTATACATGAATACAGGGTCTGACTTTGAGCCAAGCCAAGTGCGTATGACGTTTCCTGCCATGCTCGATACCGCCCAGTGGCGACGGATGCTGTTTTGCGAGTTCATGCGAGAGCCTATTTAAATTGGGCTTACGTGACATGGTTGAAGAAAAACAAAAGGAACCAACGGCCCAATACAAGACATCCTCGTTAAGTCTCTCTGCGTTGGTCTTAACCATCGGCCAAGCAAATCGATAAAACACAAGCGGTCGCGTTTAGACGACTTCAGACAAGCACACACCCACACCCAAAGTACGTTAACAAAACCACAGGGCGCAAGGAAAGCGACCTACGTAGGCTCTGTTACCAAACAGGGACACTCACACACATAATGTGGGAGTGCACCTGGCTCCCGTTTTCTCATCCCTCCGTCAGCAGCGAGACTGACTGGACAGCCTGGCTCAGTTCCGGGGACGTCGACCGACAGCTTGAACTGGTGGACTGGGCGGAGAAGGCCAAGCAGGCCCAGGGCCTTACTTGAGCCCGATCCCTCAGCCACCTCCCTCTTTGCCCTTCCCCCTTTCAATAAAGTTTACCATCACCACCACCCAGCCAAACATCTGCATAGGCCGACCTGTAAAGTTAGTTTTTCCCCAAGATGACCATTATTGTGAGAAAACCAACTTACAAAGCTAAGCGGGACCAAATAAGCCGAGATCACGTACGCTGCAGTTGAAATAATAATGATGCTGGGAATAACTCGACTACGCTATTATCATTGTTTCACTTTTCCTCTGTGCATGTCGTCATGCATGTCGGCACGGTGCACGTAACACCGACGAGGGAACACGTCATCGAGCGCCGTCAGCTGGACGTCCCGCCATTTCCCAGCAGCAAGCGCGGGGTGGCGGGTTCTGATTTGGTATGCAAATTGGATAACGCTCTGTTCATTATCGCTCTCGCGTATACCGTCGAAGACCGGTGCCACTTTTGTTTTCTTACTGTTTCGTGCCTCTGCGTGCTTTCTCTCTGAGTGGGTTGTATAAGGCTCCGGTCTAATTGCTTTTTCTCTCCGAGGCGTTGGTATTCATACGGAGATTTCTGCCGCTCTGCTCAAGATGCGCGAGATCGGTTAAGCGCCATCGGTGCCGCCTCGATTCAATTCTCTCTTGTTCGCATAGCAGCCGAGAGCTCGGTGGCTGTCAGTGCCACATTTTCTCGCCATCAGGGCCTGGCCAGAGGGAAGCACCAGCACGAAGGAAAGGCACGTGGCACTGTGGCTGACTACACGCGTGCTTTGAAAAAAAAAAAGGCAGAGCGAGAAGAAAAAAAAAAGCTTGCAGTTGAAAAACAAATGATAGCGCGCGTCATGTTATGCTACATATACTTGCTTTTTTCTTTATTTTCTTTTTTGTCGGGACGAGTCACATGAATCTCTCCTGAAGAAATACGCGATTGCGTTGCTGCAATTATGCGTTACTGCAATTATGCGTTACTCGAACGAACAACCTTGACAGACATATTTGGTAACGCGTTGGTCTGCTCTACGCCTACCCCAGTGGGGAGGGGATGTTAAGTACTTAAGATGCCGAGTATAAACGAGATCTTAGTTGAAACCGGAGTGCAGTTTAAAAACAATGGTAAACATAAAAAATATTTTTCAAGTATAGCGCGTTACATGATGAGTAAACAATGGACACCTGTTAAGGAAATTATATCAACGATTGGTTTGCTATACATCACGTGTCACTATGAGCGCGTTCTGGAATACTAGACTACTAGACGATTAAGTTGCCACATGAGTAGTTAAACTCCATGTTTGTGACTAATCATGGCAATTTATCTCGCGTCTTGATCAAGTTCAACAGCATCTATATTCCTCTACATCCATATTTACGCAAAATGTTCTGTTCGTGCAATAAGACTACAGCTCAAACGCACGCGCTTCATGTTCAATGTCACTATGTGGTCTCAAAATGGACGCATTCACAGCATGGAGGGCAGGTGTCGCAATCGTCGCTACAGCAGGTAACAGCGTCTCGTGATCAACGAAAGAATGAAAGAAACAGAAGGTGTTCTTCACCGGCCGAATGATCTGCCGTTCGGAACTGCCGCTCCTCCCCGTGTACGTCCAGTCGGGGTGCGCCTGCCTCGTCGACGATCCACAGAGCAACGACGTGGCGCCCGATGTGAATGGCTCGTTGTGTGTTACGACGCGAGGCCGGGCTCTGCATACGCGATGACAGCCACTTCGCGCCTCGCTAAGCGCACCGTGTTGGCCCCGACGTGTCTGAGCCCTCCTCCCGCTATTCAACACACGTAGCGAGTCGGCCAGCCGTGGCCTCCCTTGCGGTGTTGTGTTGGGCTTACGCTCGTAATCTGATTCTCCTCTGTGCCCTCCTCCATCCAGGACCCGCGTTGCGATTTTGGCAATCTGCATTTCGTCGTTCTCGCTCTTGGGGTATACCCCTCTCTCGTGCGCGCCCCTTTCGTATATTGCGTTATTACGGCATTTTCATCTCTTTATGTTCGCTTGTGTCACTTGTGCAAAGTAAAAATAAAGATTGTGTCTTTATTATGTACGTTAGGAGGGAGAGAGGGTCCTGTTTTAATCCGGGGGCTTCGTATTTTCCTTTTTTTTGTTTATTGAATTCCGCATGCATCTGCTTGTTACCGTGAAATTGGCTCGCCCTGACGGTTCAGAATAATTTCTATTGTTTTGTTTTTACGCTTATAGCCTCTATGTGAGACGTATAGGGTCGTGTACAGGTGTACCTCGGCTAGAGTTCTTGACGTACCTGAACTGCTCTTTAGGGTACCTCTCTTTCCTTATTTTCTTTGTTCCTCCTGGTCAGAATGTTTTGATAATCTGAATAGTCTTCTAGCACTTCCGTATTTTCGGTACTAAATTCTGGTGCTATCTCTCAGTGGTCTCTCTTTCCTGACATTCTTTCTGCAATGTTTGTGGACCTTTGTGACAGGCCCACTCTGTTGTCTGACTTACACATTTTGAGTTCAAGGAGAACGCGCCCTTGCAGGGTCATGCTCACAGTGCGTTTCGTGTTACGAAGCAGCCTGTTCACAGAGCACAGCACCGAAGTCTCTGAAGTACAATGGAGTCACACAACCTTTACGACAGCCAATTTCGCATTTTTTACTGCTGCATCGACGTGCTGATGACATGAGGCTCAGAACCAAGAGCGTATTTTATTGCTGTGGCTTGCCTTTTATACAATAGCACATACATCATCGTTGCCAGACCGGCTGCATAATTCCGATACAACTGCGGCGCGAAAGCCAGCGAGAGACGCTGGTGCCACTTCTCCATCCATCTGCGCCCTCTCGAACGTGAGCGACGATGTAACGCTCCTATAACCGGAAAAGACACGTCACTTGTATTTGCACAAATCACGTTGGCTATGCGGCGGGAAAGTTCCTATTACATCTGCACTGAAACGTCAATTATTCACCTATCCTTTACAATTCACACTAATATTTACTCAACCGCATGTTCTTGTACAGAGTAATCTGAAGAACACTGCTTCCTACATTAACTTGCCCCGATGTCGCGTTGCTTCAGCCTCACCGAATAACCACTAGCGTGGTGTTCAGTAATGCAAACAGGAGCGCTATAACGTAAAACTATTCCAAACTTTTCTATTCTAATTCTGCTATCAGCCCTCCACGATTGGTCAAAAACTTATTTCGACCACCCCCCACTTCACCTGTTTGTCACGCGACGTCACGAAAACCGCAATACCTCCCCATCTGATATGATGTGTACACAGTGGTTATGCATGATTTGACAGAAAAAAGAAAAACGCTTATTTCTGATTTGACCCCCTTTCGCCAATAGCCCTCGGCTATTGGTAAAACGTTTTCGGGCTGCACCCACTTCACCTGCCTGTCACGCGACGTCACAAAACCGCACAAACTCACCGCGTCAAAGTGACTCTTCTTTGCTGAGGGTCAGTTTTAGCGTCTTTCTTAAGCTTCCGCTGCATCCCGCCGCAATTTTGGACCAACCGCCACAAGCTAAGTAAGGGAAAGCCGACCAATCCCAGACGCAGGCACCACCCTCTTCATCTGGTTATCGATTTTCAGTGCACTGGCTCTGCCTCAGTGAATCCCTCTCCACTTGAGCGTTCTCCTCGCCTCTTGTCAGCCAATTAGATACGACAAGCCGTTAAGTGTAGGCAATGTTAGTCGTTTTTCAAGCAAACAAAAGTGACCTCCTATGAACGACGAGAGCGTTTGATTGGTCTGTTCTGAAAACCCTGCGCGTGACCGCCCGGTACTTGCGTCTGTGGTTTCGCAAATTTGACGACAGGAAATTGGAATAGAAACATATTGGAATAGTTTTACGTTATAGGGCCCCAGAACATGTCGACTAAGAGCAGTCAGAACGTGATCCCTGATCCCAGTAGCATTCGATGTCCTCACCTCTTCTTTTATAGCACGCGCTCAAACAAAAAATTAAATTGTGAGGTTTTATGTGCCAAAACCACTTTCTGATTATGAGGAACGCCGTAGTGGAGGACTCCGGAAATTTCGACCACCTGAAGTTCTTTAACGTGCACCTAAATCAAAGTGCACGGGTGTTTTCGCATTTCGCCCCCATCGAAATGCGGCCGCCGTGGCCAGGATTCGATCCCACGACCTTGTGCTCAGCAGCCTAACACCATAGCCACTGAGCAACCACGGCGGGTGCGCTCAAACAAAGCCCAGTAGGGGTTCGTTTGCTCGGCTTCAATTCTTTGAAGGCGAGCATCGTCCCCTTTAAGCAGAATTAACGATCGCGCGCGATTGCGACTGGCTCAACGAATTCAAGCGTCGCTGCGTCAGGCAAGCCTTTTCTCTCGACAATGCGTGTCGAGGAGCGTTTCTGTTTCTCTTAGATATTTTTTTTCGCGTTTCCTTTAACAACATCGCCCGGTTGCGACCAACAAACTCCGTTGTTATATAGCGGAATTTTGTCTCTTGCTCGGAATTTTGTCTTTTAATTGTTCCTTGACGTCTTCTTTATTATTGTTGTTTAAACTGTTCCTTCAAATTACCTTCTTTGTTGGCGAGTCAACGATCGGAATGTGAAAATTAGCAGCAACCCTATTTTATAACGCTGTATCCCATCTCAAGGCTGCACTTTGCCTAGAAAAGCAGTGTTCATGCAACACAGATGGTTTAACAATAAGTTATTTGGCTTGTGCTAAGAAATAACGACACATCGCCCCCTTGAAGTAATCTTTATATATATATATATATATATATATATATATATATATATATATATATATATATATATATATATATATATATATATATATATATATATATATATATATACATATATATATATATATATATATATATATATATATATAGAGAGAGAGAGAGAGAGAGAGAGAGAGACATATTTGGGGGTGGGGGGGAGCATTGCAACAACAGAAGAAATTCTGGAGTTTTACGCACGAACAGAACGATCTGGTTAAAAAGCACGCCGTACAGAGGGGTCTCCGAATCAATTTCGATCACTCGTGGTTCGTAACGTGCACTCAGTGTGCAGTACAAGAGCGTTTTTGCATTGCGCCCCCCATGAGAACTCGCGGCGCTTCAGGCTTGACGGCAACAGACCACACGAGGAATGTTGTGTGTTTCTCTCGCGTACTTGTCTCGCGTCTTCATGTCAGCGAAGAGCAAACGCTGTTGGGTGCTCCTTGTTTGCCCTCTTACACAGCGCCGTTTTTAGAAAAACGGAAGCTCTTTTTTATAAATTTCAAACAATTCAGTGTGAGCCACCTATGCAAACAACCACCCTAACCCAGATAACAAGCAGTTACGGCTTGTCGAGGCAAGCCTAAGTGAACGCACATGCCTTACACTAACTGTCTGCTCTGAAAGTGCTCGTGCGATTCCTACTCAGTGATGAGCGCATTATGTGAAGCTATAAAAAATGGCTTTGTAATGATGAGAGCGCCAGGCAGGAAATGACACCTCACTGCAAGATCTTATCTGTGCTGAAAATTTGGGCGAACGCTTAAGCTTCACCTTTAAGAGTGGAATGCGATAGCAATCAAGGATCCCTGACGGCTTGTCACGCTTCCCAGCAACTGTAGCTTATGTAACCGTAGTATTTTCCTGGAAACGCTGGCGGCGAACGCTATGCACGAAGGCGAGCTTTCTGGTTCTTTTTTTGATGGTGTTGCGAGGAACCGAGCGGGCCGCGCCGCTGCTACTGAGACCAACCTCAAACGTCAGCTGGAAAAGGGGTTTGTGTTTGAGTTTCCACGTGACAGAATTATGTTTTCTCGTGTATTCAAGTTACAGTCCGACGCTATCATGTCTGTAGGTTCTGCGTAAGTAGTACTTTACGAATTGTCTGACGCATTTTACTTTGAGATTAAATTAGTTCAGTGCGCCACGCGGGGAGCCTGCGTGATTCGGGATGCGTGGTTCTGAATTATTTTCTCGGCCGCGGACGCTATGCTGAAGCCGGATTTTCAGCGACCCTTAACACTATGACGTTAATAGGGTCGACTTCATGTGACAAGCACTGTCGACGGTAACGCGAATAGTATTCAAGCAGTGTAGGGACACACCACATTGCTCAAGTAATTTATAGTTAAGATCTGTAATGAGCATTCTGAGACTGTCCTTGCTTCGGCTAAATACGATATACACTGTCTTTGGTACGAGCCGACATTGCTGTGGCACGCTCTTGCCAGAGTTGCCAAAGAGCGGCGTGGCGACGAGTGTACGACGACGTAGTGCCGACGATGAAGAAGTGAAAACAGAAGGACGTCGATGGAACGGCGATGATGACGGCGGGGTGACTATTCCGAAATTTTGACGATGTCACAAAGAGGACAGCGTGATCACGCCGGCACGAAGACAATGGGATGACGACAAGTGTACGACGACAATGGCGTGACGAAGACGGCACGACTACGACGGTACAATTACGACGGAATGACGACCATTGCACGACAACGGGTGCGCATGAGCGACTGTCTGGCGACGACGGCATGACAACGGCGGCTTAATCAGGATTAAATGACGACAGCGTGATTACTATAGGATGTCGAAGTCGCAATGATGTTAATGAAACGACGTAGGCAGTATAATGCCGGCGGCAGGATGACAACAAGTTGACGTTTCTGAATCGATGGGGAGGGTGAAGCGACAGCACGACGACGACGGCATCACGACGACTCTGTAACGACGATAAAACACGAGGAGGATAAAAACAACCGTGATCGCATCACGGCAAGGAGAGACAAAAAATGCGTGGCGACAACTGTATTACGTCGACGACACGCTGAAAACAATGGCATTACGACGATGGCATGGAGAGTCGCATAACGAAGCTAAGTGACGATGACGGAACAAACACAACCGCTTTACGATCCGGTTATGACAACGGATGTATAACGACTGCGTGACAATGACGGCACGACGAGAGTTGGGTGACAAAGATAGAATTCCGACCTTGCAACGACTACGATGGCAGCACGACAGCATTAAGTTATCAGATCATTGCTACTCTTTAAGAAGCATTTTTCTTGGACAGCTCCTGGACCAAAAAGGCTAGTGGCCCAAGCCATCACACAACTTACGCATGGTCGGCGTAGTAGGCGCGACGATGACGGCATGACGAGAGTCAGATGACGAAGCTGCAATGGCGATGACCACGATGGCATCCCGACCATGATCCCATGCCCAGTCGCCCCAGCTGGAAGACAAGTTGGCCTGCTGCTGCGTTGGCGTAACAGGACCTCTGAAGTAGGCAAACAATGCTAATCACATCGAAAACGTTGCAGCAGGCACTCAATAAAGAGCGTCCTTTTGACCTATCACATTATTTCTGCAAAAATATATCAGGATTGTTTTTTGCATTACGATCATTTAACGTTCATTGTAAAAAAAAAGAAGAAAGGGAGAATTTCAATTTGCTGCTCATTTCACTCCAACGGAAAGTTCTAAAAACAGCAGTGCAATTGATGCCTTTCACTGTTTCTATAGCCATTGTTCGATGTACTAAATTTTCTATTTTTTCTCCTTTTGGGGAGAAGACCTTTGTTTGAATGTTACCTTTTAATGTATACGTTCTTGTGTGCCCTGTTTCGTATGAACGAGAAGAAACAGGGTTCACCGAGGGGCCCGATTTTTATTAGTCATATCATGAGAAGCCAACAAACAAAGACCAAGGAAAAGACAGGGGGAAAGATAGGAAAACATAGGGGAAGAAGACTTGCGATTATTAACTGAAATAAAGAAATGATTAATTAATGGCAATGAAAGTGGATGAAAAAACAACTTGCCGCAGTTGGGGAACGACCCCACGTCTTCGCCGCACAGAAGTTTACTGTGCCCGCATTTGTGTCCACCTACGCAAATCGAGTGACATCACCGAACATGCACTTATGAGCGTCAGAAGCAAGTTTTCTTTAGTGCTCCAATTCATGAGAAGCATTCATGAGAAGCATCGCACGCGTAATGCGAAGACGTGAGAACGTTCTTCACCTGCGGCAAGTTGTTTTTCCATCCACTTTCATTGCCATTATTTAATCGTTTCTTTAATTCACTTATTAGGTACAGTAATTTTCCCTATGTTTTCCTTGGTGTCTTTGTTTGTTGGTTCTCATGACTATTCTGTATCAAGATTACAGCATGGATAAATAAATTAAAGAAATATGTTATATGAACTGGAACCCTCAACAAAACTTGCTTCTGACGCCCATAAGTGTATGCTCGTGGATGTTACGCGATTTGCGAAGGCGGACGCAAATGTGGGCGTAGTAAACTTCTGTGAGGCGTTGAGTCGATTGTTACGCTATGGTGGAAGTTCTAGACATGTCTAATTAACAGGGTGCTTTTTTTAGACTACACATATTTATTTTTATAAAAAGGCTACCAGCGTAGCGAACGTGTCATTTTTGCAGAGGAATTGCCAGGTGAGGCGGACATACTTGACGCGAATAACGCAAGTTTCAGAAGACGAAATAAGAAACCTTCGCTGGTTACCGCTTTAATGAAACCTGGGGGCAGTTGTTTGTATGTCAATATCAGGGGCCGTCACGTTTTAATGCTTCCCCATTTTTAAAACGCTTAAATGTAGCACCTAATTAGATATATTCATAATCGAATTCCAACGCGCAATGCAGGCAATGTTCAAATGAAGCGCAGTGGGAGTGAAGGAAAGGCAGCCCCGCTACACATCAGACAGCTACACCACATGACAACTTTCTGAACGACGTTTGAAAGTTAAATTCCAGGCAATCATGTATATGGCACGTTTTGCTCAGCAAGCATCTATCGATACGTGCCGCATCACTATTTGCTGCAACATACCTCCACTTTTTTCAACTTGTAACCAAGATGACAAAAAAAAAAAAAAACTTAGACATGCGTTACCCAAGAACAATGTCTAAGTGGCACCTACTTTCGCACCTGTGTGCGATTAAGATATCAGCTCAATGCTACTCTTTAAGAAGCATTTTTCTTGGACAGCGCCAGCCGTCAGCTTTGGAAGTGCAGACAAATGAGAATATCTAGGCTGCCCTTAAGAGCCGGTTATACCAAGACACATTTAAGAAATCCAGGCTACCCTCCACATACTTTTCCTCTACTGCCACATGCGCAAGTGAGCACAATGTTTCAAAAGCTACCTGGGCGAAAAAGAGACGAAACACTTAAGCACAGAAATAGAGCTTTCTAGACAGGTGTCACAATTACAAACGCGTGAAGGACCAAATGTTCATAACCTTATGCGCTAACTGAAAGCATGAACTATACTTTTAACGTAACAGTTTTGCCGAATAACTTCACGAAAGACTCAATACCGTGTCGTTTTCTTCAGCTGGGACATAGAAGGGCGGAAACTGAGAAAGAGCTAATGCCCATCGGTTGTCTCGTGGCACAACTGTGTTCAGACAAATTCTAGGCTCGAGGTCTAATATATGCGCAAGCACTCGTTGCTCAAAGCGGGAACTACTTATTCTTGTCGTCTTCGCACGCTGTCTCCTTGGGCACAAGTTATAACGCATTACGAGTTGTCTGATGCTTTGTAAATGGCTCCCACGCTGTATTCCCCCCCTCACGCTGAGGAGCGTCGAACACCTCAATTTGAGCCCAGTGTTTTTCCTCGTTATCGGGCGCACACGCCCAGCCCGCTACGAGTGAACGCACTGCGCGCGCTGTGTAAACACATTTCGCTGCGCACCGCGACAAGCAGCTTGAGAACGGCGTCTGCAGCGCATTCCTCCCTGCGCTACGAGCGAGCCTCGAAAGGAAAACAACCCGCGGCCATGTATGCAAGCGCTCCTCCTGCACGGCACAAACCGAGCAGACGTCGTCGAACAGCGCAGACGGCAAACGCCGGGAAGCGCGTTGCGACTAGCGCCTGCCTTTCCCTCCGGCCCACTTTGAACGACGCGTCGCTAACTAATGGATACGGGACTTCAAAGACGATGAAGGGTGGTCTCATGCGGGAGCACGAGCCGGGGAGGGTTCGCTGCCGGCCCGAGTGCTCCGGCCGGGGTGCGCGCCGGCTCGAGTGCGCGCACGAAAGCGCGCCGCAGCTCAAGAGCGCAGAGCCCGCGGTGGAAGGAAGGGGCTCGAGAGGCGGTGGAAACTCGCTCTGCCAGTGGCGGAATTTAATTATAAACATCTGGGCCGCTTCTCTCCCTTCCCTACTAATGTCCCAAGTTTCCCGCTCTCCCGAGTTGCGCCTTCCATCGTGCCAACTTTCTCGAAGATTTCATCCATCCGTTGCTGTGTCTGCGGAACATGGCGAATACAGACGCGCTTCGAGTGCCAGGAAAAGAGGTACTTGCGCTGCCTGACTCCTGCACGATGCTGAGGCCCCAGCCTCCGCGGGCTGGAAACCAGCGTAGGTCCCTGCAACCTTTCGTGCGGTGAATGACTCTTTAAAGACCGGACCGAAATGGAGAACGGAAGCGCACGAGTAATAATTATGTTCCTAAATACGGTAGTGTGTTGTGATTTAGAGTGCGAAATTCAGTTTGACAATTTCAGAACATTTAGCATCAATGTTCCGAAAAATGGAGCCATTCGTACGATGCTCCCATGGAGGGGTAACCGTGAAAAAGACAGCTGACTTACAACTTCTGAAAATCTTCTGAAAAAATCAGTACCCTTCAACTCTGCGAAGAAGGATGAACAGCGAAGCTGTGTGTGTGGGTCCCTCAATGGCTAACTCCACTTACTCGCGGGTAGGCCCGGTATTGCACTATATTCGGTATCTGTCCACGTATGGGCAGTGCTTAACGCATGCTTCGCCTCCGCCGCGGATCAGCCCAGCATGACCGCGGCGTCTCCTACACTTTCCTTGCCTCATGGTCACAGAATGCAATTAAACAGGGATGAGCCCGGAGTAATAGATACATTCGTGTGCGTTATCGCCGCTAGACGCGATTTTTTCGGTAGCAAATTTGAAATTAGCAGCATCATCGAATGCAAACGTTTGGCTGGGAACGCAACTTCAGTCGCGCATCGTATATTGCGGGCGAGCTCCACCACTCGAAAAGCTGGCGCCTCCGTCGGCGTGGCGGGGTATGAGCGATCACGTAAACACAGTGGCCGCGTCGGCTGCTTAGGAAGTGCCGAAGCGAGATAAAAACGAAAGTTGAAAGTTCTACCTGCGCTGCGGTTCTGATTAAGTGGAGTGGGGGGGGGGGAGGTGGAGGTAGAGAAAACATTTCTAATGAGGTGGGGAAACTTCCTAGTAGGGTGGAGCCTTTAGTTCAGGGCCCCATTGGTTCGCGCCACTCCGCGTGCCCGCCGGATCAGCCATCGCTGCTCTTGCGGGTCTACGCTGGTCAGCACAGACTCTCAGGAGGACGGCGGAGGTGAAGGAATAGGGGAGCAACCTGGAGGATGTGGGCATTCCCAGGTGCAATGATATACTGTGGGCTTTGCTCCACAGCAGGGACAGTACTAGTGATATTGTGTGGGGCGGAAGAGGTGAAGATAAAAAAGACGGAAATGAATTAGTTTCAAGCTGTCGCCACGCGACATCGTCTTCTCGGTTAAGGGAATTATGTGGTGGGGGTAGTTTCTCCTGCTATCTCTGTAATGTTGTAGAGTTTCAGTGGAGTTCAGTGGTTCTGTCGGTGCGTCGTCTGGGTTGGAGGTTTTTCCGCCTTGGGTGTCTGCCTGTTATCCTTCGAAAACACTATAATAGGTAGGGGCTGCCTTTCTAGGCGTGCAGCATGCTAGGCTACTGCTCGGGGCCGCAGTGCCAGACGTACGCAATGGAGCCCAGCGTCAGCCTTCACACGCACCCGCAGGACAAGAAGCTGCGTGAATCTTGGATCGCGAAATTTGGAATCGGCAAGCAGCCATCGGCTACAACTCTGGTGTGCAGCAAGCACTTCCGCGAGGAGGACTTCTGCTACGGCGTCGGGGCTGCGATGCTCAGTGAACAGAAGAAAGCGCGCACTGAGACGCTGGCTCGCTTGCGCTGCCCGGCTAATGACACGATGCTCTGGTCTACGAACCTGTTCGTGCTAAATTTTGGCATGTTCACTGGAATGGAAAGGGAGCGGTAAGAAGCACATATAAAAAAGGAGGGCGTGAAATATGCTCCTCTTTGTGCTAGCGCCAAACAATGAATGTAACGCATTAAGAAAAAAATTAATTATGGCGTTTTACGAACCAAAACCAATTTCTAATTTTGAGGCAGGTCGTAGTGGGGGCTCCGGAAATTTGGATCACCTGGGGCTTTTCAACATGCACCTAAATCTAAGTACATGGGTGTTTTCGCCTTTCGCCCCCATCAAAATGCGGCTGCCGTGGCCGGCATTCGATGCCGCAACCTCGTGCTTTACAGCCCAACACTATAGCCACTAAGCAACCACGGTGGTTTGCATTAAGAAAAATAAACAGCCAGAAATTGCTCGCTGAGAAGACCCATAAACATCCATTGCGATGCAATTTAAGAATAATAATATTGAAACCTCCAAGAATTGAGAAAAAAGAATTATTGATTGTCGCGACGGGACATCACAAGTCACCGTATACG
Organism: Dermacentor andersoni; assembly: GCF_023375885.2. Classification (NCBI taxonomy): domain Eukaryota; kingdom Metazoa; phylum Arthropoda; class Arachnida; order Ixodida; family Ixodidae; genus Dermacentor; species Dermacentor andersoni. Next base: position 137,198,865 of record NC_092823.1, read on the forward strand.
CGTCGAAGTCTCTAGTTTTAATGAAATTATTTTTTAACAATTCTGGTTTGCTTGTGTACTGTCAAATGTTCACATGCTGTGGCCTAAAGCTCACGGCACGGCGCGAACATGCACTCGCAGCGAAAACGAAACATTGTGCACGGAAGTGCATGCACAATTGCAGTCGGTCGCTGCGAACCCGTGCGATCACTGCATTGATGCTTCATTATCTTGTGCTTCATTTGGTCATACAGACAGCCCACTATAAGGACATATTTCCCATAGTTTGCTCTCAGCGACTGCCTGCCATTTACGCAAGAGGCCGGTTCGGGGGGCGTGGTGACCGCGCTTTGTGGGCGCTGATTGCATGTATTCGGTAAGCGTGCCTAAACCATTCCGTGCTTTCTGTTTGCCCGAGATTCTTATTTTGACAGTAAAAAGCTTGTCTTCTTTCTAGAGTACTTAGAGAAATGTACAAGAGGGCTCCCACATGGTGTTTTTATTGCGCACCGACAGCCAAACCAATGAGGAGCACGCCGCGTGATCCCTCGTATGTGCGCAAGGGAGGGCGCTACCGACAGATGGCTACTCCGTAAGTGCTCGCTGCAAAAATGATTGCTGAAACGTGGTATGGGCGCGTGGAGAAATGACGGCATTCGGGTGGGCGGTGCGGGACACGCTATGGACGGATACGATGATTTCGTTTAAGGCGTTAGCGATTGAAAAAAAAAAAAGCTTACGACAAGATTTGTTAGATACTGAAATACTGGACATATCATTACGAGCTAGAAAACTACAAGTTGTATCTACAAATATTTAGGCATTTTCTTCGATTGAGACATACACTGGAAAGCTCACATTAAACACCGTTCTTCTAAGCTCGCTTACGGATGTTATATTCTTCTCAAGGCTCGTGAACGTTTTGAAAATCTTGTCCTACGCATTGTGTGCTTTACCTTCATTCAGTCACATATATTACTGTATTGAGTCATGGGGAAACATATTTATAACTTACCTTGATCCTGTATTCCGTCTGCAAAAACGCGCATTAAGAATTATCACTTCTTCTGGGAACACTCAATCCAGTACGTACTTGTATAGCTCATTGCATGTGCTGCCAGTGCACGCATTGTATGAGTTGAAAATTGCGGAGGCAATTCATAGTATTATCGAAACCAAGGATCGACTTCCTATTATTTTGCTTAAAATCCCATTACGAAATACAACAGCTGCAACCAGCAATATCTTAATCTGCCTCCATGTCATCATGATCTGTACGGGAGAAGGCTCGTGGAATTTAACGGCGCAACTGTTTGAAATTCTCTGCCAATACATATAAGACCTGCAACTTTAGGTCTGCTGTAAGAAAATACTTTTTTGAAAAACACTGTGGATAAAAGAACGCTTGCTTTAGATTTACATTCCTGCCTAAGTCACCCGTGTCAATTTCATTGTTATCATGGGCGTAGCAAGCTGGGGCGCGGGGGCTTATGGGGCTTCCGCCCCCCTCCCTTCCCCGAAATGTTTTCGTGCTGTACATGCACCGCTGACCAAAGTAACCCCCGGCGCTGGAAATCATTCTGGATTTTGTCTAAAATGTCTTTTTCACGCTCGAAAAAAATATTTCACCGCGAACATTGCGAACTCGGGCTGGATTTCATGGCAACGCGCATGCACCGGGAGTCACATAACGCAAGCAGCCCCATCCGAGCACAAAGTTTCAAGGGCGTTTTGATGGCGAACTGGGTCGCCGCGGCATCTCGCGGAGTCTGCGGAACCTACGGAGCGCATTGATGTCAATTCCGAAGCTTTATGGGTATAAAATTCTCGTAAATTTTTGACGTGAAAGGTGCATTGGCATTTCCAAAGTTGTGCTTTAGATTTTCAATTGCGGAACATTGGGGGTTTATTGTTGCTATAAACATTTGACGCCAAAGGTGATTGACTTTTCTAAAGTCCTACATCGGAACATACAACGAGACAAGCCAAATCAACACACTATCAGACAAGTTGCCAAAGCACGCAGCGAGATCCGATGAGATGAAGCGCTGCGGTGGTTCATTTGCGTCGTCATGTCGCACAAAAAGCCTCCTCAATGTTTTTTGTTTTTTTTTTTGTTCTCGCAACCCTACCCACGGGCTGCCAGAGCCAACCAGAGCGCATGCGTTTTTCTCGTGTTGCCCCGACCACCGCACGGCGCACTTCGGTGAGCGTTCGGTTTTCTCTAGCTGAGTGGGTTTTCGCCTGGCAGAGTTTCAGGCGCTTTCTGGCTAGCAGACGAAAAAAAGAAACAATGGCCGCTCCCCGCCATCACTGTGGGGACTCGATTGATTGCACCGTGTTCGCTGGAGCGCAACCTCCCCGGAAAGTCTTGTCTTGCCGGTGCAGGATACCGAGCAGTATGCGTAAGGTTTTCGGTGGACCAAGCGTCTCACGTTTTCTTCGATATGTCCATGGAATTATCATGCACCGGATACATCCCACTAAATTATAATACCTATGCCGATATTGTGATGTATCAGACACCCTCCAACACATGGTGTTGGTGTGACCACACCGCGAGAAAACCAGTCAAGATGATGCCCCAGAACCGCTACAAGCGATCGAAGAAACGTGGGAGGGAATGTTAAAGGCACAGAGCCTGGAAGATCAGCGAAGTCTGGTGGACCGGGCCCGGGCTGCGGCATTAGCCAACGGGTTTCTCGACTAAGAGGACCGCCCACCTATAGGGCGAAGAAATCACACTTTCTCGCTGTTTCTCACAATAAACGTTTATTCCTCCTCATTCTTCCTTCGGTAGCCACATTAGGTGCCCAAAGTAGGCATTCGATTGTGGCCAAGATACCTTCCTTTGCGTTTTTCGATTTTGGTGCCCCCGCCCCACAAAAGGAAATAAAAAGCATGTTGCGGCGCAGCGAATTGTTGCATGGTGAAAGATCGATTTTGTTACTTCTTTTGCAGAAAGTAATGGGCCACGGGACACTTCAGTTGCCGGACACTCTTATTATATTATTGCCATAGCAAATATATGGACACTCCAGGCGCATTCCTGTCGTCGCCCTCACGCTCTGTATAAAGTCCAAGGGCCGCGGTCCATTGTGACCGCGCGCCGCATGCTGTATGTGCGACTGTCGACAATGGTGGCTTAGCCTTGTGTGCGCAAAGGAGAGAAGCGGGAAGGAAACGCGCCGCCTTCCGTCGCACGCGATAGATCGGGGGGAGTGGATGGAATGGGGGCGGGATCTAGGATTCTGTGAATCTGTGATTGAGCAACATGTTTATTTGCCTTGTTTGGCGCATCATATACAGTGACGTTTTCTTAGATACGTACACTTATTGGTGACTAATACGTATATTTAAATATCTTGTTGCGAGATTTTGTGTATACATGCAGTGAACTTTGTTTCCAGTGACAATTTTTGCCCTTTATCAAGCTGTATCTTCGCATTTGTATATTCCGTTGTATCTTCGCATTTTTAATGTACGAGGACGAGTCAAATAAAAGGGAGCCTACCCACCCCGCGCACTAATGGTTCGGTTCATTATATGCGAGGCATGCGCGTAGCACACAGGCATCTCTCATTTACAAAAGTGACACGCAGGTGTGCTGATAAAGGTTCTTTAATGCTCTCATACACTGGGTTTAACATGATTGCGTCACGTAATGCACGCCCCGGAAGTTGAGCAGGGTGGTGCAGTGAAGTTTTTGACAGCGGAAGGTGTTTCCTAAAAAGAAATTAGTCGCCGTATGGCTGCCGTGTACGTTGAACATTGCATTTCACTGGCCACTGTGAAGCGTTGGAGCAAACGGTTAAAAGAAGGACGTGAAAGTTGCAAAGACGATCTGAGACCGGGCCAAAGCCACCGGGCAATCACCCCCAACAAGATTGCAAAGGGTGATGAGCTGATGAGAAAAGAACGGAGGATAAGAATTGGTGAACTGGCAGAGCGTGTGAACATCAGTCATGGTTCGGTTCACGCCGTGACTGATGAAGATCTTGGTTATCGGCTCTCGTGTGCGCAATGGATGCCCAAGATTTTGAACCACCGCCAGAAGAATGAGAAGTTCGGCGCTGCCTAGACTCATCCGATCCTGTATGAGAAAGAGGGTGACGATTTCTTGTCTGCAATTGTGATCGGAGACGAACCATGGTGCCACTTCTAGGAGCTTGAAACACGACGGCAAAGCTTACAGTGGAAACATTCGAATTCACCACCCTCAAGAAAGCAAAGGCCGTCATTTCCGCCGGAAAGGTGTTCTTAATGTTTTTTTTTGATCATCAGGGGCCATTACTGATAGAATTTGCTAAATCTTGAGAGACTATCAATTGTTTCCGATATTGTGAAACGCCGGATCGGCTGCGTGTCGCAATCAAGAACAAACGACGTGGAAAATTGACGAATGGGGTCATCTTGTTCCACGGCAATGCCCGTCCCCGTGTCGCTGATGTGGTTAATACAAAACTGGCAAAGTTTAAGTGGGAAACGCTGAAACATCCGCCATACTGCTCAGACCTGTCGCCTTGCGACTTCCACATCTTGGGGCACCTGAAGAAACAGCTCAAGGGAACCAGATTCGTGCCGCACGATGACGTGAAAGAGTCAGTGGGATAATTTTAAAAGCAGCAACCGAAAGAGTGTTGTGAGACGGGAATCGCGCGACTCGTTACTCAATGGGACAAATGTTTAAATTCTCATGGAGACTACTTTTAAGTAAAGTACCCCGCTTGTCATATATTCGCATTGGCTCACTTTCATTTGACTCACCCTCGTATATTATGCAGAGCACCTGCTTTTTATACGTACTCTCTGTTGCGACTATAATTTCGGTGAAAAGCAACCTCGCGAAACTAACGATACACGACTGGTGACAGCTGCTCCTGCGTAGTACATTGGAACAAATGACAGCGTCATTGAGATTTTATGCGTTGCATATTGCAATCACTCAGTTCAGCCCTTGGGCGCGGCCGGGCAGCCACCATTGGGGGTATGAGCCACCATAGTGGCTCATACCCCTACACTAGAGTTTTATGCGTTGCATATTGCAATCACTCAGTTCAGCCCTTGGGCGCGGCCGGGCAGCCACCATTGACCTCTAGCGCAACCACGTGACGTGACGTCACGACAGCCGGAGGAAAAGCTGGGCCCCAACACAATATGCAACGAATTCTTGGCTTAACCAAGCTAAGCCTGGCCATTTTTTTCGCTGGCGGTCGCATGTGTACAAAAATGTAAACAAGGTTCTTCAATGAACGTTTTATTAACATATTTGTCCCCAACTTGTTCATTTGATGGGCTTTACATTTTTCGTATCAGCGGCATACACTGCTTAGCTGGTTTCGAACTGATATAGTTCTAAAGTTTGTGTGATATTTTTTTTAATTATTAAATAGACAAAAACATGGAAACATTGATATCAGTTATTTTGGACACAATTGTTGGCACTACGTGTATATTCTCTTATGAAAAAAATACATATCTTACTTGTTTTGACAGTGCCTAGCATTCAATAATTCGGTTGCAGCATCTTTGGCAATGGCAATGCAGTTATTATTCATGTATTTGATACCTCGACAAATTGTTTATGAGGAAGCTTTAGCTCGGGCCCAACTCCGACGCGGCCTATTCAAATACATGTAAAACGCAGAAACGCTTTTCTGAGATAACCTCTAGATCGCTTTTAATAAAATTTGTTGCATTTGAGAGAGAAATTTGAATTCTAGTGTCTGTTGAATAAAATATTTTGAAAAATTCGAAAATTCGAAAAAAATGGAACTACGGTAATAGCTCTGCATCAATAACACATATTGCGCTTCTGTAAACGCCATCTACTATAACAGTCAGAGCGCACAAATTTGGTGTGTCAATTTGTGTCTTAGGTGAATTTTTTGAGATTCATGTGTAACATATCAATTGTTTCCGCTTTAGATGTACTATTAGATGCAATTTGAATTGTGATGTCATTTTTCATTGTTGAGTTACCACGTCTTAAGCTTGGCAGTATCGTTTACTGAATATAGGTGATTTTTGACATATTTTAATAAAGAATTGACAACCTAAATAAAAATTCAAAACAAACAGTCCCTAGAATTTAAGTTTCTTTTTGTAAATGCAACGATATTCGTCAAATTTGGTGCAGTGGTTGCCAACAAAAACGAATTCTCTTTCTACGTGTATTTAGATAGGAGCACCCGAGCTTCCCGTTAAGGAGGAGTCCGAGCTGCAAGATGAGCCCCTCCCCGAACGAAATTTCTGGCTACGCCACCGATTGTTTTGTATTATGTTTGTTTTGTTTGCTCGCGTGCATGAAGGATAAAAGTGTACAGAGAATATACTTACCTTCGTGCCTAAGTTATGTAGGTTAACTTTATTATTAGGTGTTATGTCCGTTGTTTTGTTTGCTCGTGCGCTGCATTTTGTGTACTCTAAGTTTACTATGGACTCGGAACTAACCAATGGGTTTGGGTCCAGTAAAGCTTTCTTATTTTCTAAAATATGTTGTAAATAACGAATTAATTAATTAATGAATGAGATATTCTGCTACGATCGGCCAGAGCGCCAAGATCAAGTGGGGATTTTATGGCGGCGATACTAGATTTGTCAGGAAAATCAACTGGGTAAGGATACATTAATAATACGCACTAATATGCGTCACTTTCAGTATTACTAGATGACGCTTTAAGTGACGTAGCCTGCGATACCATCAAAAATCTGCAAGAAACCAGAATTCCGATGGTACCGGTGCGCATCTAGTGGCGAGCCGGCGCCTGCTGTATACAAAACGCGAGAAGCAGACGGTGCAAATTCTCGACGAAACCAAATCGGCTTCTCCAGCAATACATTTCTTTGCACAAAGCCCCACAAAACCTGGTTGCTTGCCTGACTTTGCTGTGCCCACTAAGAACAGTGCACTGCACTTTGCCATCCAGCAAACATTTCAGCGCGGCTTGTTGCAGGTATTACGCAAACTTCGTCTGAGCGGTGCATCATAGTATTTTGCCGCACAAACTTCGCGATTTCAGTACAGCTTTTAGGGTCGACAGCCCTCCAGCCTTTATGTGAGACACTGTAGAAATGCACAGTCGAACGCGTAAAGAGAGTCAGGATGCGAGGAAAAAAAAAAAAAAAAGAGAAGTCGTTTGCCCGATTCCTGATTCGCGAAAGTCAGCCGAGGAGTTTCCAATCGGGGATGGGGAAACAGTTTATCTCGTCGCTATTCCGATTTAATGGAACCGGGAAGGGGTCCCGTCGGGTCTCTTGTTCGGCAACAATGGGGCGCCCCGTTCGTTTGTTCTGTGTCAACTCTGCGATCTCTGATGCGTTACTTCGCTTCATTGCCTCCTTGCTTTAGGTCAGCGCCAAGCGAGCGCGCACATACAGCGCAGTGTGCGATGAGCAAAGAATTATCAGGAGGCGTGTCTGCCTAATGGCTTATCTCGCACGACGCAGGAAATCTCAGCTTGGTTCCCCAGCAGAAGCGTCGGGCTGCTGAGAACGCTGTAATATACACCGAGAGGCGGAAGCGCTGAAATATTTTGGTAGATTTGCTTTAGTGTTTACTTTGGACAAAAAATATCGAGCAGACTATTCGTTACAGACGCGCTTTGATGACGAGGTAATTTTTATTCCAGCGGCGTTTGTTTCTTTTTTATGGTAGCTGGCGCTTAAGCAGAGGTTCCTGATTCGGCGAGCACAAAGTTAATTCTAGGAATGTCAGGAATATAAGAAAAACTATCCACTTCAGCCGATTTTCGATTAGAGCACTCAAAGCAAAGGCTTGATGGCGTTGACGTCGTCCTAATGGTCTTAACAGCGATTGTCTTTTTTTCTTTTTTGTCGCCATAACTGGTGGGACGTGTTACACGCCTGCTCCGAATCGAATCATCTTGGTGTGCATGAGTGGTTTTTGGGAGAACGTTCTTCCATCTCGCTCTCGTTTCTTTTCTTTTCTTTCTGAGAGCTCTTATGCCTTTCACAGTCTGCTTAGTAAAGGGGCAAGAAAAAAATGCCTGAGTGTGTGACCTAGTGAAATCGCTAGCCATTTTCATTCTGTCGCCTCTGTTAACTCGGTAAAATAAATTAACTCGCCAGTATTGACCGGATGCTTTCAGCCCGATACGTTTACCCGGCTCTCCAAGTTGCACAAAGAAAGGAATGAGGTATTCGATGCCTTCAGAAATATTAGATAATAAACCATATTCATTAGATTGCCGCTTTTTTTCGCTCTATTCCCATGAAAGTGCACGCATGCAGCCTATGTTCAAAAACTAAAGAAATACAGGGAACTTATTTTTCGGTTCCAAAAATAGTAACGTCCCTGAGCAGGTTCAAACCAAGTTCCTCATTATTGCCACATTCCAGGAATATGCAGCACGCCATATGTTAACGTCTGATGAACGCCTAAAAAATAACACCGATGTCGTGAAAGTGTTCGCATTTGTTGGCGATTTTCTAATAATTTTGAAGAACGAATCAGACAATGTTTGTCTCGCTGTTTTCAAAAACAGTAACCTCATTCACTGAGGTGTTGTCCCCTTTGTCATTGGCACATAAAGTCCCCATAGGCAATTTCATAAGGTTTTCTGACTTGGGATTGTACTTTTGCCGGCAAAAGGCCTGCTGGAGTTATCAGCCGGGAGGCAAAAACCAGTCCTACCATTTCATCCCGCTCATTCAAAACTCGTGAACCGCGCAGTAAAAACATCGTGTTTCAACAATTCTCTGACAAAGTCGTGTGACCACAAAATGGAAGCCAGTTTCAGAGATCAGGAAAAGCGCGTGGCAGATTCTGGTTACCCGATGCGTATGCTGACCTCTGTCGCGGAGGGCTTAAGCAGGAAGTGTAAAAACGCATTGAATGGAAGCAGTGTCACTGCTAGAGCAAAGAAAGTTGCTGTGGTACCATACATTCATTGAATTTCACATAATCTCAGAAGAATAGCGGCAAAATCGAGGGTGGACGTGGTTTTCTTTGCCCCTGAGCGTCTACAGAAGCTATGCAAACAGGTTAATACTGAGAATAACAAAAGGCAGGCAGGTTCTACTCAACATCGCAAGCAATTTGTAACCTGCACTCATAACGTTGTCTGTGCCATTCCACTTTCATGCGGAAGAACGTACGTTGGTCAAACCGGCAGATGCATCAATGAGAGATTAAAAGAGCGTCGATGTAACTTCACTAAGGTAATTTCGGGTCATTTGGGTATTCATTGCGGAGATTGTTCCTGCAAATCCATCTTTGAAAGTACTTCCATTCTGTATAGGGCTCATAGCAGGATGACAAGGGTAATTGTTGAGGCCTAAGAAAAAGCAAAATTGGAGAAAAGGTGCGTGAGCAAGCCATCAGTGTCGCTATCTGAAAAGGAGATACGATTGCTCGGTTTATCTTGTAACCATTGCAGTATAGGTTTTCCCCATGCCTTGCACACGTGTATGGTTCATCGACATGCACCACTGGATGTTCTTTTTTGCTGTCACGTTTCTTTCCGCTCGTACGGTATATATTTATCGATGCGTGAGAAAATAACATCTATTGTTGAAAGTAGCGCTGTCTCTGTGTATTTGTTTCTTTCTACGTCCTCGCTCAGTCGCGCTTATGCACGCTATCATGGATTACAGTGGTACTGGCAAGTTGGCGCATCACAGTGACCTAGATTCATAAGTGATGCGTCCTTTTCAATAATTTTTTTCCTTTACACGATATTACTCTTCGAGGTGCACTTGTCGAGCAAAGCAAGCTCAACGAAGAAAGAAGCAATTATACAAGCACTGAACTTGCAGCTCAAAATTTTATTGGATGAAGCGCAATTGTTTTACGCACGACCAAGTCACATGAGCACTCAAAGCTGCGAGTGCAGCACGTCACTCCCTTTCTTGTAGTCCCCGGTTCAGTTTGCGCAGGGCTCCCCGAGGTGGCATCCATCCGACTCACCCAAACCTAAGTCTTGATAAACGTGATTTCTTCTTCCTACCTTTGACTCTTGGTTTAAAACATCAAAAGGCTTACGCCTTTAACGTTTCACTTCAATAAAATTTTGCTTGTTCTTTGCTTGTTCTTTGAAAACAATAAGGGCCATTAAGACAGATAGCTGCGTCAATTATTTTGGGGCATTAGGCGATAGATATTATGTGAAAGCTTATAAAAAGCGTTGAGCTTATTGCAGAGTTAAAGCGGTGCTTCCGTCTCGGCCGAACATAAATGTTGATAATAAAAAGCGTTATGGAGGGACGATGGCGTAAGGGTCGACATGTTGTAATGGTCTTTCGAGTGGAGTGATGCTACAAGGTCGAGGCGAATAAGCCCTGGCATTGATTTCAGATTTCCCTCAGCATCGGAAGTGGTAGCCGACATGGGAGAGGTGAAAGCGGCCAAATGCAACATCATATCATCAGTGGCGCGCGGTAAAAAATAAATTTCGCAGACACTTTCAGGACGCCTGGTTGCTAGCGCTGTACTCAACGGTTTATAGTGTAGTGCAGTGCGTGTAACCATCAACGGCGCTCACTCTCATCACACACATGAGCGCAGTCTTAAAACCACGAAGCACCAGAATCTAGATGACACTGCATGCTGCTGACAGGGTGTCACAGAATACCAAAACTGTGAAAGAAAAAGGAAAAGGGCGAGGGGTGAGTAGCACGAGGGATGGAATCCGGTTCTTTATATCTGACCGTACCGGAAAATGAATTTTCGATCCGTCGCCCGATGGGGCGCTCTGTCGGCTCCAAATCTAGTCGACTTATTATAGTTTTACACGTTTTTACATTGATCTTCGCTCTGCGCCATGCTTTTACGATAGGTCGTTCCAGTAGGGGAAGAATTTTCGTCATGCCCTCCAGAGGACTTTCAGACGCGTCAATGGTAGCCGAGGGAAAGAGGGGACACGGGGATGGCGTGGAAGTTGAGCGTTCTATGAATAAATATCGCGCAACCAACGCCTCTGTCTGCTCTGCTCCCCCCTTTTTTGTTTTTTTTTTCTTGCCCGGTACCGTACTCGATCTCGTCATTATATTCCCCGCGCTCTTCGCTTGCGTTCTATGTTCACTCTCTTTTATGTTTGCATTTCCTTAATATCTCCCTAGAAAGCCTGGAAGTGATTGTAATCGTGAAACCCGCTGGATGAGAACGGCTTAGCCAACGCCCCAGCGATCCCCTAATAGCATTGTCAACGACAGCCTGCGAGCTCATCTCGCTTACCTACACGAGCGACCAGTTCTTCCGAAATGCTGGAGCCACGTGTTCTGGTTGTCAGAATTTCATGATTCATATGCGTCAAGATACACGAAATATAAACGAGATGAGCCCACACAAAGCACATCAGCTTGATTTAAGGCACAATGCACACCAATATAGATTTACAGCTTGAATAATAAAATACAAAGCGGTAACTTGAGCGCACCAGCACATAAGTGAACGGATGGCACAGGTAGGAGAAAAAGGTAAATCATACAAGCGCTTACGTGGATAATTTCTGAGGGTTAACTTGAATCTAGACTTGCTAAACTAACGTTTACTAATGATGATTGACAAAGAATATCGCCCACACGGGCACAACATTAAAAGGGGGAGTTTAGGCACAGCTCATTTGGTTCGTGTGACCTGCTTGCATGCGTCCTTATTTGGCGATAATGAACCGCCAACGTGTCGAAACTTCGAGCATGAGATGTTTCTGTAAGAAGAAATCTTCAAAAAATAAGTTGAACATTTCGTCGTATAAATATGTGATCGCGAAAGTACCAAAGTGAAATCCAACTAGCACAAAGATTTTCCCTTTGTAACTTAATTGACAAGAGTACGCTCCAGAAATTTCAAACTAACATGTGAAAAGTGCTGTTCAAGCTGACGGGGCTTTGACGCATCTCGATAACTAGGACAATATAAGAAGCAGACCAAGCATATAGAGAAAGAAATACCCCAGTTTTGCAAATCATGTCCTTTAGAGCAGCTCTTATGTGGACTATCATAGCAATAGTATATAAGGTTCCTATCCCATTATTATATTTTACTTGCTTTACTCGGCCACATAATCTTCTCTCGGCTTTCGTGCGCAAGGTATTGGCGGTATATTCTGATACAGACTGTATCGCAATATTAAAGATCTTGATTTCAGTAAACATCACTCCAATGGACTTTTCAGGAGGAAGCTTTTGAATCGTTGCCTGCCACATCCCGAGCCATGTCGATCATGGAAATGAATTCCAGCGGAATAAAATCTTCAAAATTAGTGCAAATGTTTATAGCCAGTGACATTTCCAGTATGGTTTCTTATACATTTAGAGTTAATGTCGAGCTCTTTTGTTTTCTAGCATAACGACCAGCCGTGGTTGCTTAGTGGCTTTGGTGTTGCGCTGCTAAGCTCAAGGTCGCGGGATCACATCCCGGCCACGGCGGCCTCATTTCGACGCGGCCGAAATGCAAGAACAGCCGTGTACGTAGATTTAGGTGCGTGTTAAAGAGCTCCAGGTGGTAAAAATTAATCCGAAGTGCCCCACTTGATGAAAAAAAGAGAGCGCTACGAAGACGAGGACGAAAGAACAACAAGTACGACAGACAAGGCGCTACTTCCAACTAAATGAAAGGGCGCGTGAGCACAATTGGGCCGTAAATAACAATGCAGGGGGCCATCTGGCAGAACACTGTAAACGTCACAATTGCCGTCCGTATCTTCGCGACACCAGGTTTCTGGGATGGTCTAGAGATAGACAAGAACGGGAGATATTGGAAGCATTTTACATTGCAAAGGCCGAGGGCACGTGCATTAGTTGCCCTTCAGTGACGCTTACCGAAAAGGAGATAGCTTTTCTGAAGAGATAGGGAGGTCGTGATGTCACGATTGGCCATCCTTGGTTGCATCTATATAAAGTTCTGTTTCTTCGAAACACATTCAGTTGAAAGTAGCGCCTTGTCTGTCGTACTTGTTGTTCTTTCGTCCTCGTCTTCGTAGCGCTCTCTTTTTTTCATCAAGTATGCTCAACCAACTCGCCCACATCAAGCTTCTGCTGCTTCATAAGTGCCCCACAATGGCGTGCCTTCTAATCTGATAGTTTTGGCACATAAAACCCCATAATCTAGTTTTTTTTAAGCATAACATTCATATTCACTTATTCGACATTTGGCATGGTGTTGATTTGTGGTGTTATTGTATGACAGTTCTATATAGATTATTTATTGTGATATAATGGTAGCTGTTAAAGTGTGTGAACTTCAGTTTTCTGAAGTACCTACGCTGTAACTGAATCCACACCAGTCGTCGCCACTGCAGTCACATTAATAAATAAATTTATGCAGTGAACGCAATGCCGGCGTTGAACTTAGATACCTACCTGACTTCGTAGTGCCATCTACAGCAGAATTGAAGTAGTTGCTCAATGCACGTGGTAGGCCCAGCTTCAACCCACTAGATAGCGATCACCCACAGCATAAGCATGTGTACACCCAGAGCTCTAACAACTTTCGCCAAAGGAACTATCGCCCACTGCAGAGAGCGTGTGACGTTGGCACATTCACCCACTCTGCAACAGTGATTTTCATCGCTTGTGTACTCCTTACCTAAGTTATGAAAAAGAAGGCGTGAATTCTTACGAGACGCTAAAAGGTCGTGGCTCTTCTGAACAATATCAAGTAAATGATTTTACGGGCGGAATGGTGCTACACTTTTATTGATAACGGGAAGCTGCCGTAGCGAAATAACCATGTGGCGAAATAACATTCACTGTCTCCCTCAATATCTGGCGTTGCACCATTCATATAGAGCGTGCACCACAGACACCAGAGCAAGCTGCGTGCGAAGGCTTCCATGCTGCGCGACTAGCTACAACCGTGCAGCAGTGAAGAAACCACCGCTGGTGTCAAACAAGCAGACGAAGTTTGTGGCTCATGGCTGTAGGAAGAAAAAGCAGTTCACGATTGGATGGAGGATCATTCGCTGGCGTGAGTGGCTGCCAGATTCTGATGGTCGATGGTGGGGCTTTGGTCGTGTGGGGCTGATGGTCGATGCTGGGGCGATGGTGGGGTGGTGGTGGAGCTAAACAAGTGTAAACAATGCGGAAAGCACACATCCTGTGCATATTCGGCACGAATGGCAACACTGCCATAAGGGAGGAGGGAGACAAAGGGGAGGAAAGACAGTGAGGTTAGCCAGTGTAAGTACCTGCTGGCTACCCTGTGCTGGGGAAAGGGGTAAAGGGAACAAAAGGAGAAAGAAGAAGAAGAGGGAAGAAAGGAAACCGGTACACTCAAAGACGGTCGCACAATTCGCATGTGCTTAAATACTTCAGCAAAGCTCTTAAGGCCTTGAGTGCCGAAGTTTGTCTGGACCAGTGTCCTAGAGCTTTTTCCTCTGTAAAGGGGCGATTGTCCAGTTTTTCGAGCGCGGTCACGAGCACTTTTCTTGGCACTTTGTAACGGGGACAGTCACAAAGGAGGTGCTCAATCGCCTCCTCGCAGCCGCAGCTGTCGCAAGTAGGGCTGTCGGCCATTCCAATGCGGAATGAATAGGAGTTCGCGAATGCCACGCCGAGCCACAGGCGGCACAGAAGTGTTGCTTCCACTCGTGGTAACCCTGGTGGTAGACGGAGTTGCAGACGTGGATCCAATCTGTGGAGACGTGCGTTCGTGAATTCACTGGTGTTTCACAGATTCTGCGTAAGCTCGCGGGCGAGGGAGCGAAGAATTCTGTCTGCATCTGTTCGTGACAGTGGCATTGGTTTAACATGGGCACCATCGTGGGCCGATCGGGCGGCGTCATCCGCACTGTGATTTCCCGAAATTCTGCAGTGACCCGGTATCCATTGGTAGATGATGTTGTGCCCCGTGTTGATTCCGTGGTGGTGGAGTAGTAGGATGTCTGCGACTAGTTGCACATTTGGTCCGTGATTTAAAGGGGACATCAGAGACTGGAGAGCTGCATTCGAGTCACATAAGATGGAACATGAATGTGATGATTTGTGAACAATAAACTCTAGAGCAGCACGGATAGCTGCGAGTTCTGCAGCCGTCGATGATGTAATGTGAGACGTCTTGAACTTGAGGGCGACAGACTCTGCGGGAATTACCACTGCTCCAGCTGATCTTTTAGAGGAGACAGAACCGTCCGTGTAAACGTGGATGCGTTCTTTGTGCTTGTCATGTAGGAATGAAAGCACGGTTTGTTTGAGGGCGAAAGATGGCATTTCCTTTTTCTTTTTGATACCGGAAATAACAAGAAGAGCGTGGAGTGGATGGAGGCACAACAGCGGTAGAGAGGGTCGTGCTGCAGGCGTGAAGTTCGACGATAAAGTTCCATGGTTGGCGGCAATAATCCTGCTAAACGCTGAACGAGGTCGAGCGGTAGGAAGGGAGGCGAGATGACGCGATGGAAATCGGGCGAAGTGTCTGATATGCATCCTTAAAGCGTCGACTTGAAGATACGTATTGATGGGGTCGTCATGCGCGATGGCTATTGTTGCTGCCGTGGATGCACATCTGGGAAGACCAAGGCAAATTTGCCGAGCTTGAGCTTGTACAGACTGGAGGGAACGGAGGTTGGCCTTACCGTTCCCACCCAGTACAGGTAAGCTATAGCGCAGGCGACCGAGGAACAGTGCGTTATAGAGTTGGAGCATCGCACGCACAGACGCACCCCATTACTTTCCCGCAAGAAATCTGAGTACGTGGTTTATCATGACTAATTTCCCTTTTAGATAGGAGATACGAGGACTCCAGGACAGGTCTCGATCTATTGTCACTCCTAGAAAGCGGTGCGTCTTCTCCTAGGCAATCGGCTGCCCATTAATTCTGACAACGTACGGTTTCATTGCTTTGCGCGTGAAAGCGACCATAGAGCACTTCTCGGAGGACACCTCCAGACCTGGCGCTCGAAGATGACCTGACGTTTGTGTGGCCGCTTGTTGAAGTCTGGCGTACACCTGGGGACGCGTCGCTCCTGATGACCAAATGCATATATCATCTGCATAGATCGACACATGGACGGATTGCGGTAGGGTATGAACAAGGTCGATGAGCACGAGGTTAAATAGAGTGGGGCCCAAGACTCCGCCTTGTGGTACGCCACGGTAGGTGTTGTGTTGTGATGACGCACCATCCTCTGTTTGCACAAAGAATGACCTGTCCTTCAAGAAGCTGAATATCTATAGAAAAACAATGCGGTCTAGGCCGACATCGCCCAAGGCGTCCAGGATGGCTCGATGGGTTACGTTGTCATAAGCGCCTTTAACATGCAGGAACATCGCCGCTGACAGCCTTCTTATGCTTTTTTCGTGCTTTACAGACGAGACAAGATCTATGACGTTGACTACAGAAGAGCGTTCGCGTCGAAAGCCTGCCATAACGCCAGGGTATAACTTGTAGTGTTCTAGATACCACTCTAGACGCGTCAGCACC
Organism: Dermacentor andersoni; assembly: GCF_023375885.2. Lineage (NCBI taxonomy): Eukaryota > Metazoa > Arthropoda > Arachnida > Ixodida > Ixodidae > Dermacentor > Dermacentor andersoni. Next base: position 137,215,225 of record NC_092823.1, read on the forward strand.
ATCCTCTCCATCACATTTCCTAGACAACTGGCCAGAACAATGGGACGATAAGACGCCACGTCTCGGGGTGATTTACCTGGCTTGATTAGAGGCACACGGCGGCTGGACTTCCATGCAGCAGGAAACACTCCTTCACGCCATGAATTATTGTACACGTCTAGAAGAGCAAGCCGGGCTGTTTGACCGAGGTTTCCAAGAGCTGCGTATTTCACCCCGCCAGGCCCAGGCGATGAGGAACATCTGCACACGGCCAACGCCGCCTGCAACTCCTCGATGCAAAACAGATTGTCCATACGAGAATCCCGCGAGATTGGAACATCACGGGGATGGCGTGTAGCGAACGATGGCGGTACACCAGCAACCTTGAAACAGAAGTCCTCCGCTACGTCGATCTCTCTGCGACCTTGGTAGAGAGCCAGGCGTTTGAAGGGGTGGCATTGTTGCGGTGATGTTCGAAGACCACGCACCATTCTCCATATATGTAACATGGCTTTATGCGGATCAAGGGATGCACAGAAGGTTTTCCATCTTAGAGACTGCAGGGAGTTGATCCGACGCTGGATCTTCTTATTTATGCGTCTCGGCTCCCTTAGATCGTAGATGGACTTGGTGCGCCTGTACATTCGTTCCGTGCGACGGCGGATTGCTCGAAGCCGCTCCAATCCTGCTTCGAATTCAGAAAACTTAGGAATAGGCCTAAAAGCTCTTGTGGCTTCTTGAGCAGCAGCTTTAATTAGCTTCTCGATGTTGCCAGGTAGACAGTCCTGGATTTCTTGGCAATTCTTCTGCATGAGCAACGTGTATTTAGGCCAGTCGATGTGACGAGGAACTCTAGTAGAGTGTGATTTGCGTGGGCCGTCGATTTTAATATATGTTGGAACGTGGTCACAACCATGCGTTTCGTTGTCCGTAAACCATTTCACACTGCACTGAGGCATCTTGAAACAAAAGTTAAGTCCAGGCAGCTGCTGTATGCCAATCCCCGCAGAAATGTGGGACTGCCATCATTTAGGCCGCAGAGCTCATGGCCCGACAATCCATCTTTAAGCTTCCCCATAGCGGATGGTGCGCATTAAAGCCGCCGGTAATAATACATGGTCCAGGTGTCGCTGTTAAAATTAAACTTAGTCTTGCGTTGTCAAATCAACTCGAAGGTGAAATGTAGGCTCCTACGAGCGTGAGTGCGATGTTCTTGCATTTTATAGTGAAACATACGTACTGATTGTCGTCATCAGGTGCCACTGGGTGTAAAACATACGTGAAATCGCATCTGATATCAACAATTACTTTGCTGCGTTCGCTACAGGTGGCAGACAGGAAAACTTCATATCCTGATAGGCGGATGGCCCTCTGAATGTTTGGTTCACAAATGACGATTATTGGAAATTTGTTCTTGAAAACAAACGGACGAAAGTCCGAAATGCGGGATTTAATGCCTCTTACATTCCATTGGAAGATAGACGTTTCCATGACCTCTTTAAGGATTGAGTGTAGAGGAGCAGCCATGGTGCTTCTCAAGACCGGACAGTACCGGATTCAGGGGATCCACTATCTGAAGTGTGCCTCGAGCCGCCGGAGTGTGTATGGCAGTCAGTAGTACTCGTAGCGTGTTCATAAGGGCCCTTATCATGGTGACAACTTGTTTGTCGTCGTCTTGGTTGCTGCCAGAAAGTGAAGCATGATTCGGCGAGCGTGCTACATCTTGTCGCTCCGCTGGTGGATCTGGCCTTGGCAACGGCGGTCACTCCTCGCATGAGGCAATGATATTGAAGACTTTCTGCTTAGGAGCCTTATTGCTACTATTGCTAGTTGTATGTGGAAGTTTGTGGACTGTCAGAGGACGTGGTTTATCCTTAGTCGTAGCAGTGGGTTTCCTAGATCTCCGGCGACGTGAACGTCGATATCGCACCTTAGCGGCAGCCTTCCTGTGCGAGGAACCATCCCTGACCATTTGCCTCAAGGCTTACTCCTAATTTTTCACATGTGGGCAATTTTTTGAAGTTGCATCATGACAGCCTTGACAATTGGCGCACTTTTGGTTTGCTACACGACAGGCGTCGGAGATGTGCGACCGAGAGCATCGTGAGCACACGGCAGCATTTGTGCAAACCGCACTTACGTGTCCTATCCTTTGACACTTCCTGCACTGAAGCGGCTTTGGCACAAAAGGCCGCACTATGTGTCGAAAGTGACCGAAATTGACGTGTGACGGTAGGCTGTCTCCTTTGAAGGTTAACTTCACACACAGCGAGTTTTCCAAGCGACGGGCTTGCAATATGGCAATTCCCTCTGTCACCGACTTGATGAGTATAGGCAGGTCAGCATCGCTTATAGAATTATCGACGTATACACAACCCCGGCCGTAGAGTCATGATCGTCTTGTTTATAGCTGCGTACGTTGATGCTATCCAGCACCTTAACGTTGCTCAGAATGTCTAGCGCGCCGCGGTCGTTGACATCTATAGCGAGGATGTTCTTACGGGCGTTGATCCTTACATCTTTGATCTGACCCGGAACAAGTGCCCTGAGCGACACAGATGTGGCTTGGCGGTTGATCCGGTTTAGATTGTCGCTAGCAGCCACAGGCACAAATAAAATTGTGAGGTCTGATGGCTTTCGCGTCGGGATCACAGTTGCCTTACTTGTGGAAGGAGATGTCCTGACGAGTATTCTCTTTGCTTTGCGCTTCGCTGCGGGCGCGAAGTCACTGTCATCCGAGGTTTCATCACTGGTCGCTGAGTAGATCACAGTGTCCTCGCTGTCGGTGTAACTCGGGCGACTAGACCGCTTTCTCGGAGCGGCCGCTGTTGACCTAGAAGGACCAGGAACCCTTCCAGGCGACTCCACATCCATCGTCGTAGTTAAGGGAGCGGCGTCTCCCACAAAGTAGTTTCAAATTCACAGAGACACCAAAGCAGCGTTCCACACAGTAGGCACTTCGTCGTCATCCTCCAACACTGCCATAAATGCAATACTGCTGTATGCCATCGTAAATTAAATCGAGAACAAAAAAAAAAAAATAATAAACACGTGCGCAGCTTGCACTAGGCTGCAGTCAGCAGCGGGATTTGAGATCACCTAGCTTTTTCGCGGCTTACCTAAGTTGTTTGTAGGTTTTTTATTTATTTATTTATTTGTTTGTTTATTTATTTATTTATTTACAAAAACCTTACAGGCACCCGTAGAAGCATGACGTAAGGGTGGTATAAAGGGAAACAGTACTATAAGCGTTAGTAAACATATTATGTTACAAGTGGCACTTATACATTGCTAATACTAAGCATTCAAACACAAGGGATACAGAATACTTTCAAAATGTAACTGATGCGCAGTACAAACCAGAATGCAACTGAGAAATAACAATGAAAAGCATTTGGTCGTTGAACAGATTAAAAGGGTGTTATTGAAAGATGATTGCTGACTTGGTTGCGGAAGGAATCATGGTTTGTTATGGAAGCGATAGTATCGGGCAAATAATTTCACAGAGAAATGGCACGTGGAAGCGCAGAGCTGTTGAACGTAAATGTGTGACCGAAGATGCGCGAGTAACTGAAATTGTTATGGAGGCGTTTTGACAAGCGCAAAGGCCTTTCGAGAGGTAGTGGAAACATCCTATTACCATAAACGTACTTATGGAACAAACAGAGAAGTGCGATGCAACGGCGAGTTTCAAGTGAAATTATGTCATGATTCTGTTTAATCTCAGTTACGCTATGAGAATGGTTATAATCGCAAGAAATAAGACGTGATGCTCCGTTCTGTATGGCTTCTAGCATATTGATTTGATGAAGCGACCACACTGGACTTCCAAATTTTAGTTGAGGCCGGACAAATGTTGCATATACAAGCTTCCGGATGCTGGTTAGGGCGTTGGTTAAGTTTCTTCGTAAATACCCCAAAGTTCGTAAGGCTTTGGCGCAAATGGCGGTGACGTGGGATGCCCAGGACAGGTTAGGAGTGAGGTGAACTCCGAGATATTTATATGAAGATGCTTCCAAGACCTGAGAGTAGTTAAGAAGGTAGGTGATCATAAAATTGACATGGTTACGGCTAAAAGTGATAACGTTACATTTGGATTTGTTAAGATGCATTTGCCAGGTACTACACCAATCAGAAACATTTTTGAGGTCATCTTGAAGTGTGGGCAATGTGGTCGTCGATAGAATTAATGGTATGGTAAATTATGCGATCGTCAGCAAAAAGACGGATGGAAGAAGACATGTTAGTAGGCAGGTCGTTGATGCATATTAAAAATAATAAGGGTCCTAAAACGGTGCCTTGTGGAACACCGGAAGTGACATAGCAAGGGGGTGAATACGAACTGTTAACTGTGAAGTGCTGGCGAAGTGACAAAAATTCCGTAGCCAAGAGAGTTAGCGAATCTAGCCGGAGGGAAGATAATTTCGAGATACGACGAAAATTAGCGACACGGCCAAAGGCTTTTGAGTAATCAAGGAAAATACAATCCGATTGTTTGTTGTTATTCATGCTAAAGTGTAGGTCGGTTGTAAGTTCAAATAGCTGTGAATCGCATGAAAACCCTTTCCTGAAGCCATGTTGGTTAGTAAAAAAGAAATTATTGGACTCAAGGTTGCTGTACAAATGAGTCCTCTTTCATCGTTGAAGGAAAATAACCTTAACCGCAACCTCAACTTCAACCTCAACAAGCGATGATATGTTCAAGTACTTTACAAGAAATGCAAGTTAAGGAGATAGGACGGTAGTTAGCAGGCGAATTTCTATCTCCCGCCTTAAATACAAGCACTACCTTAGCAATTTTCCAGTCAGAAGGAAGGCGATCTGATGATAATGATTGTCGGAATATGTGACATAATATTTGGCTGTAAACGGAGACAGTGTTTTTCAGTTTTTTGGAGCTAATGTTATCAACGCCGGCAGATGTAGATAATTTAAGGTTCGTAATTAGACGAGAAATACCTTCGACGGTGATGTTAATAGGTTTCATGCTAAGTTGTTGTCTGGGCGGGCTTGACACTGGAACTTTTCGAGCAGTCGCAGGCCGAGATCGCTTTCTCGGCGACGTTAAGCGTTCAGGCGCTGACTTTTGCGTTCCCGCGACTCAAATTCCCGACCCTCGACTCGGCGTCGCATCTTCTCAGGCGCAGTTTTGGAGCGGTGCTCCGGACCAGCTCGGCGGCGACGCATCAATTCTCGCTTGGAAGTATGGCGCTCTTCCTGGTAAACCGCTTCTTCTTCGGGCGTCCGGACTTTCTCCGGTCTTCCCATGGCAGCAGCACGTGCGCACGGAGGCCAGAGGAGTGTCGCCCCGCCGTCTCGAGCTTTTATTTGCCTATGACGTCACGACTCCACCCTACACGCGTGGGGTGTAAGGAGGTTACGTCGCTCGGTGGCTCTCGCAGGTGGTTGCTAGGCAATGCGAGGCGGCGCACAGCTGGGCTGAGTTTTCTGGTAACTCTCCACGGCGGAACTAAAGACTTAAACAGCTCCACTCATAAAAAAAAGCTGTTGTTGCAGCGTGCTTACCACGTGGCCCGGTGTGTAGATGCGTTTTCAGTCGCGTCAAGAATGCTAGGTACACTAATCGCCCAGGTGGCACAGGCGTCTGTCGTACAAGGAGAGGCGTAGCAGATCCCAAATGGCGCAATGCTAACACAACGACTGCCATCACTAATGGGAATCAGCTCGCTCAAATAAAAGAAGGCTGTTCAGTCGGCGCCAGCTTCGCCTTTTGCTACGCTGCAGGGTTGCAATCACTTGCAACCCTGCAGGGTTGCATTCACTTGCAACGCGCAGCGTTGCAAGTGAATGCATCTTACCATGTACCTCGTTCGGAGAAAGCGGCGCAATGATGCATCGCGGACTTTTCCTCAATATCCGGTAATCATAGTCGCACTTTGCGTACAAAGGAAGCGGCCCGTTTGGCGCGGCCAGTACGAGCAGGAAGTCGCGACTGCGCGCGCTGAATTTCGTTAACGTCCGCTTTGATCGGGCACATTAATCAAGCCGGGCGAACCGGAGGCCCGAAGAGGCGCTGCCGACGGAGCGGGTTCGCCAACGTGCCGCCACTTACATCGATCTGGACCAGACGATCACCGCAATGCACTAGTTTTTCTTTTGGTCTATATACCGTGTACATAACGCGGGCCAAGCTCTTTTTCTTTGTAAAGAACGGTGTACAAGATACGACAATGAAGCCAACAGTGCTGAGGTAGCAATCACCTTGCGTAACACTGCTGAACTTTTCTGTTATCATTGATTAGCTAATTAATCAAAACTATTTGCGTAACTTTATAATTGCTTTCATATTTTCGCAAGCTCGAATGTTAAATTGTCCATTGCATTCGAAAAATCACGTTCAAATGTTTACGCATCGCTACTGTGTCGCCTCTTATTTTTTCCACTTATTTCAAAGTTGGAGTGCAAACGCGAAAGAGAACGCCAAGTGAAGGCAGGCCCGCGCGTTTCGCGTGCGCGATGGCAGCGCTCTAAAAAGGTGGTGAAAACAATTATTAAATGGCTGACGCGGTGACCCAGAAAAAAGTAACAAGACCACTGCGCTGGCTGCTACTACGAGCAAGCTGCCGCGTCGCGCTGATTTCTGGAGGATTGTGCCCTGGCTTTGGGCGATCAGGAATACGGCTGAAGTAAAGCGAAACAAACCAAGTGCAAGCCGCGGCTATTTGCTATTAGCAACAGCCGACAGCTACGCCATCAGTTTTCACTTTTTCGCGGTCACCAAGTCAGCCATTGAATAGCGTTGATTCATTGAACCACCTTTTGAAAGCGCTGCTATTGGGCGCGTGAAACGAGCGGGCTCGCCTTCACCTCGAATTTTAATCTGCATTTCATGGCAAAACTTTGAAACGTGAGAAAGATAACCGGCAGAACTGTAGCGAGTTGAAACCTATTCAATGAAATGTTTTCAAATACGATGCACAATTTGACGTTTGAGGTTAAGCAAGTACACAAGTAACTGTAAAAATACGCAATTTATTTTGGCTAGCTATGCAATGAACGATAAAAGAAAGATTTATCAGCATGCGCGAAGAGACTGCTAACCATTGGTCCCATCATCGCATCTCGTAGCCCTTTTTCGAACGCAAGGTCTTCGCAGCTGACTTCACACTGGTTTGACGGATTTCGTATCTGGGTAAAGTGCAACCACTCTCAGAAAAACAAAAGCCATTTGGACCTCCAGAGCGCCGTATAGTGAGTTGCAAATTTTATAAGATATAGCGCTCAGCGAGACAAGAAGCGAGTGTCAGTCGTAGAGTTGGTAAAACTAACGGTACGGGCATAAAGACACTCCCTCACCAGAACAGGAATTGGCCTCGCCGGTGCAGTATTCGCCCCCCCCCCCCCAATGATATCTACAACTAACTCACGGCCCACAGTTCCCAGCACCTGCGGAGCACCTCTCCAAGATGGCGGTCAGACCTGTAACGCCGCAGAGGGTGCTAAGAATATCTGGGTCCGGACAGGCCGCCAATGGAAACTGAGCCTGTCAACCTTTGATTGCCGAACTCTGTCAAGCTCAGACATTCTTTGGGATATCATCGGCCTTAGTGAGGTTAGAAGACCTGGTGAGGCTTATACGTTGCGGAATAACAGCCATGTCCTCTGCTATAGAGGTCTGCCAGATAAGAAGCAATAGGGAGCAAGATTAGCGAATTCTACAGCATCAATGAGAGTGTAGCCGTAGTCGTAATCAAACTTAATAAGCAGTATAGATTAAAGGTAGGACAAGTATATGCTCCAACATCTAGTCACAGTGATGAGGAAGTAGATCAGTTTTATGAAGATGTTGAATTAGCGATGAGAAAAGTGCAAACTCAGTATACTGTAGTAATCGGTGACTTCAATGCAAAAGGGAGGAAAAAGCAGCCAGGTGAACAAGCAATTGGCAACTACGGTGTCGATTCTAGAAACGCTAGAGGAGAGATGCTGGTAGAATTCTCAGAAAGGAATAAGCTGAGAATAATGAACACCTTTTTCAGGAAAAGTAGCAACAGCAAGTGGACCTGGAAAAGCCCTAATTGTGAAACAAGAAATGAAATTGACTTCATACTTTCTGCCGATATTAGCATAGTGCAGGATTTAGAAGTGATAGGCATGGTAAAGTGCAATGATCATAGGTTAGTGAGGGCTAGGATTCACCTCAATTTGAATAGAGAAAGAGTAAAATTGGTCAAGAAGAAACAGGTCAACTTAGAGGCAGTAAGGGTAAAAGCAGACAAATTTAGGCTGGTACTTGCAAACAAATTTGCAGCCTTAGAACAGAGAGATGACGATGATGACATAGAGCTAATGAATGAAACCGTAATGAGGCTGGCTTGAGAGGCAGCAAATGAAGTGGGAGGCAAGGCACCAAGGCAATCAGTAGGCAAGCCCTCCCAAGTAACAAAGGACCTAATAAAGAAACGACAAAGAATGAAAGTGTCCAACTCAAGAGATAAAATAGAATTCGCGGAACTGTGAAAACTGATCAACAAGGCCAAAATAAGTGATATTATAAATTATAACGTGAGAAAGGCTCAGGAAGCCGTAAAGATGGTCGCAGCCTGAAATCAGTGAGAAGGAAACTTGGCATAGGACAAACCAAGATGTATGCACTGAAAGATAAGCAGGGTAATATCATCAGCAATTTCGAAGGTATAATAAATGAAGCGGAAGAATTCTATACTGACCTGTACATTACCCAGAGGACTCAGGAGAACTCCATTCGGAACGATAATGAACAGGATACAAAAATTCCTCCTATAACTACAGATGAGGTCAGAAGGGCGTTGCAAGACATGAAACGGGGAAGAGCAGCAGGAGAAGGTGGAATAACAGTCGATTTAATCAAAGATGGAAGAGACATAATGCTTGGAAAACTGGCGGCTCTCTATACGAGGTGTCTATCGGCTACAAGGGTCCCAGAAAACTGGAAGAATGCAAACGTTATACTAATCCACAAAAAGGGAGACATGAAAGAACTGGAAAATTATAGGCCTATCAGCTTACTCCCAGTATTAGATAAGTATTTACCAAAATAACCTCCAATAGGATAAGGGCAACACTGGACTTTAATCAACCAAGGGAACAGGTGGGCTTCAGGAAAGAATTCTCTACAATGGATCCCATCCATGTCATTAATCAGGTTATCGATAAATCTGCAGAGTACAATAAGCATCTTTATATGGCTTTCATAGATTATCAAAAAGGATTTGATTCAGTACAGATAGCAGCAGTCATAGAGGCATTGCGTAATCAAGGAGTATACAGACCGTTTACGTAAATATATTGGAAAATATCTACTGAGATTGCACAGCCACCTTAATTATACACAAACAGGAAGATACCTTTAAAGAAAGGAGTCAGACAAGGAAACGCAATCTCTCCAATGCTATTCACTGCGTGCTTGGAAGAAATATTGAAGCTATTAAACTGGGAAGGTTTGAGAGTAAGCATCTACGGCGAATACCTCAGCAACCTTCGGTTTGTCGATGACATGGTTCTATTGAGCAACACTGCAGACGAGTTACAACAAATGATTGAGGACCTTAACAGAGAGAGTGTAAGAGTGGGGCTGAAGAGACTTGGAGACTGACAAGGAAACTTGAAAAAAAAAAATGATGACTGCGCAAAGAGCGATGGAACGAAGAATGCTAGGCATAACTTTAAGAGACAGAAAGAGAGCGGTTTGTATCAGAGAGCAAAGGGTATAGACGATATTCTAATAGACATTAAGAGGAAAGAATGGTGCTGGGCAGGTCATGTAATGCGCAGATTAGATAACCGTTGGACCATTAGGGTGACAGAATGGGTACCAAGAGAAGGAAAGCGCAGTAGAGGAGGACAGAAGACTAGGTGGTGCGACGAAATCAGGAAATTTGCGGGTGCTAGTTGGAATCGGCTGGCGCAGGACAGGGGTAATTGGAGATAGCGGGGAGAGGCCTTCGTCCTGCAGGGGACATAAAATAGGACGACGACGACGATGATGATGATGATGATGATAGTTGAAAATTAACCACATTGCACTCTACCCCGGTGAATATTGCACTGCTGTATAGATACAGCAATTATAATGAGGTAAAGCAACTAAGTTACGGGACAGAATATAGAATGAAAATATCAAAGTAAAAGGATAAACAGATGATGAGCAACAATCCAGCATTAGCGCAAAATAAGGAGATAGAGTACACGTACGGTAAGAGAGAAACGACGTGAAGATGGCAGTGGACCGCAGCTGGCGAGAGAGCTTCAGAGAAAGTGCGAAGCTCGGAAGAAGAAATATGACAACGTGTTTTGAAAGGCACCAAGACAAAGAAAGTGGCGGTAGTAAAGTGTTTTCATTCTGCCGAGAGACAATTGTTTGCTGAAAGTGGCAGGGACGTGGAAAGGTCTATGTTCACAAGAAGTCTTTTCGTGGAACCTGAAGCGAAACAGAAGCTACTACATCCGCGCATGTAACAATTGGATGAATGATTTTACAAAAGAAGGGGGACGTCGGTACGACTACGTTTTCAGCTGTGACGGAAGTGTATAATAATAATAATAATAATAATAATAATAATAATAATAATAATAATAATAATAATAATAATAATAATAATAATAATAATAATAATAATAATAATAATAATTTATTTTAGACATTCACCCATATATACGTGAAGGCAGTCAAAAATGAGCATAAAAGAATAGGCGAGTCGTTGACATGGAAGCGAACAGCGTTGCTGTTCTCTACACCCTTTCCCAACAAGGACTTACGGTACAATAACAATTAAAGAAGAAGGTTTGAGCTTGGTAATGAGAACAAAAGGAGGGAGATCGTGTTCGTGAAATATAGATGTCATTAACCTGCGCACGCGTCTGGCCCCTACACTGGGCTGGATAAATCGCTCGTCGAAAATCCATGCGACGTCGAGCCGTGTTTGGGTTTCGTGCGGAAGAGGACGGCCGATCGAAGATGTCCTCCTTTAGCGCACAATGAAGGGACGTCGGCAAGCGTCGTTAATAAACAGCACGGACCCACCGCGCTTTCTGAAGAACACGTAGAGAACGGGCCTCCCCGCAGTGCTCAGGTTCTTCGAGCCAAAGTTGCGCGCAGCATTACAGTCGCGGTGGCGAGGGCGGGGCCAAGACGCTGCTTATCGCAACAATGCGCTTTGGCGGACGGTCCAGAATGTCTCTCTTCCTCGAGTAGCGTTTCCAGCTCGGTATAGAGAGCATTGCCCATAGCACAAAGCGAAATCTGACGCCGTCTCCAACCTAAAGCCACCCACAAGAAAGCCGGCAGTATATCCGCGACAATTAAGCAAAATACCACGCATGATATCGAGACATTTTTTCTCGCCGGAAAATGCGCTCAAATTTTGCATATTTTGTATCTTCGGCTGAAGAAAAAGTTTTACGCTGAGGTAGGGAGATAACTTCAATTCAGACGAGCAAATAAACTACATTTTTTTTTTCATTCACGCACACTTTCAGTGAGGTACCGTCATCGGGAGCGCTGCCATCCACGGATGTGCGAGTAAACGACCACAGAAAGGCCACGGCTTCCGAGAGCGCGGCTCTACTGTCCGCGCAGGACCGACCAAAGTTGCGGAGTGGGGCGCGCAAGTCCCCTCACAATCCATTCCGGAGAGGGGAAATACCCGTTCGTTGCGCTCCTTTTGGTTCCTCGGTATGACGTGTGTTTGACCATTCGCACTTAGGTCGCCGCTAAGCTGAACCACTCCGTTCCTTCCACTCCAGTAAATGAAACGCTTTCTCTATAGTTTTTCACTACTTGCGCTTGCGTGCCCCGTAACTAAAACATATTCTTAAAACCTTAACACCGTTAAAAAACACTGTAACGCACAACTATTTCGCACAAGGAACAGGTTTGTGGTCTGTAATCTCTCAGATATCTACTATTTTAAAGCCAAGCTTTTGTTTCTTTCTTTTTTGTTTTTGCAAGCACTGCCGGTCTTTCCATACCGTGGCTGGATGCAGTTGTCTTGCCGAATAGCTCACTTTGGACGGTGGGATGGAACCTCGGTCTTCCAGCACAGCAGCCCGACGCACAAAGAATTGTGCCACAATCTTTCTTTTTTTCTTTATTGCGTGTACAATTTGAGGGCAGTACATTCACAATGGCAGTAATATTGTCGTCCAAGTGGCGTTTTTTATACATACGCATTCGCTTCAATAAAGAAAATATATAGATTGCTGACATGCGATATTTCAATGGGACGTACTTCGGCGCAAACTTATAGAGAACTTCCCATAACACCATACAGAATTCGATTCTCATACTGACAACAAGCGCGGCGTTCCTTACGACACGTTCACGGCGGTCAGCATTCTATGCATCTAGAAAACAAGGATGCAAGTGCGTCGTGCCGACATCGGCGCGTGTTCTGCACGACAAAAACATTACTGAGAGCGTTGCATACGTACGTGAGGCCTACCTGAGCCGCCACGATGACTCGCCGTATTAGGTGAACTTGCATGTTTGAGGAGGCTTTAATTTCCGCTACTTCATCTGGGAACAAACGCGAGTTAATGACATCTTATCTGAAAACAAGAAAAAGAAATGGGCATGGGTAGGACATGTAATGAGGAGGGAAGAGAACCGATGGTCATGAAGGGTTACAGACTGGATTCCAAGGGAAGGGAAGCGTAGCAGGGGGCGGCAGAAAGTTAGGTGGGCGGATGAGATTAAGAAGCTTGCAGGGACAACATGGCCACAATTAGCACACGACCGGGGTAGTTGGAGAAGTATGGCAGAGGCCTTTGCCCTGCAGTGGGCGTAGCCAGGCTGATGATGATGATTTCATTTGGGCCACAATCGCAGGTGCACTGCTGTCACACGCCACGTGGATCTACCGAGATGACCACTGCGGACGCCGCACTTCTGCACGTGCGCATGCGCCAGCTTCCCCTTAATGACACACGGAGTATACAGACGAGCCAATTCTATGGGATTTCATTAACCGCTCCATGGAAGCCTCGCTTGACATAGATTTCAGGGTGTGCGTTGGATAGGCATGAATATTTAATGAAACTTTTTGTGAATTCTTCTTTCAGCAGGTATCTGTCTGCCTATCTACCTTGAAAAGGGTCATCAACACTAGAGAAAAGCATTGCGTGAACACTCGAACAAGTAAGCACAGGGCCTTTTCACCGCAGTGGGCGTACGCCCCCAGTGTTTGGACACAAGACGAACAGTGCCCATACACAAGAAACCTCATTTCACAAACACATATACATGATATGTACTCAAGAAAATTGAAATTATGGGGTTTTACGCGCCAAAACCGATTTCTGATTATGAGGCACGCCGTAGTGTAAGACGCCAGAATAATTAGGACCACCCGGGGTTCTTTGACGTGCACCTAAATCTAAGTACCCTGGAGTTTTCACATTTAGCCCCCTATCGAAACGCGGTCGCCGTGGCCGGGATTCGATCCCCCGACCTCGGGCTTGGCAGCCCCACACCACAGACACTAAGCAATCGCGGCGGGTTACTCAAGACAATTATACGTCTAATACGGCCGCACAAAGAAATATTGAAGACTCCGTCTTCAATCTATGTTACATTTTTCTGGTGGAGGTGCGGGGTACATGCTATCACTCCCAGATCGAACACCGCCTACAAGCCCAGTACGAAGTCCGCTTGAGATGACTCCAGTTCACGTACGGACAAGCCGTCGACTTCGAGGACTGCCACCTGAGCACGAGCATCTACCCAACCGAGTCATAAGGATGAGTATCTCAGTTCCGTCTTCTTCCTCAACCGCACCGACCGAGGTCATCCTTAACCAGCCGTGAATCCCCGCATCCTTCCATGGGGACACCTTCGAAGATGTCGAGGACTGCCTCGACCACTTTGAGCGTGTCGCAGAATTCAACAGCTCGACTCCAAAGCGGAAGCTACGCAACGCCTACATTGCCCTCGAGGACTACGCGCCGACATGGTTTGAGAACCGTGAGACGGCCCTATCGACATGGGCCGAATTCCGACGGCCGCAAATAAGCACATACGCCAGCCTCGATCGCAAGCAGCGAGCTGAATCTGCAATTCAGGTGAGAGTGCAGCGGCCGAACGAAAGCGTGGCAATATTTGTCGAAGATATCTGCCGACTTTTCTGACGCGCGGATCCATCCATGCTGGAAGAAAAGAAGCTCAGAAACTTGATGCGCGGCGTCAAGCAAGAGCTGTTCAGGGGACTAATACGCAACCCACCAAAGACCGTTCCAGAGTTTCTTGCGGAAGCCATATCCATGGAAAAGGCACGGCAGCAGCGAACAAGGCAGTACAACCGCGACGTGTCGACCCTATAGCGTGACCCTCTCGCTATACCCCTGGATAATACCGATGCCTTGCGGGAGCTCATTAGGCTTGTTGTTCGAGAAGAGCTTCAAAACCTTCAGGTGGCTCCGGTATCGCTACCGCGACTCGCTCTGGCTGAGGTCGTCCGGAAAGAAATCAGGCAGGCAGTACAAGTGCCGGAGCGATGCGAGACACCACAGCACGAGGTACGGCAGCCACAGCCTCGCATGTCGTATGCGGAAGCTGCGAGAAGTTCGTTGACCCCGACTTCTTACGATGTGCGCGACGTCCCGGACTTTCATGGTGTGCGCGCCGTTGAACAAGCAACTGGCGACTTCAGGACTCGCCGCACGCCATTCATGGCTGAAACACGACCACCCCGCAAGAGTGACGTATGGCGCACTGCAGACCGGAGGCCCTTGTGTTTTCATTGCGGTGAAGCCGATCACCTCTACAGGGCGTGTCCTCACCGCCGAGCTGGGCTCCGTGGACTTTCACTGAATGCGCCGTGCCCGCGCAATGGTGAACGCCCCCTGGAGATTGAAGCCTACTTCGCGGACGCCAGGACCTCGTTTGCTCCCCGATTCCGTGTCCCCCGGTCACCGTCACTCACCCGAAACAGGTCTTCCAGCCCCGTCTTCACGCCGAGCGCAACAAGGCATCGCTCACCCAGCCCTGCCTCCCCGGAAAACTGAGTCCAGCGACCTGCGGAGGTGAGGTCGCTGACGTTGCGGACGCTGAAGATCCTCCACTAAGACGACCGCGAGATGACGTAATTGAGACGCAGAGAAAGCAGTGCATTTCGGTGTCAGTATCTTGCGACTACCAGTTACCATAGATGACCACGAAGTCACGGCGTTAATCGACACGGGTGCGGACACGTCTGTTATGAGCCAGAATCTCGCGCGTATCCTGAACAAAGTTTCGACGCAATAGACCGGGACTCAGATTCGTACTGCAGGAGGGCACCTCATAACTCCAATGGGCTGGTGCACGGCACGAGTCAACATTTGGGGCTTCACGTACATCGGCGAATTCGTAATTCTTCCTGAATGTTCGAAAGACCTTATACTCGGCATGGATTTCCTTCAGGCGAACGGTGCCATCATCGACTTGCGAGAGTCTAGAGTCAGCTTCGCTACTGCGCAAGCCATAGCGAACAACAATGGCAACGACCGTGACATTGCGCTTCGCGTAGCTGACGATCACGTCACGTTACCATCCAAGAGCAGCGTGCTTACCCTTGTCCGATGCGACATGGAGGACGACGTCGACGGAATTGCGGAGGCAAACATCCCTCTGCTTCTTGAGCGCCATATTTGCATAGCCAGAGGGCTTCTTCAGGTGCGCAAGAAATGTTCAGTCGTCTTGCTAACAAACTTTAGCAACGAATATCGGTATGTACCGCGAGGAACGACAATCACATTTCTTCGCGAAATCATTGATGTTACTGACATTGTCACATTGGAAATCGCATCGTCTCAGCAATCTGAATTACCCAGCCTAAAAGAACGGATTCACGTTAACGCTTCTCTGCCAGACCATCAGAAAGACCGTCTACTGAGTCTCGTGAATGAATTTGCGGAGTTTTTCAACGTCGTCCAAAATACGGCGCACGTCCATCACAAAGCACCGCATTATAACGGACAAGTCCGCACGTCCTGTTCATCAGCATCCTTACAGAGTGTCTCCAGTGGAAAGGGAAGCGATCAAGACACGGTGAAAGAGATGCTCCAAGACGACGTGATCCAGCAGTCCACAAGCCCGTGGGCCTCCCCTGTAGTGTTAGCCAGAAAGAAAGACACACTACGCTTCTGTGTAGACTATAGAAAGTTGAACCGTGTCACCAAGTGTGATGTTTATTCATTGCCACTCATAGACGACGCATTGGATCGTCTACAACATGCCAATTTCTTCTCTTCGTTGGATCTTAAATCAGGGTATTGGCCAATTGAAGTCGACGAATAGGATCGTGAAAAAACAGCGTTTGTGACACCTGATGGGCTTTATGAGTTGAAAGTTCTCCCCTTCGGTCTCTGTTCAGCACCTGCCACCTTTCAGCGGATGATGGATACCGAGCTTGCTGAACTCAAATGGCAAACCTGCCTCGTATACTTGGACGACGTCGTCGTGTTCTGGAGCACGTTTGACGAACATCTCGCACGACTCGAGAGTGTCCTCGCGGCGATCCGTACTGCCGGCCTCACCATCAAGCCTGAAACATGCCACTTCGGGTTTCAAGAGCTCTAATTTCTTGGCCATGTCGTTGGTACTAAAGGCGTCCGACCAGACCCCGACTAATTAGCTGCCGTAGCGGAGTTTTCGCCACCCACAGACAAGAAGGCTGTCCAACGCTTGCTTGGTTTGTGCGCATATTATAGGTGCTTCGTCGAGGGATTCTCGAGAATTGCTGAGCCACTGACACGGCTCACACGCGACGATGTGCCTTTCGTTTGGTCGGAGGAGCAGCAGCAGTCGTTCAATGAATTGCGCAAGCGCTTGTAAGCGGCCCCAATACTTGCTCATTTCGACGAATACGCTGACACTGAAATTCATATTGACGCCAGCAATACGGGCCTCGGCGCAGTTTTTGTGCAGTGGCAAGCTGGTGCGGAACGCCCCATTGCTTATGCAAGCCGCAGTCTCGCCAAGGCTGAGAAAAACTACTCAACCACTGAAAAAGAATGCTTAGCGGTTGTGTGGGAAATTGGTAAATTCCCTGCCTACTTGTACGGTAGACCCTTCAAGGCTGTAAGCGATCAACCACGCCCTGTGCTGCCTTGCCAACTTCAAAGATCCTTCAGGCAGACTAGCCCGTTGGAGCCTGCGCTTACAAGAGTACGACATTACAGTTGTCTACCGATCTGGAAGGAAGCACAGCGACGCCGACTGTTTGTCACACGCACCACTCCCTACGACGACCTCGGACCCTGACCATGACTTGCCATTTCTCGGCGTTGTCGACGCCATAAAGATGGCTGAGCACCACTACGCTGACCCTGAGCTGCTGCCGCTGATCGAGCACCTTGAAGGAGCTGAGGGTGTCGTACCTCGGTCGCTCGTGCGCGGCTTATCATCGTACCGCTTGCACAACAACGTCCTTTACAAGAAAAACGGCGGAAACAGTCCAAATACGTACCCCCTTGTCGTGCCGTCGGCGCTGCGCCAAGACATTTTGCAAGCCTGTCATGATGAGCCATGTGCGGGACACCTGGGATTCGCTAAGACATTAGCAAGGATACGCCAGAAGTAATTCTGACCCTAGCTTTTTTCTTCTGTGCAACGGTACGTCAAGACGTGCCGTGATTGTCAGCGCCGCAAGAAACCACGTTAAACCAGTTGGCTTTCTCCACCCTGTGGACCCTCCTCAAGCACCGTTCCAACAAATAGGAATGGATATACTTCGGCCATTCCCAGTGACCTCTTCGCGCAACAAATGGATAGTCGTCGCTACCGACTACTTTACCCGCTACGCCGAAACCGAAGATATTCCGCAAGCAAACTCGTATGAAGTGGCCAAGTTCTTTGTACGCCACATCGTCCTACGACATGGCGCACCGTCTGCTCTCATCACCAACCGCGGTGCAGCATTTACAGCCGAACTTGTGGAGGACGTTCTCCAGCTGATGCATTGCTCTCACCGCAAGAGCACTGCGTATCACCCTCAAACCAATGGATTAACTGAACGTCTGAACAGAACGCTGGCTGATATGCTCTCCATGTATATCGACGTAGAGCACAAGACGTGGGATGAGATTTTACCCTATGTAACCTTCGCGTATAACACTGCTGTACAGGTTGATAATAGCCTGGTTGATAATAGCCCGCCCAGCGACACGCGGAAGAATTCGTACAAAGAGCCGAAGAAGCACACCAGATTGCTCGGCATCGTATCCGGATCCAACAGCATACCGACACCCTTCGCTACAACCAGGGTCGACGTGACGTCCATTACAATAGCGGCGCCTTCGTGTGGGTTTGACGCCTTTCCGTCGCCTGGACTCTCGGAAAAGTTGCTCCGCCGGTATTTTGGTCCCTACAGGGTTACAGGCCGCCTCAGTGACGTGACCTACGAAGTCGTCCCCTGCAGTTCTGACCCCGGTACGCCCCGTCGTCGTCCTGGCGCTGAAGTTGTTCATGTAGTGCGTATGAAACCATACTATGCGCCGAGATGCACCTGAGGAGCTCCATTTCTTGTCGCCGGAAGAACTTTTTGACGCGACCGAGACGGTCGCTTTTCGCATGGGGGGGGGGGGGGAGGGGGGGGGCTGGCAATTCACACAATGATGTGGTTCTCCCGCACCGCGGGAGGGCGCGCGCAAAGGTCGGCGCCATGAAAGACGATGAAGCGCGTGAGCGGCACGTTCTTCTCCTGGCCCGCCATTAAACAGAAGTGTCTATTTTGAAGACTCCGTCTTCAATCTTTGTTACAATATATCGAGCATTATTACGTAAACTTTGTATGCGTTTGTCAAATAGCGCCAACCAGAATATGTAAGCTGCGCTGGTTACAATCTACGAATATGTGATGTGATTGCAAAATATATGCAGTTCTTGCGATCAAAATATCTCCAAAACATGTCAGTTTGTGGTGACAGCCTGAATTGTCGTGCCCTCCTGCGTGCTACGTTGCGTGTCAAACGCGAGCCTGTGTATAACAATAGGATAAAGATGACAATGACGGTGACGACAATAGTATGATGGCGATGGAATGATGTCTGCTTCGGCAGTTCATCTGTGAGCTTACGACACGCAGATTGTTGGATTTACATAAGTACTGGATGGTTGCACATGAGAGAAACTCCTCCTACATGACACAAGGCATGTGTAATTCGATTCACTACGTACCTTGCCCGACTACCATAGAATGTAATGGAGATGCTCCCGAATAAGTCGCGGTGATTTTAGCGTCACTACTTTCATCACACCGGGCTTGACAGTGGAGATTTCGGTCCAAGTAGTATGACATAATATCCCACAGGGCACAGGCCTGCTGTCTAGGAGGCGTTGGAGAAACACGGATTCTGACGTCATCCGCGACTAAGCGTTAAACAATCATTACGTCTATTCCACGTGGTCTATGCGAAAACGAGGATGTCATTTATACTCGGGCGAAGACACAACAAAATCTATTTGACCTGGGCCAATGATGAAGGCGGTACAATGTCGCACAGGTTCCACGCAGCGTTAGCTGCTATGGGGAATGCAGGGCTGTACAAATAGTGGAATCGAGTAATGCCAGATATAAATTGAGTTAAATATCGTATACATATCGAATAGATTTCGAATATTGAGAAGCTATTTTCACAAATAATGTTAAACGGACATCACGTACTAGTATTCACAAGGTTAGTAGGTTTCTTTAACTACACCACACGCTATGAAGAGTAATTTAAGAAAAGCACAAATTGAGCGTAATAAATACATAAACAGTTTGTTGGCATGTTCGCTCCATAGCCCGTAAAATCATTCCCTGAGTGACCTAGCCTGCTACACTACGTAAGTTGTCGTGTTTTATGCCTGTACTATGTCCTTGGGGATGACTTTCCCTCCAGTTTCATGCTTGATTGCGCCCAGTTCATGTTTCAAAATATTTGAAATCTATTCAAAATATTTGTATTTACCAGTAGTGACTATATTATTTGAAGGCCGAGTGAAATATGACACTATTCTATTGTTTAAATATTCGCACATACATAGTGCAGCGGACTGGGTAACGTAGGCCCGTGCCTAAGGCGGTGCCTGCACGTCTCAGGTGCCATGCTGGGACAGCACAATAAGCTGGCACGCAAGCCATGCGAAGGAAGCCTGAAGGCTTGGCTTTGACACAGAGGGAAGCATGCGTGCGATCGTGGCTTACTGGTTAGAGCGTCGGGCAGCGGTGTTCGAAAACAGATGCTCAGTCCCGTCACTTGCCGTGCATTCCTTTGTACTGAAGAGGCCTGAAACAAGGCGAGACGGGAACATGCATACCGCAAGGTGCCTGGAATCGGGCAAAAACATTGTTGGCATTGAAAGCTTCGCACCGGCTTTCGCCATCCATGCAGCACGGAAACAAACACTCTTGCCATCGGGCCGGTATATGCATGAAGTTACCGAGAAACCAGGACTTTCATGGTGTTTCTATTTCGAACCTTGGGCGATCTCCCCTCGTGGGTACGTGGCGTATGTTAAAGGCGACAGCAACAGCGGTGACACGGCCGGGGCTTTTAACATCTACTAGTCAAAGGAGAAATTAGTATTATTTGCTTTGAAAACATGTATACACTACACAGAAAAGGGAAAGTGAGGAGACGCTGGCAACTGCCACCGGAAGGGGCACAACGCCTGCCTACTCTTCAGAAAGGAGGAGACAGAAACATAGAAATGGAAGATAGGAAGAAAGGAGCGAAAGAGGAAGGAAACAGCAAGATGACAAATCTCAAGGAATTAAGCAGAACACACACTGTATAGGACACACACAGTAATGCCAGACACTGCAGGTCACGCCCCTATAGAATGTCGGCATAGGAGAGATAGTATCTGAGGTCCTGTCACCCGAAAACAGAATTATACTACAAACGGGAACCTAAGTTAGTTGCTTTTAGAAAAGTAAGAAGAGCGCCATGCGTCTGATCGCTTCGAGACGCACAACCACTGGGGTACAAACCTTCCTAGAATGTCCTACACCGCAGGCCAAGAAAATGATAGTCCCTCACTAACAACGTGTGTTGCTCAATGAAAGCGGGGCACTCCGCTATCAGGTGCTGAAGTGTTCGCAGTAACCGCAAGACGTACACGATGGACTCACCAGACGTCCTTGTCGGTATAAACGTTCGCACTCATTCACACAACCAAGCCTCATAGTTTGAGTAGTCGTGCTTTAGCGCAACGAGGCAAACCTCGACCACGAACACGGGGCGGGAACGTTCCATTTTGCACGCGTTGGTCTGGATGTTGCTTGAGTAGGTGTCGACGAATCAGCAGACGAGCGTCATCAAGCTTGCACAAAAGTTAGAAGCCCGAAAACAGACAGCCCGGGATCGGATGCGTGCTCTAAGGGAATCACAGAATATGTTCTGCCAGGCCTTTTTTTTTCTATTCTTTTTGCACAGCGCTGGATGGTGAGGCGCCAACGTAGTCACTCATTTCTGCGACCAGCCTACCCGCACTTGCACCAGCAGTGACAGGAACAAGCGTTACGCCTTGTTGGACGAGCTGAGTTTGGCGCGTGCCGTGCAGAAGGCACATTTTCTTTATTTATTGGCTGTTGTGCATTACTCTATCAAACAAAAAATGAGATATGAAAAAACAAGATAAATTAGCAAGTTTTCAGCACCAAGTGTGAGCCTTACAGGGCTGACTATTTTAGAATTATATGAGCGCGGTCAAGAGTTCCACCCTTGACAGCCACGCAGGTACACAATCTTGTGGTTTCTGAATTTCTACAAATCTCGATATGCGTTCTCGAAAAAGCATTCGTGCAGGCCGAGCATCTGGATCGCAGTGATACCCCGACATACGGGCGCGCCATAGACACTGAAGGTCAACTAGCATAATAAGGTCAAACAGCAGTCTATCATCGTTTTCTATAGGTAAAGATCTAATACCATGTGGATCTAAAGGAAAGTCTTTTTTGATTGTCCTCTGAAGTATATCCCTAAAGAAGACACCCGCCCAGCAGTCTAGAAATACATGATCTATAGCTTCTGGTTTCTTGGAGATCAAGCAATGCGAGCCCCAGGGTAAGAAAAAACCGCGATCTTCTAAAAAGGTTTTGACAGTCAACGTACACGTGTGAAGCTTAAAAAAGAAAGACTTGGTCCCGGGCGTTACCTGCATTCTTTTCACCCGCTTAAGCACATCTTGCCCCTGGCCTCCACTGTATATGGCCCTGTACATTGGCACAGGGAGAACTACATTGTATACATATTTGTACATAGTTTTGCGTTTTACTGAACAAAGGTACTCATTTGAAAATCTAATGGACAAGAACCGTATACTTAATATAACTTCTTTAAGAAATCCTCAAACAGGACCGCTCATATTCTCTGTACAGACTACATAGCCAGGTAACGCGCTCCTTAGCCTCACTTGGCATTCTGTGCGCAAGAAAGGATGGCTTAAATAAAAATAATAATAACTGGTTTATGACCTGTCGTATAAGAAGGTGCGTCGTTCCCAAACCTCCGTCTTAAACTCGCCTGAACAAATTCGTTCGACTGTATCGTTCCTAATTCGAAGCCCGCACATATACTGCGAAGACTCGGTGCAACTTCTGTATATTTACCCTTGAACAAAGCAATACCTGCATTACATATCAGAGTTTTGCAAAAAAAATATATTGCAAACTATAGCTCTTGCAAACATTGACAGATGTCCACCTTTCCCCTTGTTCGCTTTTATCTGTGTTTCTCTTGTTTGATCTTGCCAATACTCATCGTTATTTTTGTAATATTCCAGCGGGACGCCTAGGTATTTAACGGGTGTCGTCAGCCACTTGACGTTGGCGAAAGTGACCGGGGTGAAAGGCCATTCTCCGTGCCAGAAGCCAAGGCACTTTCCCCAGTTTACCATGCTTGCAGTTACCTTGCCGAAACCCTTCACTACAGCGATAGCTGCAGCTACACTCTCTTTATGTGTACAACAAACTGCGACGTCATCCGCATACACCAGAATGTTAACTTCCGATGCATTTAATCTGAAGTCGTGAATACTGCTGTTTTCAATTATCGCTAGGCACATTGTTTCTATATATATATACAGAAGAGAAGGGGACTCAGGGGGCAGCCTTGGCGTACAGAGCGCTTTAGGTTAATGGGGGCTCCCACTGACTTGTTAACAATTAAACGCGTAGTGCAGTTTCGGTACGCCAAAGCTACCCCATCTCTAATGATGGATCCGACATTAATGGGGTCTAGGATGGCAAGAAAAATACCATGAGGTGCACAATCAAACGCTTTCTCAAGATCGAGCTCTAGAATTGCTACCCGTGCTTGCATAATGTCGCAGTACTCCAACACGCAGCACATCTTATGTATATTAGTCAGAAGGCACATAGCAGCTGCACACAATCTGCTTGGTTGTAGCATTGACTCTTTGCCTGTAACCATTTTGCTGCTGAGTGGATGAGCCAAGCACGCATACTTGAACAAGGTTGGTCACCTCGCAGTGATAGGAAGTTACCACAGAAAGTCACGGGAAGTTGTCACATCACTGCTTGTTGCTGAACTTGTTGGCTGATACGATGGAAATGACACGAAATCACGTCAAGAAGCGAGCGGAGAAGAACGACGCTCTTTCTTGTCCAGTCATTTATTCCCATAGTCTCACATATTTTCCACGGTAACAAGAACGTTGTCACGTTTTCTTCTTGTTTTTCAATAAATTTGACTGAAGCGCTTTTCCTCGTTTGTTAGCTGCTTTTGCAATGGACGGAGGATCAGCCTCAATTTCCTTGCAGGATTATTGTACTGAACATACTCAATTCTTCCAAACTTGTAATCTTCATTTCAAAAAATATTTATATTGAGTTAACCATTTACAAATAAATTAAATAACTAATTTACTTATTTGCGGCATTAACTAGGTTCAAATGACACCAGCTATATATTATCCGCGGCAGCCGTCTCGTGGTAGAAATTAAGTGCCCCGCTCGATGCCTGCTCATCAGATTCCCTCTTGTAAGTATGCGCATTGTCATGTTAACACGTGCCCTTACGGTACGAAGTGCGCATGCTCATACTTGCATCTGTCCCTACATATGCAGCCCCTTGTCTGATAATAAACACACTTTGTTCCCTGCCTCCCGACCGTTCACACCTCTAACAGCAAGAATTCTACCAAGAAGTCGCGACATCTCCAACGTTCGCGTTTCGCTTGGAAGAGCTACCACTTCCTGTTATCTATGGCTGTTCCAACGCCGCCTGCTCCCTTTGCCAAGCCAGACATATTTCTTGACAGTAACTTGAGTACCCTCTTTATGCGACATGATTCCTGTTCAGTAATGGTGATTTCCAAGCCCACCGCATTTTCTTTGTTGCAGCGTTGACGTAACCTCTAATGTGATCTTTATGTTGCGTAAAGCAAATCTGGAAAGTCGCCTTTTGTGTTACTTTATGCAAATTTTTTCACTGCGTAGCCACGCACAAAGGTAACCATATATTAGACGACAAAATCTCCCGGCTGAGCAAAGTTCGGGTTGATATCTTGGTACTTGTGCATTACGACAAGGTACATGCTGCAGATTTCAGCGTCTAAGATGTCCAACAGCCATTATTTTGGATCTTGCCGAGAAAACGGTACTTTTGCCTATCATTAAAACGTGTTCAACAACAAGACATCACGACCTCGGCCTTTAAAAATGCGCCACAGTGCCACAGAACGATAAGCGACCCGCAGCGAATTTCGGGCATCAACGCATCCCGTAACGCCTTCCTTTGGTCGTCAGCTGGAAAAAGCGCGCGCTCACTTTTATTGCGATAGCCATTATATGGACACACCAGACGCTTTTCTGCCGTCGCCTTCGGCGTCGCCGTGAAGTTCCGTATGAGTGAAAGCGTGTGAGGGTGAGCCGGCGAACGCGGTTCAAGAGAGAGAGACAACTTTGTTTATCCCATCTTAAAGGGAAAGGGGCTGCGGGAACAAGGCGAGGGAGGTTATCCTACTCGCGGTAGGCCTCCTCTACCACCTCAGGATAGCTTCCTGAAGTTCGGGGTTGTAGCTGCGCATGGCAGCCTCCCACAGCTCCCTACTACTTAAAGCTCTACAAAAGTTAGGGGGAGGGGAGTGGTTCTTGCATTGCCACATAATGTGGTTAAGGTCCGCTCTGCTAGCACGACAAAACTTGCAGGCTGAAGTAGGGTATATTCCCGGGTGAATTTTGTGACGTAAGGCAGGAGATAGAAAAGTGCGAGTCTGTAGTTTACGCCATAGAACCTCGTGTATGCGTGACGACCGAATCATTAAAGGAGGGAGGGTTAGGCGACCTAGGCGGTAATGCCCGCAAATGTCGTGGTATGTAAGTAATCTGTCTTTGGAGGTGAATGCTGGAGGGAGATTATTGGCGTCTGAACAGTCCCCTAGTCTAGCCTGTGCTCGGTTCGTGAAAGCTCGAGCACTTAGGTGGGCCGCTTCATTGCCGATTAGGCCTGCGTGAGCAGGTGTCCAGATTAAGCTCAGAAGTTGGGCTGGCGGATTGTGAGATAGAATGGCTAGGGCTGTCCTGCAAACCTTACCCGCTCCGAAGTTGTGTATGGCAGTTTTGGAGTCACTTACTATGACAGAGTAATTGGGTATTGTTGCGGCGAGTGCCACCACCGCCTCCTCTGCCTCCTCCGAAGAAGAGGCTATAATGGATGCTCCCGTCGCAATACTGCCATTGAAGTCAACGACTGATATGGCGAATTTGTGTCCACACGGATACTCTGCGGCATCGACATATAGCACGTCTTTGTAGTTAAATAACTTTTTCTGCAGGGCTTTAGCTCGTTGTTGCCTTCTATTTTCGTGATGAACAGGGTGCATATTCTTAGGGAGAGGAGGGATATGAAAGTGCTCATGTATCGAGTGGGGAATATTGAATTTCTCATTGGTCATGGGTGCTGGGGCAATGCTTAGGGAGTTTATGATGTACCTACCAATGTGGGTGTTCGATAAGCGCTGGTATTGAGCAGTCAGGTGGGCTTCTGCGAGCTCACTAAAAGTATTCAACGTACCTGCCGCCAAAAGGCTCTCAGTAGAAGCTCTACTTAGCACTCCAAGGGCAGATTTGTAGAGTCTGCGTATTAGTGAATTAACTTTATCTTCCTCGGCCCTAGTTAAGTGGAGATAGGGAAGGGAGAATGTGATTTTACTGACAGAAAACGCCTGTACCAGTCTTAGCAATTCTGCCTCACGGAGACCTCCATGCTTATTGCACACCCTTCCTAATAGCCGTGTGGTGTGACCTACGCATGTAGTAACCGTTTGAACTGTATACGTATTGAGTCGGTTAGATTGAATGTGCATGCCAAGTACACGGATTTCGTCTACTACGGGAACTTGCTTCCCCTTAATGTTAATCTGAATGTTAGGCGTAACGCGTTTATTTGCGGATAGAAGTAGCAGCTCAGATTTGGTGGGCGAGCACTCGAGGTTCATGAACCCGGCTCTCGTAGCCACTGCATCTGCAGCCTCTTGTAAGGTATCTTGAATGTAGCCATCCGAGCCACCCTTCATCCATAGGGTAATGTCGTCTGGATATAAAGAATATTGGAGATCCGGTATTTGTGCTAGCTTCCCGGCAATAGACCTCATAGCTAGGTTAAATAAAAACGGCGAGAGCACAGATCCCTGAGGAGTGCCAAAGCTACCTAGGGTGATTGGGGGCGAAGTTTGGTCATTGAGACTTATGACAGCTGTCCGATTGGTGAGAAATTCGCGGATGTAGTCATGCATTTTTCTGCCACAGTTAATAACATTCAATTCACGTAAGATAGATCCATGATCTATGTTGTTGAATGCACCGCGAAGGTCGAGTCCTAAGATGGCTTGGGTGTCTTTACTAAACGTAGGAGTGAGAAGGTCATGCTTGAGCCTTAGCATGGCATCCTGGAAAGAAAGCGCCTGGCGAAAGCCAATCATCCATGGCGGGAATAACTGATTGTCTTCCGCGTATTTATTGAAGCGATTAAGCATGACATGTTCGAGCTTTTTGACCAAGCATGACGTGAGGGAAATAGGTCTAAGATTAGCTATGTCAGAGGCTTTATCGGGTTTGGGAATAAAGATTACTTCAGCGGTTTTCCATGAGCTCGGAAGAGAGCTGTTTTCGAAGCAATGATTATAGTATTCTGTGAGGGCAGAGATTGATTTGTCGTCCAGATTTCGGAGTAATTTATTATTTACATTATCTATACCGGGAGCAGATGTAGTTTTAAGGCAAGCTAAGGCATGTCGCCGTTATCTGCCGTTATTCGCCGTTATTCTGCCGCCGTTATCGAGGCATCTAGAAGTTCATTAAACTCGCCTGTATAATCTGAATTCTCATGAGTTGTGGTAGGAGGGAGGTGTAATCGTGCAAGCTCTTGAAAAAGATTGTGTTTGTGCAATAATTGAGTGATGTAGTGACTGTGTGGCGCGCGCGAGGCCGAGGAATCAAGCAAATGTCTCAGCAGTTGCCAAGTCTTTTTACTACTGAGATTACCATGCATGCTCTCACATACTTGGCCCCATTGTTGATTAACTAGTTGGGTCGCATATGCTTGAATGTCATCGTCAAGTCTAGCTACACGGATGCGAAGCCTGCGGTTATGGCGGCGTCTTTTCCACCGCTTTAATAGTGATTCCTTCGCTTGCCACATGTGTAATAGTTTGGCATCAGCTGTTTGAAAAGGAGCACCAGGTGGCATAGTTGTAGTATGATTGTCAACGTCCCTTTGGAGTTGACTAATCCATCGCTGTAGATCAAGTATGGAATTCGGAGCATTATTTGTGCAATTTTTCCGAAATTTGTCCCAATCCGTAAGTTTGGGAGGCAGAGTGTGAAAGGACTTGTGAGAGAAAGTAACAGAAATCTGTATGACGTAGTGATCGCTACCAAAATTGATTTGAAGGTTTTTACATTTATTTAAGTTAACCCGAGAGGTGAGGGTGAGATCTGGTGATGTATCTATGGAGACACTATTTCCTAAGCGAGTGGGTGTGTCGAAGTCACTGTGGAGGGTGAGTTGATGATCCTGAATGTGGGTCCATAAAGCTCGTCCTTTAGGTGTGGAAGTAGTGTGACCCCATAGTTCATTTGTAGAGTTAAAATCGCCAACAGTGAGGAGCGGGTTTCTCCGAGCTTCCTGTTTAGCACGAGCAAAAACGGTAGTAAAACGGTGGTGCTTAGAGCTGGGACTGCTGTAAACGTTAAGGATGTAAATAGGAGCCGACCTGGTCTTTTTGGGAAGTATTTCTACGAAGTCGTGATCAATGTCGATACTCTCGAAATGGAAGCGAGTAACAGTCAAATGTTTTTGTGCTAGGATCGCGGTATTGGGACGTTCGCATCTTTTGCATTGGAATGTGTTGTATCCAGGGAATTTTACGTAACCATTCGTTTCTTGTAAAGCAATGACTGCGGGTGGTTGTGGGAGATTGACTATGTATTGTTGCAGACTGGCCTTCTTTTTCGAAAAGCCTCTACAATTCCACTGCCACACAACTAGGTTGGAGCGCTTAGGGGATGCGGCCATGCAGTCGATCGAGTCTTTCGATAATTTGGTTGAATCGCTCATCAATTTGGGTAAGTCGCGCGTCATACTGGTTAAATTTAGCATTTATATGGGCACTGAGGCTATGAACGTTAGTAGTGAGGGACTCAAGCTTGGCTTCTACGGCATC
This sequence comes from Dermacentor andersoni, assembly GCF_023375885.2. Classification (NCBI taxonomy): domain Eukaryota; kingdom Metazoa; phylum Arthropoda; class Arachnida; order Ixodida; family Ixodidae; genus Dermacentor; species Dermacentor andersoni. The sequence goes on from NC_092823.1 coordinate 137,243,858, forward strand.
CATGCGTTTTTCAAGGGCCTCAAAGCGATTGTTAGAGTTTCTAATGAGTGCGGTGAGTTTACGACTTAGCTTATCGTGTTCCTCTCAAGTATCTCTCCCATCATCAATAGATTTGCGCTTGGAGGCGGTTATGGTAGTGGGAGGAGGAGAAGTGTCCATGGTTAGAGCTTGATCGCCATTCTCACTGACAGGGGGAGGAGTTACAGTGGGTTGTTCATCAGTAGAGGGCTGAGATCGAGTGGTAGTAGTCGTACATGAAGAAGGGGTTTGGAGGTCGAGAATTTGCTTGCGCAGAAGACGATTTTCTTCCTGAAACTGCTGTAGGAGGGTATAGATTGGGGAATCAGGTTGCTTAGGTTTAGGTAAGCTGTGGGAAGCTACCGATCCTCAGCTTACCTGAGGAAAGCTTGATTTGTTGTTAGATGGAGCAGCGGATAGGAGAGGCCAATCTTCGTCTTGTTTTTTCTTAGGAAGTGGTCCCTGCTTCTTGGGCGAAGGAGAAGACTTGGTCTTGCAAAAGGACTTCTTCTTGGGCAAGTTGGTGCTTAGATTTCCTAGGTATACTTTGTGGCGCAAAATACATTTCTGGAAAAGGGACAGAAGAAAGGGAGACAGTGAAGCGCCAAGTTGGCGCTTCACTGTCTCCCTTTCTTCTGTCCCTTTTCCAGAAATGTATTTTGCGCCACAAAGTATACCTAGGAAATCTTGGTCTTGGATTGAGGAGTAGTCTTGTCAGCCTTGGGGAGTGAGATTTTGGGCATATATCGTAGTGCGCACTGAATGAATCCAGTCTCATGACTTCCACTACATAGTACACACTTGCGAATGCACACATGATCAGTCGGAGGATTCACAGTTCCGCATTTATGGCAAGTATCCTCAGTATGCGTAGGGCACACGTCCGGTCAATGTCCAACTTTCCAACAGCGTGTGCAGGCCTCCATTCTTTGTCGAAAAGGCTTGCACCGGAGCATCGCCATTTCATATTTGACCCAAAAATGAACTTTCGTTCCCAAGAAAGTCACGAGGACTGCGTCGGAAGTTTTTCCCATTCGTCTGGCTTCTAAAAAGTGCATTTGTGGGTTGCACTCACGAAGCATGGGTAGAATGTCTTTTTCATAGATAACTTCTCCCAGGCATACTCTGTCGATGTAGATAATGCCTTTGCACGTCTCGGAGGTTGGAACGCTGTAGGAGGTGACTTCGTGCTCTTGGCTGTCGGCCGTGAGCGACTAGATGGCGAGATATTTCTTCAAGCGATCGCAGCTTTCTGTGCTGAGGGTAACTGTGTTGGTGGTGGGGTTGATGGTAACGATGTCTTGGCGCAGCTCCGCAGTGGCTGGAAAGCCGGCTGCCGTAGAGAGAATCTTGGTAAGTTGGAAGTGGCTGAAGCGGGAGGCGTCGAAGCCTCCGCGAATGCGAAAAATAGCCTTGTATGAGCCTTCGGGTAACTTGGGAGGCCTCACTTTGTTATTCCTTGAGATCATCTGTTTCCATCTGTTGCCACGGCCATGGCTGCCAGCCTTGGCCGTGGCAGCGATGGCGTCCTTGCGGAGTGAGTCTTGATATGCGGCGTCGTATATGTGCATTTGTCGCCACTTGAGCATCTCCTCCGGGGAACGATCTTCCCCTCTACTACCTCAACCGGGTTCATGACGCCCGCACGAGGCGTGTCAACCAAGCTCTCGTAAGCGAGGAACCACAAAAGTCACAATAACAAGCGTTCTAATGCATAGACCTCTTCAAAAATAGTCTCAGAACGTCGCAGAAATCTTCACACATGTCGCGTGAAAGAGCCACTAGGATATAGCAAAAAGAACGGACGCTACACCCAAAAACTCACGGAGCCGATGAGACACGTCCACACGCGGCGACGCCACCTTGCGTTCCCCCGCGGTTCAATCTCGCGTGCGCAAGGGAGGAACGTCGCCCGCATGCGTGCTCTCTCCTGTGGCGCGCGAGTGAGGGGTCAGGCGAGAGAGGAGGGGCGTTCTTCTCCGGCGGCTGCTACAGTGCCTCGATATCCTCCTCGCCCGCCGCTCCGTACAGAGCGGAGACAACCACGGCGTCTACTACGGCGTGGGCCAAGCGAGTTGTGGACGCCGTAGGGACGCATTGCCGGCGCTCGTGTGTCTTGGAAGCGATTTGCGACGTGGCCAAAGTACGTGCCCGCGCGGACCCCATCTTCAAAGCGATCTGCGATATTTGCAGACTGTGCGTAGTGCCGATAGCTTCGTATGGGCTGTGCTTTCGACGTTTCGTTCGCGCTGGTACGAGAGATGCAAGAATGTCCATTCACTTGCTGCAGCTGCAATTTCTCACTTCAGAACATTGACAGCGAGTTTCCGCGCTCATTGAGCGAGATGTGTTCAGGTTTACCTGTGCGCGCGTCACACCGTGCTGGTTAAATTAGTTAAAACACGTAGACGGGCTAGTTGGTTTGAATCCATGATAGAATGTGTAAGCGTTACTCAAAGAGGACGCAGAAAGAAGCAGACACACAAGGACAGCGCTGTCTTTGTATGTCTGCTTCTTTCTGCGTCCTCGTTGAGTAACGCCTACACATTCTATCATGGGTTCAAACCAACTAGCCCTTCTACGTGTTTTAACTAATTTAACCAGCACGGTGTGACGCACGCACAGGTAAACATCGCTGTCTTTGTATCTCTGCTTTTTTCTACGTCCTCGTTGAGCCTCGCTTACACATGCTATCACTGTTAATTTAGTTAGTAAGCGAATGTTTACAAGTTTATACTCCGATAAAACTACTACCCTTACTTCGTACAGCTAGCTACTAATTTGCTTTCGCAATCGGTGCTTCGCCTTTCGGGTGGAACAGCGAATTCTTTACAAAGGAACTGTTGCGATACGACGCGCACCCAGTATACAAACCGTTTCAAGCGCTGGATTTCCCGAGTTTCTTCTGCCCCTGTTCAGGCATGTGTCAGTGGTATAAGCAATAAAGAAAAGAAAGAGAAGTGTTGAATCACAAGGTGTGGTTTCTGCCGTATATAGGCATGCTGGTAGTCCTCCATACGATACGTTCATGCGGCTGGGTTTATACAATCTTTGGCGATCTAGACTACGTGATCGACATACCCAAAGTCCGCGATCTACTGAATCCTTCTATCGCAAAGCCGCGTGTTATGTAATCAGTCTGTAGGCTGCGGAGGAAATTCATCTGGATTGGCTGCACTTCACTTGGCTGGATTGGCTGCAGTGTTCACTTACGTGAGTTTTTGAGCGAGTGTGTAGCGATGACATCTCGGCAGTATCGTTTTTTTTTTCTTTAGAACTAGGCTGAAACAGCGCGACTAAACAAGAGCACGGAGAGAAACACCACAGAGCAGGCGCTGTTTCAGCTTAGTTCTAAAGATGAAGCAACTAGCCCTCACGAATGAGTTACTAAGGCATACTATATGTTTTGTTTCCATGTAATAAAGAAAGAAACGAAGTTTGTTGTCTAATTGTTGCAGGGTCGAGCTTCCGCGCTATTGATTCTGTCTTCAAAACCGATCACCGGACATATTTATTTAGTAAGATATTTAATTATCCATTCATTTCTAGAGGCAAATAGTGACATCTAGTGTCACACGTCGGCAACAAACAACCAGAGCACACATATCGCGAAGTGGCGAGAAGAACCAAACAAAGCTATCGCTTTATTAAACAAACTCAAACTACATTTAAAAATGAACTTCACAATATTTCTGGCAAACGAATACATGCGGCATTCGACGTTCTTTGCATTTCTTCATCCTATATCCGTGTTGCATATGGGTATCATTATCCTGCTTAGAGCGTCTGTTTAAACGCTAAATTATTTGGTGGATGCTTTCGTGCCACCATTTTTACGAGGCACATCGATTCATCCACTCCCGACATACACACTGCACAAATGAAAGCAGACGAGAACTGGCGTGAAAATAGCTGTGCAGCGAACCGCATCGAGGGCGTGCCGAACAATTCCTTTGACACACATTTCCGCACCCCCTTGCCAACTGCGCTGCTTGAAAACTAATCCGGTCTTAATGCTTCTGTCGGTAGGCTCCTTTATGAAGCTGTTCTGATGAAGTGGGCGCTTCTTTCACGGAATGTTGTGTACAGGCCTAATCTCTTATCGGCCCACCTTCCACTGCCGGGTCGCAATCCTATTAGTCAGCCAGCCGTGGGGCGAGACGCAGCCGAATCAATGGCTGCTTCATTCGCGCGACTGCGCGAGCGAAGACGAGCGGCGCTCTCATCCCGGGTCGGAGGCCGCCGGAGCTCTCCCGCCGGCTCCGGCTCATCTGGCGCAACAAAAAGAGACGTGCGGCCGAGAGGCTTCCTCGCGCGCTGCGGACCGTCCCGCTTTCCCAACCGCAATCGATGCCTTCGAGCTTCAGTAACCTCGGCTGGCTCGTCTCGGCTTGCCGAAAGGGCCTGCTCAATATCAACAAGAGGCGCGAAGGTGATGCCAGGTGAAATATGTGACGTGGTAACGTACTTTCCAGGTAGCCAGGAAGGTATGTTCTAATATTTCTATTAAAAAAAATTCGCAGTTTCGCCCGAAAGGTTAAGCCCCGAGTGCGATAGAAAATTAGTGGATATCATTGAAATGTATCTGTATAGGGCAACAAAATAAAGACAGAAGAAGCGAAGACGAAGACAAGTGTTAACTATCAACAACGAAAATTTTACTTCTGGAATCGGTCATACTTATACCCCGAAACCAACCTCGTACACACTATGATATTGCTACGGAACAGTATTTACAATGACGAAGAGGCGAGCAGTGAGAAGACGACGACGACGATTGGAGGCTAGAGCGGGCTGTTGCCTCTTGGCCAAGTGGGGCGTATTCCCTTGTAAAAATACTTGTACACAGATTTCCGTCTGTGTCTTCCTACGTAACATATCTGCAAGCCAGTATGCGCGCGACGCCATCGCCCTCGCCGACCATGCCCGCCAGCTTGCCCGTGCTCGACTGACGGCCTCGCAAACCACTCAGCAGCGTCAGTACAACGCCCGCCACCGTGACGTACAGTTTTCGCCTGGTGCGCTCGTGCTCCTGGGGTCGCCCTCTCGTCACGTCGGACTTTCAGAGAAGCTCCTTTCGCGATATACAGGGCCCTACCGCGTGCTGCGCCAGGTGACGCCTGTGACATACGAAATTGCTCCTGTGCGTTCAGCATCGTCCTCTACTCTGGCATCCCGTGATGTCGTGCACGTCAGTAGGCTCAAGCCCTACTACACTGCTTCCGAGTCTGGCCTTTAGCCGCTGGGGGTAGTGCTACGGAGGAGTATTTACAATGACGAAGAGGCGAGCAGCGAGAAGACGACGACGACGATTGGAGGCTAGCGCGGGCTGTTGCCTCTTGGCCAAATGGGGCGTATTCCCTTGTAAATATACTTGTATATAGCTTTCCGTCTGCGTCTTCCTACGTAACAATATCAACCATGAGGATGCACTTACGTACATGACGGTATGAAAACAATCTAAAACTGATACAAAAGGAGAACACAAGAAAATCTAAATGACATAAATGACATATGGAAAATGAAGTTCAGCCTTTATGCCATGCGCAAATAATCCAGCTCTCTCGCGGACACTGACAGTGATGGTTTGCTGATGCATTGGTCAGCGGCCGAGAGGATCTGCTCCGTTTCTATTATTAGTCTTACACATTCGCGCTTATCTTTATCTATAATAGTGGTATCTTCTGGAAGTGGGTGACATGGCCGACATGGACACGTTTTACAATGGAAAGCAAGAAACCTGTCACCTGATACACTGTTACACTTATTTCTGTGCTCTAGTAAGCGCTCATTGATGCATCTTCCGGTTTGGCCTATGGAGCACTTACCACGTGACAGCGAAATGCGATAGATCACTCCCACCGCGCATCCTACGAACGGATCTTTGTGATTCTTATCATACACCAGCCGTTTCGTGCTCATTGGGTTCGTGGTTTTGCACAAGGTACCCAGCTTACTTGCAGCTGAAAAAAACAACCCGTACGTTGGCGTGACTTCCAATTTTTTTTCAGGCTATGTGATACCTTGTGTATGTACGGAATCACAGCGCTTTTCATCTGCTCACGGCTGCTAGCTCTGGCACATTCTCACCGGGGCAGTCTCTCAAGCGTTCCTGTTTTAGCAGCATTTCTGCCACCAACACCAACACACGGTTAGGATAACCAGCCTGCTTAAGACGCGCAGACTGCTGCTGGACACTGGTTTTCATTAGGTGTTGGCATGATTTTTTAAACGCCCTTACATACATCCTCACACATGTAGCATTCGGCGCGCGGCGACGGTTTCATCGCCCTCGGACTTTATACAGAACCTCACGGTGACGCCGACGGCACAAATGCGTCTGGAGTGTCTGTATAATTACCATCAAAATAAAAACAAGATTGTGATTAAACTGAATAGACACATTGCGACTACCGTGGTAGCGTTAAGCAATGGTTGTGTAACTTATCGTTACAAAATGACAGCATTTACGGGACAAAACATTTCTACAATTTCTTAACGTCCCATGTACAGCCCATCCGCCGTCGTAACCGAAGCAAAACATGTTTGGCGTACTATCAAAAATTGGAAACCTCGTCAAACGTCTGCCAGTTTGTGTGTTGTACTATCGCCCCCTTCTTTCGAATTATGTGAAACATTGAATACCTATACCCAAAAGCTGGCACATGCATCTTGCTTAATAATCCGTGCACTGCGAGAGAAACTAACTATACGGGCGATCGCACCGCATTCGTGCCGTCCAGGTACGGACGCGGATGCGCGGCCCGTGCTCGGAGGTCTTCGAAGACGTGAGGGACGCGCAGTGCGTTCGGCTTCGAAAACGATCGAGCGAACGCAGCGTCTTCCGCTGCTTACACCAGCGGTGCGCGCACGAACACCAGCGTTCCTGCTGCGCTGCCGTGCCGCAAGTACTTGGCGCCATATGGTGGTGCGAACGGAGTACACTTGAAGCTACTTGGCTGGGGTTCAACGTGGCCTGAACCTATTTACACCATATGGTTATACGAGCGAAAGCTCCGTTAAGCGTGGTTAGACACGCTTCTTTGGTGTTGCTTCCCGGCGAGCTATACCGACAGGGTGCTCAGACTCAGCCTGGCGCCTGCGGCAAAGAGTTGGTGCGCCCGCACCGGCGCGTGCAACTCGCCGTGGCGAGACTGAGGGACCAAGCGCCACCAAAGCAGCTACTAAGGCGCGTTTCAAGTCCGACGTTATCGGTGCGCGGGGCGAGCCATAGATCGCGCTTCTCTATGAGAGAGCGTCGCTCGATGCCGGGCGCGTCGGAGCGCGTTGGCAGCGTTCGGTTACGTTGGCGGCGCCAGTGCGTCGAACGAACGCCTCCTCTATTTCGTCAATGCCAACGCTCGCTCCCCAATGGGAGCCGTTGGTGCGCCTTAGTTCAGTGAGTTGCCGCGACGCGACGCTGCCCAGATGGTACGACTTGAAACCCTTGGGTTCGGCGAGAGCAGGGGGAATGTAAAGATGTCCGCAATAGAGATTGGTAAGAGGCGATTGGAAGATTGGAGGAAGAAAAGTAGGGCAACGAAAAAAAAAAAAAAACCCCGAGTCGTACAAAAACAAAATTCACAATAAGGGGTCAGGAAATTTGGTTATGGGATTTCATCGTGGCGGTCTTTTCTTCTTTCTTTTTTCTTTTTTAACCTAGGTAGGACATTAGGCAGTATAATAGCAAGAGGTTGGTGGCGCTTTAGCGTGCCGGATGTCGAGTTTAGGGTGTCGTTTCGCTACTACAGATGGCAGACGCTGGCTCTTTCGCTCAACGGGCCATTTGACGCCTCAGCTTCAAAAAAAGAACCACTAAGGTCGCCTTCGGGCAGGCGCGGTTGCACGGTAATGAGGAAGTAAGCGTTTCTTACGGATAGAATAGATTTGAATTGCGCTATGTACATATGCGCGTGCTACCTCTGAAACCACGATGCGTTCAAGGTGTCCGTCGTACTCGTTAGTACTCAGCAACTCGGCTTGACAAAAGCCTTGGCATAATTTATTAGTTACGTCAAACCACCGACGCTAAAGTGACTTCTCTTTTGGTGTTGTTTTATTCGCGTCTGGATGAGAAGTGTGGAGGAGGAGGAGCGTTGCTAGCTACCGGCGGACCTTGCCTAGCGAATACTATATACTGACGATTGTTACGCCCGAACGCCACTTACCAAATGAAGTGAACGCATACACAGAAAGCTAAGCGCGAGACGGGGTTTGAACCGCAGCGCACAGCCCATCCCTCTTCGCCCTGCTAGCCGGCCCACACGGCTGACAATTCCCAATCGAGCACTGCATCGTACAGGAATGTGAGGAAGAGCCACAAGAACGTCCCTTCTAAGCATCCGGTGTCCTCGCGGGAACGAAGTGTCAGTTGCGCTTGTGCGCGGGGCCATTCTGTGTGCTTGAGCTTATCCAAGGACACTTCACGTTCAGTTTCAGATTCAGCGCACTTAAAAAAAGACCAACCATTCTCCTACCGGAAGGAGGGGGTAAGCGAAGCTTGTCCTGCGTGCACCTCACCTTCGCCACGCTTAAGTAACCTAGAAGTACGCTGGCTAGAAGGGCAGGTGTGCCGCGTCATGACCGCAGAAGTGGCGCTGTTCTCAGAGGCCTGACGCAAAGCGCACGTCGTTTGCTACTAAGTGTGTTGTTATTGCACGCATCTCATATTTACAATATTTGGTTTTCCCAGTAAAACCTGAAAAAATAGTTAGAATATGTTGAGATAGTGCATAAAAGTGCGATGTTTCTTGCTGCAACGAGCAAGTTCCAAAACGGTCATTTATATCGTTTGTTAACACCCTGACGGCACAGTGCGCTGCGCTTGCAGTCGCGATCATTCTCCGAGTTCCCGTAATTTCCTTAGGCGTTTAAGGAGTGAAGGCTGCGGGTGAAGTTCGTGAACACCAAGCTCCCGAGGCTCCGAGACAGAGTGAAAGTGTACCTGCAGACAAGAAAACAAGCCGGAGAGGTACCACTTGCTTTGCGCCGAATCTTAAGTTCGGCTACAGACGCGCAAGCCATGGGCGCAAATATAATTGATTCTGATGCGCTAAGACACAGACGTTTTCGAGAGACGTGAGCTTGCCCTTCGCTGTGCTGACAAAATGTTTCAACCGCATTAGTCATGTGCCAACGCCACTTCAAGGAGCTTGTCATCAAGCGTATGACTGGCAGGAAGACTGTGCAGATTACGGTGGCGAATGTGTGGCTAATCGAACCATCCCACAACCTTCGCATAATGCGAAGCTTGTGGGATCGTTCCCCACCTGCGGCAAGTTGTGTTTTCATCCACTTTCATTTCCATTAATTTACCGTTTCTTTATTTCATTTATTAAGCACCAGTAATTTCCCCTATGTTGACCTTGGTGTCAGTGTTTGTTGGCTTCTTATGAAATGAGTGACACGGTTCCTTCTATGCTACCCGACAGTGCTGCTTACATATTAAACAGTATTCTTAGACAAAGAACAAACAAGGCTCTGAGGGAATGTGGGTCATTGAAACAATCCTGAAGAAACAGTGAGACAAACTAACACACACTTCAAGCGAATGGGATGCGAATGAAAATGTCGTGTGTTATACAGGTGAAGAATGAGTAGATGTAGTCCAGTGAAGAAATAATCCTGCTCAAAGACGGCCAACGAAAAATTGGCCGACATTGTTAAATTATACTGCAAATGTATCTCGGTTATAATAGCCCCAATACGGGCAAAGAAATTGCGCCAAAGGATTTTACTTGTACGAATATCAATATTTATGCCACTGCATTTTACATCCCTCCAAGCCTAATCATTTCTCTTGCGCATTCCTTGGTATGAAAATGTGCCTTGCACGAATTGCCGTTCGCATACAGCCCCTACATACTATAGCAGTTCCGCAAAGCAAACTTTCGCCTTTCTCGCTTTAGAATAACTGATGAAGGGCCATTTTGTACTTGAAGAATTTGTGTTTGCCTTCATAGACTCACGTTTAACGTGTTCACCGAACTAAGCAGCGCTAATTGCTCTTTTATTCTTGCCTTTTTTGTCGGTTCACTCAAGGTCAGCGAAGAGGCGAATCGCAAACGCCGCCATCCGTAATGCACTGCGAATATCGTGCATACACGAGATTGAAATTGCCTTTGAAGGGCAGGTACAGCGGCCTTTGGGGGTTGGTTTTGCGAGAGTCCTCCTGGTACAGCTAGCAGAAGACATGTTAGCGGAAATGCACCAAAGAAAGAAGACACGCAAAACCAAAATCAATACTTCGAAGATGGCTGTCATTCCCTATGCGCACGGGGCGTCCCACAGATTGAAAAAGGCCGGGGGAAGGGCGGGTGCTTCGGTTGTTTTTTCAGCCCCAGGAAAACTGAACGCCTTATGCAGAAGGGTCAACCAAGACGAACCCCACAAAAAAGGTTGCGACAATAAGCATCAGGATCCCCTCACCAGCTCCATCACAGGAATCGTTTATGAAATAGCCTTGAAGTGCGGGCGCACCTACGTAGGATAAACGGGATGCTGCCTGAATGATCGCCTCCAGGAGTACGCCAACAACATAATACAAAAATACAGCAGTAAACTTGCTCTGCATTGTAGGTCGTGTAAATGTATCCCCTATTTTAGAAAAGTCACTGAAAAGTCACTGAAATTATCGAAGCATTTGCCATCACTCAACGTGGTTCTTCATGCATCAGTTCACCATTCATCCAGTTATTCGACAAGGGAATCTCCTATCCGCAAATTTAACTTATCTCCGCCCACCTGCAATCTTAAGTCATTCTTTTCGGGTTTTCACGCCATTTATGTTTTTACTATTACTTCTCTGCCTCTATATTCTGCGCTCGCGCAATAAGCACACTGTTGGAAGTCAGCACCTGTGTCGTGTGCCTCTTCTCTGTGTCCCGTTATTCGCGCTGTTTGTTAAGAATGTGACTGTCAAAGATTGTCCACACAGCATCGGCCCACATTGATTTCTCATGGGAGCACCAGATGAAACTTCGTAAAGTACGACTGTGGCTCAGTACAAGTAAAAGGTATATATATAAATACGTGCAATACTGCAGCTCTGGTGTAAGCCAACAATTCTCGCTACGCAGTAACAGAGGTGTCTGCTATCTTTCTAACGATGCATTTACAGAACCAAAGCTGTGCACATAAGTACCTTTCGTAGCCGCTCACCTCGCTCGTGTTGGCAAGCGCATGTCAGTATTACAGCTCCGAAATGAGCATCGCCCAAACGGACGCCTTCCGAGACAAGAAAGGAGCTTGAGGGAGATGTATGCGAATACTCTAGGCATAAATGATGACGTGTTTCGCAAGTACTTGTGAACGAGGAAATTCCGTGGACGGTGTCAGCGCAGCAGCCTTCTTTAAAGCAATTAAATTTTTGCGCAACGCTTTCTTTCCGTAAAACTGCTCGAGCTGCCACTCTTCACGACTGCGGGTTTACGATGCGCGTGCGCCCCTGGAGCAGTGCTGTTTGTATTACGGAACGGTTACACTGACATGGCAGTGCGAACTGCCGCTGCAAACTGCGCGACTATGCTCGTGACTAGGCCTAATGCCAACAGACATAACTTGCCAGAAATGGTTCATAGTAAGCGCGCTGAAGTACGGCATCTGGCGGACCGTAACTAGCTGTCAACACTGGCTGGTTCGCATCGTTTCTCAGGGCGCCAACGAGCGAATGGGCCTCCTCTCCTCACAGGCGCCATCGTGTGGCTTGCGCGCACACTTCTGGGTCGCGCACGGATGCCCACGGTCGGGCGTGCGGCGATGGGACGCCGTAACCCCGCCCCGCTCCCCCCAACTGTCGTTACGTGCCGGCCGGCCGGAGGGGGGCTCCCACTCGCCTTGTCCAGCGCCAGTTGCGCTCCGGTGAGCGCCGCGTCGAACGTGACAACGAGGCGGGAGGTGTTTGTCATTGGTATACCGTAGATGGCATGGTCATTCAGCGCAGCATCCTCAGCTTTACAGATTTGCGTATGCTATGCTTGTTTCATTTTCCACATGTGCTGCAGTAATATTCTCTCTTCTTTCTCTCTTCTTTCTATTTCGCACTAATCTGTCTTCGCTTAATTCTCTAGATGTAGCTCAGAGAGCCCTGGTAAACACGCACAGTCTAGAAATTCGGGGCGTAATTAAATAACAGCAGCCCGGCACTCAGGGGTTTAGAAGCGCATATAATTTTGTCTCGTGCTTATGCAGCTGCTGAGGCAAAGGCGAAGCAAAACTCTTTATTTCTTTCTGCATCTATGTCAGACCTAATCATTCGTATTACCTAGAGTAAACGAACTCTGAACACCGCTTGCACTCGAACTGTTTTCAGTTGGCCCGACGCCCGCGGTGCGCGACTAGGCTCCTAAAATTTTCGCCCCCATCGCGACATGCTGCCCGCTGGGCGACAACACTGAGCACAATCTTCGTCGATATCGCGATGGTGTGAGCTCGCTAAATTTGCTATCATCGAGGGCGCCAGCAGACCAGGTTGCTCTCAACCTGCTTCAATTCTCGCCATGAAGTTCGTGCGCCACCTTGTCGACGCATTCAGTTCGCCTCGTGGTGCCAGAAACAAATCCTATGGTTGGAGTTTGGAGAATGGCTCTAATGACTGCTATTCGCAGCTCCTTCGAAGCATTCGCGCTGGCATCTTTTTATGAGGTCTGACATTTCGCCGAGTTGGTATGGCGGAACTACTGCGCGACTTTACCCAGACGAAAAAAAGAAAGAAAAAACGATTTTTCCTCTTACGGCCGCTCTACGAGGAAGGTTTAGCTCGGGGTCAAGTACGAGATTCTCCATGCCCAAATGCATGTAAAATACAATTTTCACATAACGCAGGCGAGGACGTTAGTTCCGGAAGGTCTGCTACATTTGAGGTAATAGTTCTGCGGAAACCCGAAAGGTGGAGTAGTAATTAATTAGGGAAATCAGGCATCTATCCGTTCGTAGCAATTGCTACAAAGGAAACCCATACGGCTTCCTTGAAAAGAAAGCCTCCCAGTTGAAAAAAAAAATTCGTCCTGGTCCGGGACAAATACCATCCTGGTTTGGGTTTGCTACATTCCAAAAGAAAAGCCCGATTAGTTTTAATTTAGGACCTCGAATTATCCGCCAAAATGTGCTGGAACTGAGTAAGCTATAAACCTGTTAAACCCACCTGTTATTAGCGCTGGCATGTTGATATAGCTTGAGCCATTCGTCAACGTCCTGTCCCTCCATGCCAGAGAACACACCAGGGTCGCGATGTTGGGCAACCGTGACGACGGGAGCAGTCGAACCAGCCGAAGCCGTTGCAGAGGCGGGCTCGTCACCGGGAGGCACGGTGACAAGCTCGACGTACCGACCACTCCGGAGTTCCGTGGCGAGGACGGGGATCGCTGACCTCCACCAGAATGTTACGTGTAGAAAGACACAGACAAAAGAGGCTATTTACAGACTATTTACACTAGAATGGAGCCAGAGCGCCAGGCCGACATTCACTCGCGCCAAGGGCACCGACCCACTTCGTCGTCGTTCTCATGGCGGCTCGTCTCTCGGGTATTTACCGATCATATCGTAATAATATAATCGAAACGACAACTGCGTACCTCGGCACGAAAAATAAAGATCGTCATTATGTTATTTGCTATATGCAAATATAACATTTGCAAAAAGCCTATTTGCAAATTATTTGTGTAATTAATAAGGGTGCATAACGTAGTACTGTTGAGTGTTCTATATGTCCGAAAAACTTATATTAAATTTGTGACATGAGTTTTGGTTGCTAACAATAGGGTTGTAAGCTTTATACTTCTATTTCTAACGTTAAATTTTCGCGAATGTCTGTAAAAGCATGGTGACTAAAAAGTTGTTCCGGACAAGTGGTACAGTTGCCCCCTCCTTTTTTGTTATTGCAACCAAACCTAATTAAGAGTACATTATTGGATGGTGCACTAAATAATCTTTCTATTGCCGCGTATTATACATAAGTTAACGCATCTTAGTTAAGGCATCTTCAGCTCAGAGCCCATCACAAAATCCACCGGTGGTCTTGACCACCGGTGGAGACAGCTTTCCGTATGTCTTCGATAGTGTCCCTGTGCTTCTCTTCAATTTACGTGATAGATCTCTTTACTGAAAGTCCACGTTTCTCCCTGTAGGAAAGAGCAAATCGTTTCGCTGTCAAATGACGAAATCACAGGCTTCGAAAACTAGAAGAAGTAAGGTCTACTCTCTGGGGCAGCACCGCGTGGTTCTTGCGTGATGTCGCATTTTATAGCCTATCTTCAACCAGTAACGGGAATCATAGTTGGTTTGGAAGCAAGGAAACATGCAGCCTGAGAAAGCAAATGAGGCCACCTTGGTTGGCGTGCAAGCGAACAATGGGCGATTCGCTCGGTTCCGAAAACAGCGCGCTGGGAGAGAGAATCGCCGCAGGGCTCGATTCCCTCCTCTTATTGATCGCTTTGCGTTGCGCGATTAATCAGGCCGCTCTTGTGTGGCGGGCTGTACGTGCTGGTGGCACGCCGTGGCTGCCATGCTGGGCGCGCTGACGGCAGGCGATGACACTCTGCCAGTGAATTTCGCAGCGGTCGGGGAGGTTTGAAGCATTTTCCCTTAAGTAAAAGATTGGCCACCCTTTTCCCGTCTTGTAAAGCAGGCAGCTTGCAGAACATGTTGGTGGCTATACGCTACCACTCCCTGAAATCATTGTACAGGATGTCCCACGTAACTAGAGCCAGACATTGAAAATATGCAAATGCCACGTAGCTGGACACAACTAAAGTAATGTTGTTTTCTGTCACTTGGAGATACTCGGATTATTTTTTCATTCGCACTAATTTTATAATTAGTCTTAATTAATTAATCAACTTCTCAAGTATTAGATGAAAAGTGTCAATGAAAAAATTGTACAGCAACATGAAAAACTACCGATACAGCTTTCTGTTGCTTGATACGTGCTACGTAAAATTGTTTTTCCGAGCGCGAAAGAACCCCGCGAATACACGCAAAATTGCTGCGTGATTGGCCGCTCGAGGCACTTTGCGTGTATACACGGGCTCCTTTCACGCTCAGAAAGACACTTCTATGTAACACGTATCAAGCAACAGAAAGCTGTATCGGTAGTTTTTCATGTTGCTCTACAATTTTCTCATTGACACATTTTGTGATAACAGAGCGACGTGACTGAGTTGCCTATCTTGTGCGCATATCTTCCGTGTTAAACCCGTCGCACGTGTGCCGATAAGCGATGCACCGTGCCTACATATAACCTTGTTTTTTGTGCAATAAGGGAATCTTGCAAAAGCTGCTGCTGCGTCCACATCGGTTATTACACTGGCGACGAGGCACGGTTGTGCCCATGCGGGGAGGGCGTTTCCAGCAAGATGGCCTCCGGCGTCCGTATCGGCGAATTTCACTTAAATGGTAACTCTTCATGGGAGGATTACGTCGAGCGTATAGAGCTATGCCCCACTGCAAACAAGCTCAAGGAAGACGCCGACAAGAGGGCAGTATTGCTGAGCTGCTGTGGGGAGGATACATACTCCCTGATAGCTACCCTCGTCAAGCCTCTCCGACCACCGAACGCTGACTACCAATCCATCGTAAATGCCGTGAAGAACCACATCAACCCGAAGCCATCCTAGTTATATTCAAGGTACGTGTTCTCGAAGCGAGATCAGCACGACGCCGAATCTGTCGCAGACTATGTTACAGCTTTACGTAAGCTAGCCGAGAACTGCGGGTTCAACGACAACCAGCTTCCTCTTGACGTAATGCTAAGGGACCGGTTGGTTTTTGGAATCTCTGACAGCATTGTGCAGCAACGTTTGTTGGCCGAGAAAGACTTAACCTTTAAGACTGCCTACGATCTAGCAGTGACGGCAGAGGCTGCTGCAAAACATCAAAGGGTTATGGGCGGCCTACGTCAGGACGTCCCAGATTTGACAGCTAAAGTGGACAGGCAAACCATGAAGCAGCATAAGAATGGGCAAGGTGTAGAAACTTCAAGCGAGCAGTTGAAACGGCAGTGTTTCCGGTGTTTCGGCAACCACGCTGCATACCGTTGCAGGTTTAAAACCGCAGTATGCTTCAACTGTTCTGTGAAAGGGCACTTGGCCAAAGCGTGTCGCAAGAAACAAAGAGGTCAGGTTAACCACCAGTTAGAAGATATGTCAAACTCGGAGCAAACTGAGTATGATGACATGCTAAATATTAGTCAAGTGACTAGCGGTTGTCCCAAGTTTATGGTGGCCGTAAGTATAGGCGGTGAAATAGTGTCCATGGAAGTCGACTCAGGAGCAGCTAGGTCGATTATCAGTGAAAACACGTTCAGCAAACTGAAAGTGGCAAGGCGCATAAAGCTTGAAGAATCGGACACCAAGCTCGTAACTTGGACTAAGGAAGGATTGGACGTCGTCGGAAAAGCCACACTTCCGGTCAAATTCAAGGAACAAGACTTCGAGCTGCCGATACTCGTTGTAAGAAACGAAGGTAGCACGCTTTTGGGTCGCGATTGGTTCAAGGTATTGAACATTACTGTCACTGGGCTTCACAGCATCGAACAAAACGCAGAAGCCCTTATCAAAAGGTTTCCGGATGTTTTTGACGAAACATTTCCAGGCGCTGCTCTGCCACCCCTACACATCGAGCTGAAGGAAGACGCCCGGCCCAAGTTTCTAAAATGCCGCAGCATTCCGTTCGCACTGAAGGATGACGTCATCACAGAACTGGAAAAACTAGAACGTCAAGGTGTTCTGCAACCGACGCAGTACTCGGAATGGGCCACCCCTGTGGTCATCGTCCGTAAAAAGGATGGGTCATTAAGAATATGCGGCGACTATCGAAGTACAGTAAACCAAGCGGTAAGGAACAACGTTTATCTTTTACCTACTAGCAAGGAACTTTTCGCGAAGTTGGGGAAAGGCCGTATCTTTTCTAAAATTGACTTGACGCAAGCGTACCAGCAACTTGCAGTTGATGACGCTACAGCAGAAGTGCTCACAATAAATACAGTAAAGGGCCTGTACAAAGTGCGACGTTTGCCGTTTGGTGTCTCGGTAGCACCCGGATTATTTCAAAGAGCACTTGATACAGTGCTTGCAGGTCTATGCCAGGTGGTGGCATACCTCGACGACATCCTTGTGGCCAGCGAAACAGCAGAGGAGCACCATGAAATCCTCATGGAGGTTCTCCACCGACTGTCATAAGCGGGACTGCGTATACAAGGCGCGAAGTGTCAGTTCTTCAAAGAGAGCCTGGAGTACTTGGGACACCGGATAGACGCCACCGGCATCTACCCATCAAAGGCTAAAGTCGAGGCGATTCACAAAGCACCTGTACCAAAGAACAAGGAGCTCCAAGCTTTTCTAGGTATGGTGAATTTCTACAATCGTTTCCTAAATGGTCGGTCCGAAGTTGCAGAAGTGCTCTACCGCCTACTGGACAGCGACAGTACATGGAACTGGCGTGAAGAGCAGCAACTAGCTTTCGAAAGACTAAAGACGTTACTGACGTCAGAGTCACTTTTAGTGCATTTTAACCCTGATGCACCCTTAATTCTGTCTTGTGACGCATCACCCGTGGGTGTGGGAGCTGTATTAGCTCACCGCGATGCTCAAGGACGCGAGCAACCTGTTGCTTATGCGTCAAGAACACTCACTAAGGCGGAACGTAATTACGCCCAGATTGACCGCGAGGCTCTAGCTATTGTCTATGGCGTCCGTCAATTTCATCAGTACCTATGTGGGCGAGAATTCCGCATCTTTACAGATCATAAGCCCCTACTCGGTATCTTTCAACGAGACAAGGAGATTCCCGTTGTTTTGTCACCGCGCATGTTGCGATGGTCTTTGTTGTTATCTGCTTACGAATACAAACTGGAGTATAGAAGGACGCAAGATCACGCAAACGCTGACTGTCTAAGCAGGCTACCGATACCCGGTGACAGGAGGGACATCGAGCCTCCTGGCGACGTGCTTTTGTTAGAAGCAGTGGAGTACCCTCCTGTGAGCGCAGCAGACGTCTCATCAGCCACTATGCGTGATCCTTGCCTGTCGCGGGTGAAGAAATGGGTTGCAACTGGCTGGCCAGAACAAGGTGTGCCCCCAGAATATGCTGCTTATCAGGTGAGGCGCGGAGAGCTGTCTTTTCACCGTGAATGCCTTCTGTGGGGTAACAGGGTCATACTGCCGGAAGAGCTGAGAGAAAAAGTCCTCTCCATTCTGCATGCAAATCACCCTGGCATAACGGCGATGAAAGCTCTGGCAAGGTCATATGTGTGGTGGCCGAAGATCGATGCCCAGATTGAAGATTCCGTGCGTCATTGCAAACTCTGTCAAGATAACAGGCAAAGCGAACCTAAAACGCCTGTGCATTTTTGGACGAAACCCGAAAGCCCGTGGAGCAGAATTCACATAGATTTTGCAGGGCCGGTTAAGGGCGTTTTCTTTCTTGTTGTCGTGGACGCGCTATCAAACTGGGCCGAGATCGAGATAATGCCATCGCTTCATTCCTCAGCTGTGATCGAAAAACTGCGAAGAATGTTTGCTTCATACGGATTGCCGGAGTTGGTTGTTTCTGATAACGGCACAGCCTTCTCGAGCAGCGAAATGCAATCCTTCTTGAAGAAAAATGGCGTGCGCTACATGTATACCGCTCCCTACCATCCCGCAAGCAACGGAAGGGCTGAACGCATGGTTCGCGAGCTAAAGTGTGCGCTTCGAAAGCAGAGCGAGGGCACAGTGGCATGTAAAGTTTCTCGTTTTTTATTCAAGCAGCACTCCACGCCCCACTCGGAAACAGGAAGGACGCCAGCAGAATTCATGCTGGGCAGGAGCTTCCGCTCTGTCTTGTCGAGTCTTCACCCTGACGCAAAAGGCCCTGGATGTACGAAGCCGCCATCATCGAGGAAGTTTCTGCAAGGTGACTCCGTGTATGTGCGGAACTTCTCTCGTGGTCCGAAGTGGCTGGCCGCACGGATACTGCGTCGCTTGGGCCACGTCATGTACAAAGTACAGACTTCCGATGGCTCAGTACACCTACGTCATCGCAACCACGTGCGGAGAGCATGGGATGCTATACCGATAGTATCTCACGCTAACCCCAGCTTCAAGCTTCCAGCGACTGAAACTGCAGTGCAGAGATCGCCTATCCTTCCAGCGACACCAACTGCAGTGCAGAGATCGCCTAGTTCAGAAGATCCGCAAGCATGCCGTAGGTCTACTCGTGTACGTCGCCCAGTGCTTCGTTATGGCATTGACTACTAGGTGGGAAGGGATGTGATAACAGAGCGACGTGACTGAGTTGCCTATCTTGTGCGCATATCTTCCGTGTTAAACCCGTCACACATTTCATCTAATACTTGAGAAGTTGATTAATTAGTTGACTAATTATAAAATTAGTGCGAATGAAAAAATAATCCGAGTATCTCCAAGTGACAGAAAACATTACATTAGTTGTGTCCAGCTACGTGGCATTTGCATATTTTCAATGTCTGGCTCTAGTTACGTGGGACATCCTGTACAATGATAAAAAGAAAGAGCTACAAACGTCCAATATGAGTTGTACGTTTGCGCTTAATCACGAGCCTGTAGAAAATTAGCTTTTAAGGCGGGTAAAACAAAAAATAGCACCCGGGTCTCTCGCACTGCAAGAATCGGTTGAAGCGAAGCTTTCGTTGGTGTTTGTGAGGAACGTTGTTTGTGTTTAGAGATCATTTGCAAGTACACAGCGCAAAGTCGAACAGATTTTCACCGGGACAATTAGGCCTCGCTTAAGTTGAACGTGTGATACTCCAAGACTACAGACACGGCCGAAGGAAGCCAGAGTCGATCGCACAAAATGCGCACTAAACCGAACTCGTCCTCTGCGAAGTGTGTTGCAATGCACTCGCTTGCAGTAAACGACCTAGTTCGTTTTCGCCGCTGTCCCATCAGTATTTCGTCTTTACAAGTGTGCTCCACACCATCCTTCGCTGAGTGTCGGCATTGGTCCATTTCGAGTTCCTGGATGAAACGCATTTCGCGTGCGATGCTCGCACGCGAAATGCGAAGTTTGTGGGACCGTTCGCCACCTGCGGCAAGTGTTTTCATCCACTTTAGTTTCCATTAATTTATCGTTTCTTTATTTCATTTATTACCACAAGTAATTTCTCCTATGTTTTCCTTGGTGTCAGTGTTTGTTGGCTTCTTGTGATATTTACCTAATGGGCAAAACCAGGGCCGGCTAAGCATCTCAACGCGCTCGCTTGCCCGCGAAGAGTTCATAACTCGAAGGACTGCTCAGCGGCGTTCAATTGGACATTAATGCTTTCGCATTCACAGCTCACAAGAAGCGCTTAGGTGTCCTCGGATTTTATTTTCTCAATTATCCATGAAAAAAAAATTACCGACAATTACGATACTCCCTAATGCGATATTTGTGCGCAGCTCTATATGTGGTTTCATTTCGCGATATATATTGGCTGGCGCGGATAGTGTCTCGTGCAGCCCCTTGCAAACGGATTGAAGTGTGGCGCGACTTCCTCGCTAATCGGGAGATGGCGAGAGGCAGCGCGTGGCTGGCCTGTGGGTGGGGCATGGGCGGCGCATGGGCGCGGTTCACAGCAGCCGCCGCAGACAGACCTCCACATATGCAGTGCACTCTGGCACCATCTCGTAGGCATCGTCCCCGCGGAGCCCGTCTTGCGCGGTACTACACTTTTCTTCTCACGCTTTCGCCATGTGCTCCTCGTCCGTCTTCCTCCTCGCGCTCTCTTCGCCATCGCCGTCTTCCATCCCCCACTTCGCTCCGCGTTTGCTCTTTCATCCTTCGCTGTGCTCATTTGTTAGGTTACAGGTAGCCTCTGCAATTGTGGCAACAAATAATACACGTTGCAACAACAATATTTTGCACACGAATCCGAAACGGAGCGGTTGAGGAGTGCCTGTAAACAACGCGTTGTTGCTACATAGAAGCTGCTCGATCACTGACATTCGCTCTAACAAGTGTTTCCAGTTTACGAAAGGCTGTTCCTCTTAACTGTAACGTTACAGCGTTTCAGCAGGTGCGCATACACGGGAGCCGCATTGCCATTGTGCCGTGGTTGGGCTAACGTGATTGAAACTACCAATACAATTTCCCTACAAAAAATTACTACTCCGATGCAAGTGTCTGCAGACGCTACAAGTATGTAGTGGTTCAGCTAGAGGGGGAATGATTGGAAAGAACACTGTGATCTTGCAAATATGTCGTTCGGGCAATTCTGCATCACCTTCAGTGGCTGCGTTATATTCGTACAAGTGCGGTAATAGACGCTGCTTTAGCCTGGCAACGAGTTTCACTAGGCGCCGTCACATGAGGAATAGATGGATGCACTTATATCCCAGGATGCATAGGGTGGCATTGGAATGCGTTGATCTTCCGCTGTAATGCCCGCATATGCGCAAGGCACACACCGAATTGTTACAGAATCCTTCGAAATGGAGCTAGCCGTGGCACCCCTTCTCCGCTCTTCGAGAAGTCGGTATTAAATTACACCCCGCCTTGCTGTCAGACTAATAGGTTCAGTTATTTCCTAGTGCGTATGCGTTGCCAGTGGCGGGCCGTAGACCCACTTTTCAATATGTCTCGGTCGTACATCTCGGGCGACTATAAAAAGAGCGCTAAGCGCACGGTCATAAAGAATGTGCTAGTTTTAATGTATTCCGTGCAAGGCCTGTCAGTTGTGCTGGGCCTGGGTTGTGAAAAAGGACAAAATTTTTCCGAGGAAAGATCTATATTCGGGATGAAACAGAGTACCTATCTTTTTCTTCTTCACAAACCTTTTCTGTGGCAGCTCATCTTTGAGCGTAATTACATACTGCCGATTCTAGAGTAGTGCAGTATCTAGAACTGTTAGGCAAGGTAAGGGGCAGTGGCCATAGGTTAGTGTAGCCTAAGACTTCTTTCAATTCGAAGAGAAAAATAGTAAAGTTAGTCAAGAAAAAACAGGCCAACAAATTCAGGCTGGTGCTCGCAAACAAATATATAGCCTAAGAAAAGGAAGATGAAGATAACATAGAGGTAATGAATGAAACCGTAACACTGGTGATTTCAGAAGCAGCAGTTGAAGTGGGAGCTAAGGCACTAAGGCAACGAGTCGGTTAGCTCATCGAAGTAACAAAGGGCCTAATAAAGAAATGCCAAAGCATAAAAGTGTCCAACTCAAGAAATCAGATAGAATTCACTGAACTGTCGAAACTGACCAACAAGAAAGAAAGAGATATTGGAAATAATAACGTCGGAAAGATTGCGGAAGCAGTAAAAAATGGCCGCAGCGTGAAGTCAGGGAGAAGAAAACGTGCCGTAGGATAAGACAGTATGTATGCACTGAATGATAAGCCGGGTAATGTCATCGAAATTTCTTATGACATAGTAAAAACAGCAGAATTCTATACTAAGCTGTACAGTAGTACCCAGAGCAGCTACGCTATATATGTATACCTTCACTCGAAGTAGTGATGAACAGGATACAAACGCTCCTTTTATATCTAGCGATGAAGCTAGAAGGGCCTTGCAAGACATGACTCGGAGAAAAGCGGCGGAAGAAGATGGAATACCATTCGATTTAATCGAATAGGGACGAAATGACTTGCTTGAAAAGCTTGCGGCCCTTTATACGCTATGCCTAACGACTTCAAGCGTGCCAGAGAGCTAGAAGAATGCCAACATTATATTAATATATAAGAAGGGAGACGTTAAAGAATTGAAGTATAGGCCCATTACTCGCTTTCAGTTTTGTATTAAATATTCACCAAGATAATTTCCAATAGAATCAGGGCAGCACTTGACTTCAACCAACCAAAAGAACAGGCTAGATTCAAGAATGGCTGTTATAGAATTGCTCACATTCATATGATCAATCAGGTAATTCAGAAATTTGCGGAGTACAATGAACCTCGCTACATGGCTTTCACAGATTATGAGAAGGCATTTGATTCAGTAGAGATACCAATAGTCATAGAGGCATCGCGTAATCAAGGAGTACAGGAGACGTACGTGAATATTTTCGGAAATGACTGCAAAGATTGGACAGCTACCTTGGTTCTCCACAAGTAGAAAAAATTGTCTATCGAGAAGGGGGTCAGGCAAGGAGACAATTTTTACAATGGTAATCACTGAATGCTTAGAAGTATTCAAGCAAAGAGACCCGGAAGGCTTAGGAGTAAAGATCAACGGCGAATATCTCCGCAACCTTCGGTTTGCAGTTGACATCATCCTGTTCGGCAACACTGTGGATGAATTACAACAAATGACTGAGGACGTTAAGCGCGAGAGTGCAAGAGTGAGGTTGAAGATTAATATGCAAAAGACAAACGCAATGTTTAATAGCCTGGCAAGGAAACAAGAATTCAGGATCGCCAGTCAGCCTCAAGAGTCTGTACAGGTATATGTTTATCTAGGTCTATTACACAAAAGGGACCCTTATCAAGGGAGGAAAATTTACAGAAGAATAAAACTGGGTTGGAGTGCATACGGCAGGCACTACCAAACACTGACTGAAAGCTTACCATTGTCGTTGAAAAGAAAAGTATACAGTCGTTGCATTATTCTGGTGCGAAAACATGGGGCAACAACTTGGATGCTTACGAAAAAGCTCGAGAACAAGCTAAGGACCGCGCAAAGAATGATGTAGCGAAAAATGCTGGGGGTTACGTTAAGAGACAAGTGGATCAGAGAGCAAACGAGGATATTCAATATTATGGTTGACATTAAGAAAAATTATTGGAGCTTGGCAGGCCATGTAATGCGTAGCGTAGATAACCGGTGGACCATTAGGGTTACAGAATGGATGTCAAGAGAAGAGAGGCGCAGTGAAGGAGGGCAGAAGGCTAGGTGGGGCGATGAAATTAGTAAATTTGCACGCGCTAGTTGGTATCGGTTGGCGCAGGACGGGGATCATTGGAGATCGCAGGGAGAGGCCTTCGTCCTGCAGTGGACATAAAATAGGCTCATCATGATGACGACGTACTGTCTACATGAGGTAGATTAGAGATCCACCATAGGAGATACACAAAAATCTCGGATACAAATAAAGCATAAAATGAGATGGTTTTCGTTACCAAGGAAAATATGTTGATGTGGTGCTCTTCCGAAACTCCGGCATGCAGTTATAAGCACGGATCACGCCATCTGGGATACAGAGGCCAGTTAACAGATATTAACCTGCGGCTGCAGGGTTCCACCTGTGAACAAGACATGGGGCCGCAGTGGCCCATCCTTGACACGAGGCTACGGCCAAACTGGTGGCAATGAAAACGTAAGTGACCACCTATACTAGCGGTAAGCAATGCGCCACGTTAATGCATCGCATCGTTAAGACGTCAATGTCAGGCCAATCTGGCAGACGTGCGTACTCTCTTCCGCATGCATGTCGAAGAGGTTTCAAGACGTAGTTCATGTACCTAAGGATATAATTTATCACTCAACCACATCTGGCTCTGCCCTTGGCAATGCAGCTCCACAACGTGATTGGACGTACAGTCAGAAACTGTAAGGCGAGCTGCTTGATATAGGCGGAACACCCTGGCGATCGGCTAGCGTAATGTCGTAGTTTCTAATTGTAGCACTCGCTGATTCCGCGTGCGAGCCGTCTGCTACAGTTTGCTGGCTGACCGTAAGCCAATGCACTTGCGCAAGCGACCGCATGTTGCTCAATTGCCAGATGCCATGCAGTAGTGATGGTGTAAACTCTATATTCGCGGCCAACTTTCTGTGACAATGAAAGGAAAGCAACCGGCGCGTGGCTGCTGTGCATGTGTTACGGCGCCAAGTAGTCCGCCAGCATTTGACAGTGCTTTTGGTTGCTCGGAGCAGACGCTGAATCGACGCAGCTTCACGGGCGACGGTTTCGCGTTTGACCTGACGCGGGAGGGAAAAGCTGTAAAATAAGTAAACTTTTACATTCAGTGGTGTGTCTTATCTTACTTAACTGTTGCTAATAAGGAGCTTATGTTTTCACTTCCCCAGCTTAAACTAACAGGGATGAAAACACGGTACTCGTTTCAGAAGCGCTCTCACTTGTGCGCGCTTTGCCTCCGTAGCTTTCCCTTCACTGCCATATACAGTTGTTCCCGAGTATATAGGGAGCTCTGCCAGCGTTGAGTGACGTGCGCTCCCGCGGTATCCCCATTACAAAAATGGTTACATTAGGACGTGGCGATACAAGACGTACAGGAAAGCTGGAAGGCACAGCGTGAACTTGCCATCAAACCAGCCGTTCAAACAAACTAAACCAGGATAAATCCGCGATGATGCATAATTGCCATCAGTTGGAACTACGGTGATTGCAGGTAGGAAGATGTTTGATGACCTTCTTTGTCTTCCCTATCTGCGGTCTTGCGCACATGAAAGGTTACGAACTGCCGTCAGGCGATCAACGTGCAGTGCTATTCTGCCTGAAGTAAAGAGCTGCAAGTCCTTCCCCAGAACGTTTGTCAGGCCTCTTGCTGAACTTAAGTATTCGACATCTCTTTGCGGACGTTCCTTTGTGTCAGTGGTCCCAGGGGCCGCCGGTACTCAGAGATGTTTTGCAAGATATTAACACCAAAGCTACCTGATGCCATTAGCAATGCTGCAAGACTGGGAATTCAGCTTTATCCATCCTTCTAACTTGTCCTCAGCATACTGCAGGCGCTCATATTCACATTTTCCCTTTCTGTGCCGCATACTATCAGGGCACGCTAGTAGAGGCTTACCTGATATAGGAAGTGTGTGCATTAGTCATTGTTGTTTGTTTGCACGCAGCGTGCAATCTGCCTGTTTGAAGTCCTTCGAATGAATTCTCACTCTCGTCATACACGATGCTGTTAAGTTTGACGTCTTATCATTCTTGGTACTTCACAAAACGAATATGAGTAAGTGAAAAAAAAAAACACCTTTCTTGGAACGCCCGGAATATTTCCAGCAAGAGTCGCCATTGGGAAAAAATTTCCACTGGATGATGTGAAAATTTCACTGCGCATACCAAACAATTTGGATGCTCGTGTACAAACCCCAACTTGTACAACTGTACATTTTTTTTTCAAGATATGAAGCACCAACAGAGACAGAACACCAGTGAAGAAAATACAATGATAGGACAAGGCACTTCTGTCCGCTGTTGTCATCTTTTGAACGCGATGAACCAATTAGCCCCACAACGTGTTCTATTACAAATGCACCTATTCGACGCTATAGTCGTAACTTAAACTGTATGATGGCAGGAATTCAGTGATTCATTTCTGCAAAAGGGCCCGTTGTCCTAACGTTAACAGATGTCAATGGCGGGTATGAATGTGGCGCGATAACAAAGACCGTCGTCCATATTTTGAAATCTTGTAGCTTGTGTCTGGTTAAGCGTCCACATTCTTATGTTCTGATCGTATTGGAGCATTTGTAAAGGCACGCGCTCAATATTTCACGTGTTTGAAAGCATTATGAGCGCGTGCTTTTTCGCGCAATCTCAAGCGGCTACCGTCAGCAGCTACACGGCGGCGCAACATTCAATCACAGTCTGCAGCATTCACGCAGCATCCCCTGTTTGTGCCGAGCTGTGTACTCTATGCGTCCTCCAGCGACAGGACTACGCCCTGGTTTTGCTGCGTCTTCTTAAAAGCTTTACACATATGAAGGCACTTGCGCGCGCACAAACAAAAGACGCAAATAGCGAATCCCGGGCTTCTTTGCGTTCACGCCATGGCTCCGGAGAACAGCAGCAACGCAGGAAACGCCGAAGAGAAAGCGTGAATCGCGTGAGGAAGGGCAGATCAGACGTTCCGAAATGCTCCATTTGTAGCCTTTGTTGCTTCTCCTTTGGGCACACGCGTTTTATTTTCCAACTGTTTGTGTCGCTGTTCGTCTCGTGCTGTTTATGGTGTCGGTAATGTCTTATGCTAGCTTCACGGGCGAGTTTCCTCTTTTATTTCCGGACTGCTTTGCGCGCCGCCTGCTTCCCTTTACTCTGCTATTACAGAGGCGACGGTGACGCGATGTTGTATTTGTCATTCGTCGCGCCTTTTGCAAAAAGCCTACGGCAACTATCCTTGCTTTTTTTTCTTTATTCCAGTCTCTTCTTTCTTTTTCTTTTTGTCTTTTATTCATCTCTCTCTCTCTCTCTCTCTCTTTGTAGATGGCCGCTGTAGCTTTTCCAGTCCTGCAGCACCGTGTCACGCTGTGGCTTTTTCGTTGTGCTGCGGAACTCCATCTGCGCATGTCCTGTTCTTTTTCTTTAACGCTGTCGTGGTGGCGTCGCCAAGCGCAGGCGACACTTTCACGCTGCTTATTGGCTTCGCGTTGTCGCTGTTACATTTTCCGTTTTTCTCCAGGTAGGAGTCGGCTGACGCGGTGGTACCAGCGCAGTAACTTCTTTTATATCTGTCAAAATATTAGGGTGAGGTGAAAATATGTTCAGTCTTTGTGTGATCGGGTAGGAGAGTTGGCTTTCATTCGAAAAGCATCGCGCAATTCGCATTTCTTTATGCACTATATTTTGCCAGCAAAAGACTTTGATACTAGAGAACATTGACATTTTGCCAAAACATTATTTAATTTAAAAACTTTTTCGTGCACATATTTGCTTACCATTTCCGAATCACCTACTTCCATCGCATGTTTCTACACGATTCGCGGTATTTTCGTGTCTCCGAGAGACTCGCCAGCTATGCGCGTGTGCCTTAAGAGATGACCCTGTTAACTAATCTGCACGTACTAGCATTTTCCTTCATTTGCGCACCTTTGATTTGTACCTACTTAACGTCCATAACCGTCCACGATTCTATAAACGCAGTACGCTCATTTGTGTTCGGAGTGGGATCTGTCGCGACAGTTCCTCAACATCCTCTTGCTGGCACATATTTACCGGAAGCCCACAACCTGCTCCTGCCTCACATGTGTTTCTTTACTGCTTCCTCAGTTTGGATGGAGAGCAAAAAAAAGTGTTTTGCGCTGCAGCACAGCTTGAACCGCAACAAACAATGCCCTCTTGTTCACACCGAGGTCTTTGTGGCACTTGGTTCTTCTTCTGCCATAGCTGTGGGGGTTCCATCTCGGGGGCCAGCTATTTCAGTGAGCTTTAGTCGCAGGACTGCTTCCATGAAGCTGGCTACACTACAAGCAGCTTTCCGTGACGCCTCAAAGGAACCAGAGGGCACCCCCGTCATGTGTTCGAATTCCTCTGCGGACCCGCTTTGCCCGAAACCTCCATGCACGATGATGACGACGTTAACTCTTTGCGTACTGAGGCCTGTGATATGCTGCGCTGTGCTGTTGCGGCGGCTGTCGCACTGCGACGTACAGTGAGGTATGTTCGCGATGACTGGGCTGCGCACAGCCCTTCAATAAAACTCAACGAGTGATGAATCGGCTCTGGTGCGTTCCGTTGCATGACACTCTAGACACAGCTGAACCAGCACTGTGCACCATCGCACTTATATGTAAACTGGTGTGCACATTCCGCGGCCGTGTATTATTTACATGCACGGCCAATCTCGCAGATATTTATGCCTTATCTCTTTTAATTATGCGCGCACAAAGTGGTATTTATTTAAGATTACCGACCAAGATAACATATGAGTGAAATATAGGGGGAGAACATAAACCACTTAAGAGGAAGCTTTAGCTAGGCTGCTCCTATCTAAATACATGTAAAACTTGAATTCATTTTTCTCGGCTACCACAGCACCAAATTTGACGAGGTTTGTTGCATTAAAAAGAAAACTTAAAATCTAGCGACTGATGGTTTTGAATTTTTGATTCACATCGTCAATTTTTTATTAAAAATTGCAGAAATCTAACATTTTCAGAAAACGAAACTATCAAGTTTACAACTCTGTAACTCAACAAAGAAAAACGATATCACACTTCTGTGAATTGCATATGATAGTACATCTAAAGCGGACAAAATTGATATGTTACACATGAATCTGAAAAAAAATTCAGTAATAAGGAAACACAGCTTTTGCAGAACCCTTGTACACAACGTAGCAAAACAACCTAATATATAAATTGACACATATAAGTTCTCCGCCTTGAGTTATCTAATGGGTGCCGTTTACAGAACCGCGATATCTCTTCTTGATGCAGAGCTATTAATTTATAAAGTTCGTGCGTCTGTGTTTTCGAACACGCGAATACCCGCCATGGTTGCTCAGTGGCTATGGTGTTGGGCTGCTGAGCACGAGGTCGCGGGATCGAATCCCGGCCACGGCGGCCGCATTTCGATGGGGGCGAAATGCGAAAACACCCGTGTACTTAGATTTAGGTGCACGTTAAAGAACCCCAGGTGGTCTAAATTTCCGGAGTCCCCCACTACGGCGTGCCTCATAATCAGAAAGTGGTTTTGGCACGTAAAGCCCCATAATTCTTTTTTCGAACACGCGAATACTTTAAAATTATTTTAACAAAATTCATGGCCTAAATCCAGATTCCGCTTCCTACAGTCACTATAAATTAATTTTCTCTCTCAAATGCAACAAATTTCATTAAAATCGGTCCAGGGGTTATTTCCGAAAAGCGTTTTTGCGTTTTACCTGTATTTGAATATGCCGCATCAGAGTTGGACCCGAGCTAAAGCTTCCTTTTAACACTCTCGCAGCCATCAACGAGAGCAAGGGCGTAAATCAAGACACGCCGCACAAGGCCACAATTAAGGACAGCAAATTACAGCACAAATTACCAATTCATTGCAATGAGTCCTATGGTGCCGAGTACATGTTCCAGTACACAGCGCAGTGTACTTTCGAACATGGAGGATGAGAAACAATGCTGCTATATATGCCACGGAAAGGCATCAAAATTTACCCATTTATAAATCTTCTACAGTTTTCATTTGCTTGACTCAGTGCGGTGCGTGTTTTTATTTGATCGAGTCGTTGATCTCGTTAGCTGAACTAGTAACTAACCAAGTCCGCCAAAATGCCCTATTCGGTGCATCCGCCACTAGCCTTGACATTCGACTGCAGGCAATGCGGAGATGTGAGAACAACATGAGTTATTAACACGCACATTCAAATTATTTATTATTCTCAATGTACACCCAGAAAGGTAGAGAAGCTAAAGGTACGCCAATACTTGACAGAGGTGCATAT
This sequence comes from Dermacentor andersoni, assembly GCF_023375885.2. Taxonomy (NCBI): domain Eukaryota; kingdom Metazoa; phylum Arthropoda; class Arachnida; order Ixodida; family Ixodidae; genus Dermacentor; species Dermacentor andersoni. The sequence goes on from NC_092823.1 coordinate 137,273,926, forward strand.
TGCATAAAAGATACAGCATTTCAAGTAACAGTGATAAGTTTGCGTTCTTACAGGAAGATAAATATCATCTAACAGTCCGGCTAATAGAAAAAGAACCTACTTACGTACAGGACAGATGAACAATCTGACAAACATGAAATACAGAACAATGTGTGGACCCGCCGTGGTTGCTCAGTGGCTATGGTGTTAGGCTGCTGAGCACGAGGTCGCGGGATCGAATCCCGGCCATGGCGGCCGCATTTCGATGGGGGCGAAATGCGAAAACACCCGTGTACTTAGATTTAGGTGCACGTTAAAGAACCCCAGGTGGTCGAAATTTCCGGAGTCCCCCACTACGGCGTGCCTCATAATCAGAAAGTGGTTTCGGCACGTAAAATCCCATAATTTAATAATAAGAACAATGTGTGGCATGAAGAACGGCATACTCATATCTATTACAAAGCAAAAAATAGTCTTAATGGTATGAAGCGAACGTCAACATGCTGGTCAAGAACACATGTTTTAGATGATTCTTAACAAGATATAAAGTTTGTAATTTTAACTTTGTTTCTATAGTTTTAGAGAAGCAACGTTACTTCAAATACCATGTATTGCGCTCCGTAATTAGTTAACGTGATTGCGTGATGACGTAATGCTATTCGTCAAGTTTACTATTTGCGAGTAATTTTTACCTATGGCCCTTTGATGACATCTTTTGATAATACATTTGTTCTACTGTTGTGTGAAACATCGCGGCATTCGCGCCCTGCGCTAAGAAGGCGCTTTTATGCAATAATGTATTTAAATACTTGTATCAGTCTAATTTGTTGTTTGTGCCCAAAATAAGCAAAAATAAAAACGATTCGTATTGTATCTAATAGTCTTTAAAGAAGGCGCTTGATGAAAGCTACAACAGCCTGAAAATGCGGGAGTCCACGTAAGCACAGCGACATAGTATTGTACAAAAGATGGGGCTACGGTGCTTTTCCGAAGTGTGAGACATACAAAACAAAATGAACATAAGGAGGGCGACAGTATAAATGAAACAGAAAAAGCGTAAGAAGATGAAATGAAAAAAAGAGAGAAAGAAAAGAAATTGCTCTTGTGTGGAGAGCTGCCGTCGTGAAGTGCCGTCCGAGTGCGCGTGGGAGCGATTCCAGACTCGGCGGTTTTCTTTCCACGCGCCCGAGACGAGAAGAGCTAAATGCATCGACGAAAACGCTTCCAACTGCGTTTCGCTCGACTGTCGTGCGCATTCTCGCTCAAAACAAATGGATCGGAATGGAATGTAAGTGGGGACTCTGACGGTTGCCGACCCTCGTAATGACGGGGAGGAACCACCGTACAGCGACAAGTGGTCCCGTATTTGCAGGCTCTCTGTTTGTCGCGCTTTTTCAGTATTTGAGCTGTACGTTGCCAGCGAGCGAGACGTATTGTGTTCGATGGTGCTTTCAACGGTCTGAGAAAGTGGACACGATAGTTGTCGACTGTTTCAAAACTACGTGTCCTCTTGAGCAGGTATAGTACTTAGCAAGAAAAGCCACAGCATTTTCTTCAACAAAATATAGTTATTAAGTCGATTTGAACAATTTGTCTGGAATACATGTGTTCGTATGCATATTAATGCATGACAATAGCTACACGTGTTCGTATGCACTGGGTCGTCGCGAATACACTTACAAGGCATGCTAACTCATTTGTGGGCCGTAGAAAGTCTTCGTCGTACAAGTTGTGCACGGATTTCAGTGATTATCATACGGCACTGCAACCAGGAGAAATACATTTTGTTTTTTTGGACTTGACCCAAGAACAACAAATCGGCAGTCTTTTTTTTTTCATATCTTACATAAGAAATCAGTCTATAACATTTTTATGCTTTTCCACTTTCGCCGCATTACCCCATTTTATCCAACATAATATCCACGTACACTTGCGAAAGCTGCCGCTTTCCTGCTGAAATACGCTAATTTCTACTAATCTTATCATTCTTATTTAACGATTTGTGAGTCCTGGAGAATCCAGCTACAAAATATTTGCCAACATATGCGTCAACGTCCGAACAAACCAGTCCTTCACTTTCTTCCCGTTGAACGAATGTGGTTTCTGCACTTCCTGGGCTTCTGCGGTTATTTACCAAATTCCTACTTTTCTTTTCGCAGCAGACAGTTTGGCATGAACTCGTGCATATTGAAAGTGCTCTCTTGCGCTTAACCTCAAGTTATGCAGTACCAACTAGGCAACCAGTTTCTTCTTTTCATCAGAGTAACGTAATTTTATAAACTACGTGCACATAGCTTCACTTTACAGTTTAACACATCATTTATCAGTTTACGCAAACATGTGCGGCCATCTGGTAACACTTTACAGAAGCCCATACGACGCTTGACAAACGGCTACCTGCAAAATGCTTTACCTATCGTCGATTCCTGGAACGCACAGGATCTGCTAATGCGAATCATATCAGAGCGCAGCTCTTATGGGCGCTCGTTGCAGCGTCGAGCGTCGGCGTTCCCGGCGTAACCGAGCGTAGCGGATGAAAGCGCGAACGCGGAGCGCAGCGGGGGGGTGGAAAAAGTCGCAGTTTCGTCCGAAAGGCGAAGCACCGATTGCGATAGCAAACTAGTGGACAGCGGTACGAAGTAAGGATAGTACATGGTTATATTGCGCTCAGTTTTACAAACACGATATTAAGGAAGGACAGGACGTGGACGGACGTAGCGCTACGTCCGTCCACCTCCTGTCCTTCCTTAATATCGTGTTTGTAAAACTGAGCGCAATATAACCATGAACGTTCACCAACTAGCCCCCTTCATTGCTTTACTAAGGATAGTAGTTCTATCGGCCGTGTAAACTTATAAACATAGGCATACTGAATAAAGTAACAAGGATGGTGCTACGAGCGCACAAGCAGACATGAACACATCTCCCTCGATGACCTCGTAAACTCGCTGTCAAAACACTGGAGTCAAACAATTTGGAGGACGCTTAAGCTTCGCCGTTAAGGGTGGAACGCGATAGCATTGTAAGATCCCTCACTGCTTCTCACTCTTCCTGGCAATCGGAGCGTATGTAAACGTAATGTTTACCGGGAAACGCTGGCCGCGAACACTATGCACGAAGGCAAGCTTAGTGGCAGAAACACAGCCTCTCGCGTGGGCCGCGATGGGGCGGAGGCGAGCGCCAGCTGGAGGTATTACAAGGAACCGGGTGCGCCGCTCCATGCCCCCAAGACACCCACTGCGCCGGCACGCGCGAAATGGTGGACGCCCCGGCCGGTATGTGAACGCCGTGGCCGGTTTGTGCCTGTGTAAGGGTTTCTTTGAGTTTTCGCATAACAGAATTGTTTTCTCGTATAGTCAAATTACAGTCCGAGAGCTATCATGCCTGTAGTTGCGTGAAAGTCGTAGTTTATGATTTTTCTACGTATTTTAGCTTGAGAAATCCAATTAGTTCAGTAAATTCCTTGCGTAACATCGAAGGCCTGGGTAAACCAAGCTTATGCGTCATTCGCCATTGTTCCTTGTCATTTACAATTGAAATAACCTGCCTGCGGAAATCTTTTCATTTAACAACCACGACGCTTTTGCTAGCAAACTGAAGTACTTATTGCGTGTCGACTCTTGGAATTGTATTGTGCCGGCTGCTTAGAATTGTATTATTCTCTATTTTTGCCACTACCATTGTATTTGTACTTTTTTCAGTATGTTCTGAGTGTTTGCAGCGTATGTTTCAGCATGTTTTATCAAGTTATGTTCCCAGCAAATGGCGCTCGTTTTGCTTCTATATTTTCATTATTTATTCACCGTGATATGATATCTAATGTTATGTAACCTCCTATGTAATGCTTCTAAAAGGGCTTTTAGGGTACACGAATAAAAAAAAAATACGTGGTCCGATAATACTTTTGCCGGAGTCTGACGCCGGATGCCGACGCGGGACGCAGCATCTCCTGCGACAACGGCTTCTTGACGCGGTCGCGTTAAAAGCGCGGCAGCAGCAGCGAGCTTCGTGTTGCGTCTCGCATCGGCGCGAGCTCAGCCGCGAAAAGAGCGCGCGGCGGACTGTGTACCCGTCGCAGGTGGCCTTGCAACACACTGTGACCCGGCGCGGCCGCCCGGGCCGCACACTTCAGAGTTGTTCTATAGGGCGTTCGAAGTGACGTCTTACCAATCTGAACTTAATGTATTTGTATTTTCTTTTTCGGCATCGAGGTTTAATACCCCCGCCCCCTCTCCTACACCTATGTCCCATAGTGGCGGTGTAGGTATCGCAAATAAATAAATAAATAAATAAATAAATAAATAAATAAATAAATAAATACGGATGGCAGCGGCCCGAGCGGGCGCGCGCGGCCTCCCGGAGTAGAACCCCCTTCCTACCCTTGTGTTTACGATATTCGTGTTTACGATATTAGGTCACATGCCTCTTTTGTAAGCACTGTATTGCACTATTACACCATGTTGTTTCTCAATTTCATTTTGCGAACACTAAAAATCCTTGCCACTCTTGTTGGGTCGACGAAAAAAATTTTGGCCGGCCTAGTACAAAAAAACGCCATGCAGTTCCGAATGAGATAAACACACGTCGTAAGTCAAAGTTCCATTTTTCACTCACAGAATGAATTGAGCGCCGCCATTTCTTTCTCATTTTTGACTATCTCTGCAGTCTTCTCTGTGGCGTTTCATAACAAAACAAACACGTTATCCTGCACTATGCGGGCCATGGTCGAAAAATGCAATATTATTTGGGCACCTATTCAATTTAAGCAGAAACCCCCGGGTGGATCTGACAACGACACGTGGTCGCATACCTTCAAAGAAGCAACGAACGTATAAATCTAGAAGGAATCAAGGGAAGGCGAGCATAGCAAAGCAAAAGCGAAATACTGATGGAACAAACTGATGCTCATACCCCATGCCTACATCTTCGTTTCTCGAATGAAAGAGCTACCTGTCACATCGATTACTATCACGACAGCACGTCCGGAAACGGGCATAAGGTAACGAAAGACACCACGGACATTTTACAGCATAGTCAAGCTGGACAAAGGCACTGGTTGCGAAATTATGAAGATTGAAGCATGAGTGTACAGAAAATGCTATGCAAGATTTTCGCTCATGGCATAGAGAACGCCATTGTTTAAATAATATAAGCTGCGCCTGCGCACCTCATAATTTTCCGAGCTTCGCAGTCAACGCCAGCGTGCCGTTAGAGCAGCGCAATATCAACTTATCAGTCCTTTAAACAAAAAAGAAAGACGGAGTGATTCTTCGCATTTTTTTTTTTCTTGTAGTCAGGTTTTGTCACGAAGCGCATGCGAATCCTTGCAGCTGCTTCTCAAAAATTGGTTCTTTCCTTCGCCGCTGTCCGCTTCTACATTTTGTACTTGCGCGCCTCTTTCACACTGCCACAACCACTGCCTCGATACAGAGTACGCACGAAGCGGCCGGGACATTTAGAACGTGCGAAATCCTGGTAATGATAAGAAGATTTCAGGAGAAGCATTATCGTCTCCCACCCAG